>NC_141877.1:166832088-167135119 GCF_056163025.1 Triticum urartu | reverse complement strand
TATGATAAAAGATGCAAAGTAAAATAAACGCAAAGGAAATAGCAAAGGAAATAACTAAGTAATAGGAGATCAATATGATAAAGATAGACCCGGGGGCCATAGGTTTCACTAGTAGCTTCTCTTGAGAGCATAAGTATTCTACAGTGGGTGAACAAATTACTGTTGAGCAATTGACAGAATTGAGCATAGTTATGAGAATATCTAGGTATGATCATGTATATAGGCATCACGTCTGAGACAAGTAGACCGACTCCTGCCTGCATCTACTACTATTACTCCACTCATTGACCGCTATCCAGCATGCATCTAGAGTATTAAGTTAAAAACAGAGTAACGCCTTAAGCAAGATGACATGATGTACAGGGATAGACTCATGCAATACGAAGAAAACCCCATCTTATTATCCTCGATGGCAACAATACAATACGTGCCTTGCTGCCCCTACTGTCACTAGGAAAGGACACCGCAAGATTGAACCCAAAGCTAAGCACTTCTCCCATTGCAAGAAAGATCAATCTAGTAGGCCAAACCAAACTGATAATTCGAAGAGACTTGCAAAGATAACCAATCATACATAAAAGAATTCAAAGAAGATTCAAATATTGTTCATAGATAGACTTGATCATAAACCCACAATTCATCGGTCTCAACAAACACACCGCAAAAAGAAGATTACATCGAATAGCTCTCCATAAGAGAGGGGGAGAACATTGTATTGAGATCTAGAAAGAGAGAAGAAGCCATCAAGCTACTAACTATGGACCTGTAGGTCTGAAGTGAACTTCTCACACTTCACGAAGGGGCTATGGTGTTGATGTAGAAGCCCTCCGTGATCGATGCCCCCTCCGACGGAGCTCTGGAATAGGCCCCAAGAAGCGATCTTGTGGATACAGAAAGTTACGGCGGTGGAATTAGGGTTTTGGCTCCGTTTTTTATCGTTTGGGGGTACGTGGATATATATAGGAGGAAGGAGTACGTCGGTGGAGCAACAAGGGGCCCACGAGGGTGGAGGGTGCGCCTAGGGTAGGCAGGCGCGCCCCCCTACCTCGTGGCCTCCTCTTTTCTTTCTTAACGTAGGGTCCAAGTCTCCCGGGTCTTGTTCGTTGAGAAAATCACGTTCCCGAAGGTTTCATTCCATTTGGACTCCGTTTGATATTCCTTTTCTTCGAAACCCTAAAACAGGCAAAAAACAACAATTCTGGGCTGGGCCTCCGGTTAATAGGTTAGTCCCAAAAATAATATAAAAGTGGATATTAAAGCCGAATAATGTCCAAAACAGTAGATAATATAGCATGGAGCAATCAAAAATTATAGATACGTTGGAGACGTATCAAGCATCCCCAAGCTTAATTCCTGCTCGTCCTCGAGTAGGTAAATGATAAAGACAGAATTTTTGATGCGGAGTGCTACTTGCCATAATTTTAATTTAATTCTTATTAATTGTGGCATGAATATTCAGATCCAAAAGATTCAAGACAAAAGTTCATATTGACATAAAAATAATAATACTTCAAGCATACTAACTAAGCAATTATGTCTTCTCAACATAACATGGCCAAAGAAAGTTCATCCCTACAAAATCATATGGTTTAGTCATGTTTCATTTTCGTCACAAAAGAATGCTCTCATCATGCACAACCCCGATGACAAGCCAAGCAATTGTTTCATACTTTGGTAATCTCAAACCTATAAACTTTCATGCAATATATGAGCGCGAGCCATGGACATAGCACTATAGGTGGAATAGAATATAATGAGGGGGTTATGTGGAGAAGACAAAAGGGAGAAAGTCTCACATCAATGAGGGTAATCAATGGGCTATGGAGATGCCCACCGATTCATGTTAATGCAAGGAGTAGGGATTGCCATGCAACGGATGCACTAGAGCTATAAATGTATGAAAGCTCAACAAAAGAAACTAGTGGGTGTGCATCCAACTTGCTTGCTCACGAAGACCTAGGGCACTTGAGGAGGCCCATTGTTGGAATATACAAGCCAAGTTCTATAATGAAAATTTTCCACTAGTATATGAAAGTGACAAAACAAGAGACTCTCTAACATGAAGATTATGGTGCTACTTTGAAGCACAAGTGTGACAAAGGATAGTAACATTGTCCCTTCTCTCTTTTTCTCTCATTTTTTTGGGCCTTCTCTTTTTTTATGGCCTTTCTCTTTTTTTTTATAATTCCTAACTTGGGACAATGCTCTAGAAAATGATGATCATTACAATTTTGTTTATTTACAACTCAATGATTACAACTCGATACTAGAACAAAGATGACTCTATATGAATGCCTCCGGTGGTGTACCGGGATATGCAATGGACCAAGAGTGACATGTATGAAAGAATTATGAACGGTGGCTTTGCCACAAATACTATGTCAACTACATGATCATGCTAAGCAATATGACAATAATGAATGTGTCATGATGAACGGAATGATGGAAAGTTGCATGGCAATTTATCTCGGAATGGCTATGGAAATGCCATAATAGGTAGGTATGGTGGCTGTTTTGAGGAGGATATAAGGAGGTTTATGTGTGAAAGAGCGTATCATATCACATGGTTTGGATGCACCAGCGAAGTGTGCGCCAACTCTCAATGTGAGAAAGGGCAATGCACGGTACCGAAGAGGCTAGCAAGGATGGAAGGGTGAGAGTGCGTATAATCCATGGACTCAACATTAGTCATAAACAACTCACATACTTATTGCAAAAATCTACAAGTCATCAAAAACCTCGGTACTACGCTCATGCTCCTAGTGGGATAGATTGGTAGGAAAAGACCATCGCTCGTCCCCGACCGCAACTCATAAGGAGGATAATCAAATAACACCTCATGTTTCAAATTTGTTGCATAACATTTACCATACATGCATGCTACGAGACTTGCAAACTTCAACACAAGTATTTCTCAATTTCACAACTACTCAACTAGCACGACTTTGATATTATTACCTCCATATCTCAAAACAATCATCAAGCATCAAACTTCTCTTAGTATTCAAAACACTCTTAAGAAAATTTTACTAACTTTGAATACCTAGCATATTAGGATTTTAAGCAAATTACCATGCTATTTAAGACTCTCAAAATAATCTAAGTGAAGCATGAGAGATCAATAGTTTATATAAAACAAATCCACCACCGTGCTCTAAAAGATATAAGTGAAGTACTAGAGAAAAACTATATAACTCAAAAGATATAAGCGAAGCACATAGAGTATTCTAACAAATTCCAAATCATGTATGGCTGTCTCAAAAGGTGTGTACACCAAGGATGATTGTGGTAAACTAAAAATCAAAGACACAAATAATACAAGACGCTCCAAGCAAAACACATATCATGTGGAGAATAAAAATATAGCTCCAAGTAAAGTTACCGATAGAAGTAGACGAAAGAGGGGATGCCTTCCGGGCAATCCCCAAGCTTTGGATTTTAGGTGTCCTTAGATTATCTTGGGGGTGCCATGGGCATCACCAAGCTTAGGCTCTTGCCACTCCTTGTTCCATAATCCATCAAATCTTTACCCAAAACTTGAAAACTTCACAACACAAAACTTAAAGTAGAAAATCTCATGAGCTCCATTAGCGAAAGAAAATAAAAGACCACTTCAAGTTACTATAATGAACTCATTATTTATTTATATTGGTGTTATACCTACTGTATTAAAACTTATATATGGTTTATAAACTATTTTAATAGCCGTAGATTCATCAAAATAAGCAAACTACACACGAAAAAACAGAATCTATCAAAAACAGAACAGTCTGTAGTAATCTGTAGCTAGTGCAAGATATGGAACCGCAACAATTCTAAAATAAATTTGTGGAAGTTAGGAATTTATCTATTAATCATCTGAAAAAATAATTAACTAAATAGCACTCTCCAAATAAAAATGACAGCAGTTCTCGTGAGTGCTAAAGTTTCTGTTTTTTACAGCAAGTTCAACAAGACTTTCCCCAAGTCTTCCCAATGGTTCTACTTGGCACAAACACTAATTAAACACAAAAAACACAACCAAAACAGAGGCTAGAAAAAATTATTTATTACTAAACAGGAGCAAAAATCAAGGAATAAAAATAAAATTGGGTTGCCTCCCAACAAGCGCTATCGTTTAACGCCCCTAGCTAGGCATAACAATCAAGAATAGATCTAGGTATTGCCATCTTTGTTAGGAAATCCATAAGTGGCTCTCATAATAGATTCATAAGGTAATTTAATTTTCTTTCTAGGAAAGTGTTCCATGCCTTTCCTTAATGGAAATTGGAATCTAATATTTCCTTCCTTCATATCAATAATTGCACCAATCGTTCTAAGGAAAGGTCTACCAAGAATAATAGGACATGAAGGATTGCAATCTATGTCAAGAACAATAAAATCTACGGGCACATAATTCCTATTTGCAACAATAAGAACATCATTAATTCTTCCCATAGGTTTCTTAATAGTGGAATCCGCAAGGTGCAAGTTTAGAGAGCAATCATCAAAATCACAGAAACCTAACAAATCACACAAAGTCTTTGGAATCGTGGAAACACTAGCACCCAAATCACATAAATCATAGCATTCATGATCTTTAATTTTAATTTTAATAGTTGGTTCCCACTCATCATAAAGTTTTCTAGGGATAGAAACTTCCAATTCAAGTTTTTCTTCATAAGATTGCATCAAAGTATCAACGATATGTTTAGTAAACGCTTTATTTTTACTATAAGCGTGAGGAGAATTTAGCACGGATTGCAAAAAGGAAATACAATTAATCAAAGAGCAATTTTCATAGTTAAATTCCTTGAAATCCATAATAGTGGGTTTAGCAACATCTAGGGTTTTAATTTCTTCAATCCCACTTTTATCAAATTTAGCATCAAGATCAACAAATTCTGAATTCTTGGAACGCCTTCTAGGTAAAGGTGGATCATATTAAGTCCCATCATTATCAAGATTCATATTGCAAAACAAAAGTTTAATTGGGGACACATCAATAACTTTTAGATCTTCATCTTTATTTTCATAGGAACTAGAAGAACACGCTCTTATAAAGGCATCTTTCTTAGCACGCATCCTAGCGGTTCTTTCTTTGCACTCATCAATGAAAATTCTCATAGCTTTGAGAGACTCATTGATATCATGCTTAGGTGGAATAGATCTAAGTTTCAAAGAATCAACATCAGGAGCAATTCTATCAACGTTCCTAGCCAAATCATCAATCTTAAGCAATTTTTCTTTAATCATAGCATTAAAATTCTTTTGTGAAGTAATAAATTCTTTAATATTAGATTCAAAATCAGAGGGCATCTTATTATAATTTCCATAAGAATTATTGTAGGAATTACCATAATTATTAGAGGGATTACTAGGATAAGGCCTAGGATTAAAATTTCCTCTATACACGTTGTTACCAAAATTGTTCCTACCAACAAAATTCACATCCTTAGATTCATTATTATTCTCAATCAAAGTAGACAAGGGCATATCATTAGGATCAGAAGAAACACTCTTATTAGCAAATAATTTCATAAGTTCATCCATCTTTCCACTCAAAACATTAATTTCTTCTATCGCATGCACCTTTTTATTAGTAGATCTTTCAGTGTGCCATTGAGAATAATTAACCATAATATTATCTAGGAGTTTAGTAGCTTCTCCTAAAGTGATTTCCATAAAAGTGCCTCCCGCGGCCGAATCTAAAAGATTTCTAGAAGCAAAATTCAATCCGGCATAAAAAATTTGTATAATCATCCACAAATTTAAACCATGAGTAGGGCAATTACGTATCATTAATTTCATTCTATCCCAAGGTCGTGCAACATGTTCATGATCAAGTTGCTTAAAATTCATAATATCGCTTCTAAGAGAGATGATCTTAGCGGGAGGAAAATACTTAGAGATAAAAGCATCTTTGCACTTATTCCATGAATCAATACTATTTTTAGGCAAAGACGAAAACCAAGCTTTAGCACGATCTCTAAGCGAAAAAGGAAATAGCTTCAATTTAACAATAACCTTATCCACATCTTTATTATTTTGCATGTCACACAAATTAACGAAGCTATTTAGATGGGTAGTGGCATCTTCACTAGGAAGGCTGGGGAATTGGTCTTCCATGACAAGGTTCAACAAAGCAGCATTGATTTCACAAGATTCAGCATCGGTAAGAGGAGCAATCGGAGTGCTAATAAAATCATTGTTGTTGGTATTGGTGAAGTCACACAATTTAGTATTATCTTGAGCCAGAGCAAGCAAACTAACACACAAGCAAACAAAAAGCAAGCGGGCAAAAAGAGCCAAATAGAGAAAGAGAGGGAGGATAGAGAGAGAGGGCGAATAAAATGGCAAGGGTGAAGTGGGGGAGAGGAAAATGAGAGGCCAATGGCAAATAATGTAATGCGGGAGATAAGGGTATGTGATGGGTACTAGGTATGTTGACTTTTGCATAGACCTCCCCGGCAACGGCGCCAGAAATCCTTCTTGCTACCTCTTGAGCACTGCGTTGGTTTTCCCCGAGAGGAAGGGATGATGCAGAAAATTAGCGTAAGTATTTCCCTAAGTTTTTGAGAACCAAGGTATCAATCCAGTAGGAGGCTACGCGCGAGTCCTTCGCACCAACACAAAACAAATAAATCCTCGCAACAAACGCAAATAGGGGTTGTCAATCCCTATAAGGCCACTTACGAGAGTGAGATCTGATAGATATGATAAGATAATATTTATGGTATTTTTATGATAAAAGATGCAAAGTAAAATAAAGGCAAAGTAAATAGCAAAGGAAATAACTAAGTAGTTGGAGATAAATATGATAAAGGTATACCCGGGGGCCATAGGTTTCACTAGTGGCTTCTCTCGAGAGCATAAGTATTCTACGGTGGGTGAACAAATTACTATTGAGCAATTGATAGAATTGAGCATAGTTATGAGAATATCTAGGTATGATCATGTATATAGGCATCACGTCCGAGACAAGTAGACCGACTCCTGCCTGCATCTACTACTATTACTCCACTCATCGACCGCTATCCAGCATGCATCTAGAGTATTAAGTTAAAAACAGAGTAATGCCTTAAGGAAGATGACATGATGTAGAGGGATAGACTCATGCAATACGAAGAAAACCCCATCTTGTTATCCTCGATGGAAATAATACAACACGTGCCTTGCTGCCCCTACTGTCACTGGGAAAGGACACCGCAAGATTGAACCCAAAGCTAAGCACTTCTCCCATTGCAAGAAAGATCAATCTAGTAGGCCAGACCAAACTGATAATTCGAAGAGACTTGCAAAGATAACCAATCATACATAAAAGAATTCAAAGAAGATTCAAATATTGTTCATAGATAGACTTGATCATAAACCCACAATTCATCGATCTCAACAAACACACCGCAAAAAGAAGATTACATCGAATAGTTCTCCACAAGAGAGGGGGAGAACATTGTATTAAGATCCAGAAAGAGAGAAGAAGCCATCAAGCTACTAACTATGGACCCGTAGGTCTGAACTGAACTACTCACACTTCATCGGAGGGGCTATGGTGTTGATGTATAAGCCCTCCGTGATTGATGCTCCCTCCGGCGGAGCTCTGGAACATGCCCCAAGATGGGATCTTGTGGATACAGAAAGTTATGCCGGTGGAATTAGGGTTTTGGCTCCGTTTTTGATCGTTTGGGGGTACGCGGATATATATAGGAGGAAGGAGTATGTCGGTGGAGCAACAAGGGGCCCATGAGGGTGGAGGGCGCGCCTAGGGTAGGCAGGCGCGCCCCCTACCTCGTGGCCTCCTCTTTTCTTTCTTGACGTAGGGTCCAAGTCTCCCGGGTCTTGTTCGTTGAGAAAATCACGTTCCCCAAGGTTTCATTCCGTTTGATATTCTTTTCTTCGAAACACTAAAATAGGCCAAAAACAGCAATTCTGGGTTGGGCCTCCGGTTAATAGGTTAGTCCCAAAAATAATATAAAAGTGGATAATAAAGCTCAATAATGTCCAAAATAGTAGATAATATAGCATGGAGCAATCAAAAATTGTAGATACATTGGAGATGTATCAGGAGGCATGGGTGAGAGTGAGAGAGGCTAGGGGTGTGCGTGGCGTCTCCAGGGACGCCCAAGCGGTCGAGGAGGCACGCAAGCAGGGTGGAGGTGGCCGGCGTGTGGCCGCGCACTCTCTCCACACGCCCCTGTCCTCCTGGCGTGAGGACGGGGATGACTGACAGAGCCAGTGGGGTGGGCCAGCTTAGGTGTGCCGCCAGGTAAGCCTAGGTAATTTCTCTCCTCTCTGTCTTTTCTTATTTGTTTTATATTTTCTATTTTTGCTTCTGTTTTTTAATTTAGTTTACTAAACAAATTATTTTTGTAGCTTCTGGAATTAATTGTGGATGCTAGATGCGTTATTATAGGGCCCCACACATAAATCCAGAATTATCAGAGCAATGAATAATATGCATAGCATTTACTTGCTCCAATTCTAATACTTAATGAATTCATTCAAAAATCCAGTCCTAAAAATATGTTCATCATTTTTGGCAGAGGTATCCACCTTGACCAAAAATCATGAAATTTTCTCAAGGCATTTTGGATTCTTTGAAAATCATTTTAAGTTGAGCCTATTTGAACTGATTTGGTGCTAGGGTTTGTTCATCCCCAATTCAGATTTCAACAAACTATGCATGATGCATGGATGCATATGCAATGACAAGCAAAGGCCAAAGCTAGGGCTGTGAAAATTCTCCTATGAATTCTTATATGCATGATTTGATATCTTTGCAAGTCTCTTTGAACTATCAATTTGGTTTGGCCAACTAGATTGGTTTTTCTTGCAATGGGAGAAGTGCTTAGCTTTGGGTTCAATCTTGCGGTGCTCGATCCTAGTGACAGAAGGGGAACTGACACGTATTGTATCATTGCCATCAAGGATAACAAGATGGGGTTTTCATCATATTGCTTGAGATTATCCCGCTACATCATGTCATCTTAATTAATGTGCTACTCTGTTCTTATGAACTTAATACTCTAGATGCAGGTGGGAGTCGGTCGATGTGTGGAGTAATAGTAGTAGATGTAGGCAGGAGTCGGTCTACTTGATACGGGCGTGATGCCTATATTCATGATGATTGCCTTAGATATCATCATAACTTTACGCTTTTCTATCAATTGCTTAGCTGTAATTTGTTCACCCACCGTAATATTTTCTATCTTGACAGAAGCCTCTAGTGAAACCTATGGCCCCGGGGTCTATTTTCCATTATATAAATTTCCGATCTGCAATCTTAGTTTCCTGTTTACTTTCTTTGCAATCTTTTACTTACCGTTCCATAAACCAAAAATACCAAAAATATTACTTTACTATTTATCCATCTATATCAGATCTCACTTTGCAAAATACCGTGAAGGGATTGACAACCCCTTTGTCGCGTTGGGTGCAAGTTGGTGTTTGTTTGTGCAGGTATTTAGTGTCTTGTTGTGTTGTCTCCTACTGGATTGATACCTTGTTTCTCAAAACTGAGGGAAATACTTACTCTAATTTTCTGCATCACCCTTTCCTCTTCAAGGGAAAGAGCAATGCAAGCTCAAGAGGTAGCAGAATACGTAAACAAAGATCGTGTCCCTAGTGAGCCTCTACTAGACTAGCTTATTGATCAAATATGGTTAAGGTTTCCTAACCATGAACATGAGTTTTCATTTGATAACGGGATCACATCATTAGGAGAATGATGTGATGGACAAGAACCATCCGTTAGCTTAGCATAATGACCGTTCAGTTTTTATTGCTATTGCTTTCTTCATATCAAATACATATTCCTTCGACTATGAGATTATGCAACTACCGGATACCAAAGAAATGCCTTTTGCGCTATCAAATGTCACAACGTATCTGGGTGATTATAAAGATGCTCTACAGGTATCTCCGAAGGTGTTTGTTGAGTTGGCATAGATCGAGATTAGGATTTGTCACTCCGAGTATCGGAGAGTTATCTCGGGGCCCTCTCGGTAATACACATCATAAGCTTGCAAGCAAATGACTAAGGATTTAGTCATGAGGTGATGTATTACGGAACGAGTAAAGAGACTTGTCGGCAACGAGATTGAACTAGGTATGAAGATACCGACGATCGAATCTCGGGCAAGTAACATAACGATAGACAAAGGGAATTACATATGTTGTCATAATGGTTCGACCAATAAAGATATTCGTAGAATATGTAGGAGCCAATATAGGCATCCAGGTTCCACTATTGGTTATTTACTAGAGAGGTCTCTCGGTCATGTCTACATAGTTCTTGAACCCGTAGGGTCCGCACGCTTAACATTCGATGAAGATATAATATTATATGAGCTATGTGATTTGGTGACCGAATGTTGTTCGGATTCCCGGATGAGATCAAGATCACGGACATGACGAGGAGTGTCGAAATGGTCGAGAGGTAAATATTGATATATATATATATATAGGACGATAGTATTAGGATATCGGAAGTGTTTCCGGGGGTACCAGGTACTTATCGGGTCACTAGAAGGGGTTTCGGGCACCCTCGGCAAAAGATATGGGCCTTATGGGCCAAGAGGGGAAACGCACCAGCCACAAGGGGCTGGTGCGCCCCCATATCGGCCGACCTAAGAGGAGAAGGAAAGAAGTGAAAGGGAAAGGAAAGAGAGGAATAGGATTCCCCCTTCCTCCCCCCTATTTCCCTCCCCCTCCGACATATATTGCAGGGGCGCGGCTTGGGAGGAGCCCAAGTAGGATGCGGTCCTACTTGGGGCGCCTCCTAGCCTCTCCCCTCCCCCTTCCACCTATATATATGTGGGGGCGCCTAGCACACACCAGACAATTGTTTAGTTGTGTGCGGCGCCCCGTGAGGGAGACCTGGATTCGGGGGTCCTCAGGTGTCCGGCCTATTCAAGCATGGGTCGGGCTGATGGGCCATGAAGATAGAATGGAAGATTATTCCCCGTGTTTGGATAGGACTCCTGGATGCATGGAGGGCAAGATTTTAAGACCAGATGTATTGTTTCCTTCCCTTAACCGCCTCTATACCCCTCTAGTGTATATATAAACTGGAGGGTTTTCTCCATAGGGATCATGAGAATTCATATAGGCTAGACATCTAGGGTTTAGTCATTATTATCTCGACGTAGGTCAACTCTTGAAACCCCTATACTCATCAAAGACAATCAAGCAGGAAGTAGGGTTTTACCTCCATTAACAGGGCCCAAACCTGGGTAAACATCGTGTCCCCTTTGTCTCCTGTTACCTTCTATCCTTAGACGCACAGTTCGGGACCTGATGTATACTACACAACCTTCTTCTTGTAGACGTTGTTGGGCCTCCAAGTGCAGAGGTTTGTAGGACAGCAGCATATTTCCCTCAAGTCAATGACCTAAGGTTTATCAATCCATAGGAGGCGTAGGATGAAGATGGTCTCTCTCAAGCAACCCTGCACCAAATAACAAAGAGTCTCTTGTGTCCCCAACACACCCAACACAATGGTAAAATGTATAGGTGCACTAGTTCGGTGAAGAGATGGTGGTACAAGTGCAATATGTATAGTAGATAATGGTTTTTGTAATCTGAAAATATAAAAACAGCAAGGTAACTAATGATAAAAGTGAGCACAAACGGTATTGCAATGCTAGAAAACAAGGCCTAGGGTTCATACTTTCACTAGTGCAAGTCCTCTCAACAATAATAACATAATTGGTTCACATAACTATCCCTCAACATGCAAAAAAGAGTGACTCCAAAGTCACTAATAGTGGAGAACAAACAAAGAGATTATGGTAGGGTATGAAACCACCTCAAAGTTATTCTTTCCAATCAATCTGTTGGGATATTCCTGTAAGTGTCACAAACAGCCCTAGAGTTCATACTAGAATAACACCTTAAGACACAAATCAACCAAAACCCTAATGTCACCTAGATACTCCAATGTCAACTCAAGTACCCGTGGGTATGATTATACGATATGCATCACACAATCTCAGATTCATCTATTCAACCAACACATAGAACCTCAAAGAGTGCCCCAAAGTTTCTACCAGAGAATCACGACGAAAACGTGTGCCAACCCGCATGCATTGGTTCATGGGCGGAACCCGCAAGTTGATCACCAAAACATACATCAAGTGAATCACGTGATATCCCATTGTCACCACAGATACGCACGGCAAGACATACATCAAGTGTTCTCAAATATGTAAAGACTTAATCTGATAAGATAACTTCGAAGGGGAAACTCAATCCATTACAAGAGAGTAGAGGGGGAGAAACATCATAAGATCCAACTATAATAGCAAAGCTCACGATACATCAAGATCGTGTGAATCAAGAACATGAGAGAGAGAGATCAAACACATAGCTACTGGTACATACCCTCAGCCCCGAGGGAGAACTACTCCCTCCTCGTCATGGAGAGCACCGAGATGATGAAGATGGCCACCAGAGAGGGATTCCCCCTCCAGCAGGGTGCCGTAACGGGTCTAGATTGGCTTTCGGTGGCTACGGAGGCTTCTGGCGGAACTCCCGATCTATTGTGCTCCCCGATAGTTTTAGGGTATATGGATATATATAGGCAGAAGAAATACATCATGGGAGCCACGAGGGGCCCATGAGGGTGGAGGGCGTGCCCAGTGGGGTTGGCGCGCCCCTTGCCTCGTGGCTTCCTCGTTGATCCCCTGACGTGCACTCCAAGTCTCCTGTATTGCTTTCTTTCCAAAAGTAACTTTTCCGAAGGTTTCATTCTGTTTGGACTCCGTTTGATATTCCTTTTCTTCGAAACCCTAAAACAAGGAAAAAAACAGAAACTAGCACTCGGCTCTTGGTTAATAGGTTAGTCCCAAAAATCATATAAAATAGCATATAAATGCATATAAAACATCCAAGGTTGATAATATAATAGCATGGAACAATCAAAAATTATAGATACGTTGGAGACGTATCAGCATCCCCAAGCTTAATTCCTGCTCGTCCTCGAGTAGGTAAATGATAAAAACAGAATTTTTGATGTGGAATGCTACCTAACATATTTCTCTAAGTAATTCTCTTCATTTTGGCATGAATGTTCAGATCCATAAGATTCAAGACAAAAGTTTAATATTGACATAAAAATAATAATACTTCAAGCATACTAACTAAGCAATCATGTCTTCTCAAAATAACATGGCGAGAGAAAGTTCATCCCTACAAAATCATATAGTTTATTCATGCTCCATTTTCATCACACAAGAATGCTCTCATCATGCACAACCCCGATGACAAGCCAAGCAATTGTTTCATACTTTAGTAATCTCAAACTTTATAAACCTTCACGCAATACATGAGCGCGAGCCATGGATATAGCGCTATGGGTGGAATAGAATATGATGATGGGGGTTATGTGGAGAATACAAAAAGGAGAAAGTCTCACATCAACAAGGCTAATCAATGAGCTATGGTGATGCCCATCGATTGATGTTAATGCAAGGAGTAGGGATTGCCATGCACTGGATGCACTAGAGCTATAAATGTATGAAAGCTCAACAAAAGAAACTAGGTGGGTGTGCATCCAACTTTCTTGCTCACAAAGACCTAGGGCACTTGAGGAGGCCCATTATTGGAATATACAAGCCAAGTTCTATAATTAAAAATTCCCACTAGTATATGAAAGTGACAAAACAAGAGACTCTTTATCATGAGGATTATGGTGCTACTTTGAAGCACAAGTGTGGCAAAGGATAGTAACATTGTCCCTTCTCTCTATTTCTCTTTTTTTGGTCCTTCTCCTTTTTATGGCCTTTCTCTTTTTTTATTCCTCACTTGGGACAATGCTCTAGAAAATGATGATCATCAAACTTCTATTTATTTACAACTCAATGATTACAACTCGATACTAGAACAAGATATGACTCTATATGAATGCCTCTGGTGGTGTACCGGGATTGCGACAAATCAAGAGCGACATGTATGAAAAATTATGAACGGTGGCTTTGCCACAAATACGATGTCAATTACATGATCATGCAAAGCAATATGGCAATGATGATGCGTGTCATAATAAATGGAACGGTGGAAAGTTGCATGGAAATGCCATAATAGGTAGGTATGGTGGCTGTTTTGAGGAAGATATAAGGAGGTTTATGTGTGAAAGAGCGTATCATATCACGGGGTTTGGATGCACCGGCGAAGTTTGCACCAACTCTCAATGTGAGAAAGGGAAATGCACGATACCGAAGAGGCTAGCAATGATGCAAGGGTAAGAGTGTGTATAATCCATGGACTCAACATTAGTCATAAAGAACTCACATACTTATTGCAAAAATCTACAAGTCATCAAAAACCAAGCACTATGCGCATGCTCCTAGGGGGATAGATTGGTAGGAAAAGACCATCGCTCGTCCCCGACCGCCACTCATTAGGAAGACAGTCAAACAACACCTCATGTTTCAAATTTGTTACACAACGTTTACCATATGTGCATGCTACGGGACTTGCAAACTTCAACACAAGTATTTCTCAAATTCAGAACTACTCAACTAGCACAACTTCGATATCACTATCTCCACATCTCAAAACAATCATCAAGTATCAAACTTCTCTTAGTATTCAATGCACTTATATGAAAGTTTTTATTATATCCCTCTTGGATGCCCATCATATTAGGACTAATTTCATAACCAAATCAAACTACCATGCTGTTCTAAAGACTCTCAAAATAATCTAAGTGAAGCACTAGAGCAAACAACAAACTACTCCAAAAGATATAAGTGAAGATCAATGAGTAGTAGAATAATTATGCAACTATGTGAAGACTCTCTAACATTAATAACTTTAGATATTGGTATTTTATTCAAACAGCAAGAAAAACGCAATAAAATAAGATGACGCTCCAAGCAAAACACATATCATGTGGCAAATAAAAATATAGCTCCAAGTAAAGTTACCGATGAATGAAGACGAAAGAGGGGATGCCTTCCGGGGCATCCCCAAGCTTAGGCTCATGGTTGTCCTTGAATATTACCTTGGGGTGCCTTGGGCATCCCCAATCTTAGGCTCTTGCCACTCCTTATTCCATAGTCCATCGAATCTTTACCCAAAACTTGAAAACTTCACAACACAAAACTTAACAGAAAACTCGTAAGCTCCGTTAGCGAAAGAAAACAAAACACCACTTAAAGGTACTGTAATGAACTCATTCTTTATTTATATTGGTGTTAAACCTACTTTATTCCAACTTCTCTATGGTTTATAAACTCTTTTACTAGCCATAGATTCATCAAAATAAGCAAACAACACACGAAAAACAGAATCTGTCAAAAACAGAACAGTCTGTAGTAATCTGAATCAAACGTATACTTATGGAACTCATAAAATTCTCAAATAAATTTATGGACGTGAGGAATTTATCTATTAATCATCTTCAAAAATAATTAACTAAATAGCACTCTCCAATAAAAACTGGCAGCAATTCTCGTGAGCGCTAAAGTTTCTGTTTTTTACAGCATGATCGCAAACACTTTCCCCAAGTCTTCCCAAAGGTTCTACTTGGCACAAACACTAATTAAAACATAAAAACTCAATTATAACAGAGGCTAGATAAAATATTTATTTCTAAACAGGAGCAAAAATCAAGGAACAAAAATAAAGTTGGGTTGCCTCCCAACAAGCGCTATCGTTGAACGCCCCTAGCTAGGCCTGATGATTTCAATGATGCTCACATAAAAGATAAGAATTGTAACATAAAGAGAGCATCATGAAGAATATGACTAGCACATTTATGTCTAACCCACTTCCTTTGCATAGGGATTTTGTGAGCAAACAACTTATGGGAACACTAATCAACTAGCATAGGAAGGCAAAACAAGCATATCTTCAAAACTTTAAGCACATAGAGAGGAAACTTGATATTATTGCAATTCCTACAAGCATATATTCCTCACTCATAATAATTTTGAGTAGCATCATGAATGAATTAAATAATATAACCATCACATAAAGCATTCCTTTCATGATCTACAAGCATAGAATTTTTTTACTCTCCACATAAGCAAAATTCTTCTCATTTGGAATAGTGGGAGTATCATAAGAAACTTGAATACTATAAATTGTTTCCACATTAAAAGTGTAATGTTCAGAAAAGGGGTACCATAATCATGACAATTTTTATAAATATAATCACTACTTTTTATAGCATAAGTATCATCACAATAATCATCATAAGTAGGAAGGATGCTATCATCATTATAAATTTGCATATCAAAACTTGGGAGACTAAAAATATCATCTTCATTAAACGTAGCATCCCCAAGCTTGGGACAAACATTAATTCCAGCAAATATATTCTCAAAAACATCATCTTCATCAAACATAGCATCCCCAAGCTTTGTCCTTTTCATATCATAAGCATAATCACTCTCATCATTAATAGTATGGATAACACCAATAGTATAGCAATTATCATATTCTTCCAAGCAAGTGCCAAAAATATTTTCAAGATCATAAGAAGTATCATTATCTTCCACAATTATATTTTCATGAGGCACAATAGTAATATGAGCAACATTATTTGGGAGAGATATCTGTTTACCTCTCTTCCTTTTTCTTTTCTTCCTCTTCACCACATCATGTGTGGGTTCAATCCTCTTTTTGGAGCTCCTTATTAATGAGATTGGTTGAATAGGAGGCTCCTCCTCGTTACCTGATTCATCATAAGAAATAATAGAAGGGTATTGGGAAGTCTCTTCCCTTTCGTTAGCATTCTCTTCATCCTCTATTTATTTTCTTTTCTTTATGCAATTGGCAATATAAGGATTTGCAATGCAATTCACCGCACAATACATATAAATTTCCTCTAGATCAAAACCAAGAAGTTTATAACAGGCAAATTCTGGAAGATGCTTAGTTATACGTTTCATTTCTTCGTAACCCATAAGCAAACTGAGTTCACTATAATGTGCAAGGGAAATCAAGTCATCACAATTTTTGGACACGATTAGATCATGAAACAATTTGCATCAGATAGCTAAATGACACTGTTCATTGCAAAGTCCACAAGTACGGCCAAGAAAATTGAAATTTTCAGCACAATCATCTAGCCTTTCTTGCAACAATTTAGTTTCTAAGTACTTATGCCTCTTGCAATATCTATCTTCCCTATTTGGTGTGTACTTACAAACCCAATGCACTCCACAAAAAATGACATGTTTATAGGAGACATTTTGATCATAACTAGTGCAATCATCATTAGTACCATGGATATTCAAGGAGTTCATACTAACAACATTGCAATCATGCTCGTCATTCAAAGATTTAGTGCCAAACATTTTAATGCATTCTTCTTCTAACACTTTGGCACAATTTTCCTTTCCATCATACTCACGAAAGATATTAAAAAGATGAAGCATATGAGGCAAACTTAATTCCATTTTTTTGTAGTTTTCTTTTATGAACTAAACTAGTGATAAAACAAGAAACTAAAAGACTCGATTGCAAGATCTAAAGATATACCTTCAAGCACTAACCTCCCTGGCAAAGATGCCAGAAAAGAGCTTGATGTCTACTACACAACCTTCTTCTTGTAGACGTTGTTGGGCCTCCAAGTGCAGAGGTTTGTAGGACAGTAGCAAATTTCCCTCAAGTGGATGAACTAAGGTTTATCAAACCGTAGGAGGCATAGGATGAAGATGGTCTCTCTCAAGCAACCCTGCAACCAAATAACAAAGAGTCTCTTGTGTCCCCAACACATCGAAAACAATGGTAAATTGTATAGGTGCACTAGTTCGGCGAAGAGATGGTGATACAGGTGCAACATGGATAGTAGATAATGGTTTTTTGTAATCTGAAAATATAAAAACAGCAAGGTAACTAATGATAAAAGTGAGCACAAACGGTATTGCAATGCTAGGAAACAAGGCCTAGGGTTCATACTTTCACTAGTGCAAGTCCTCTCAACAATAATAACATAATTGGATCACATAACTATCCCTCAACATGCAACAAAGAGTCACTCCAAAGTCACTAATAGCGGAGAACAAACGAAGAGATTATGGTAGGGTACGAAACCACCTCAAAGTTGTTCTTTCCAATCAATCCGTTGGGCTATTCCTATAAGTGTCACAAACAGCCCTAGAGTTCGTACTAGAATAACACCTTAAGACACAAATCAGCCAAAACTCTAATGTCACCTAGATACTCCAATGTCACCTCAAGTATCCGTGGGTATGATTGTACAATATGCATCGCACAATCTCAGATCCATCTATTCAACCAACACATAGAACCTTAAAGAGTGCCCCGAAGTTTCTACTGGAGAATCACGATGAAAACGTGTGCCAACCCCTATGCATTGGTTCATGGGCGGAACCAGCAAGTTGATCACCAAAACATACATCAAGTGAATCACTTGATATCCCATTGTCACCACAGATATGCACGGCAAGACATACATCAAGTGTTCTCAAATCTTTAAAGACTCAATCCGATAAGATAACTTCGAATGGGAAACTCAATCCATTACAAGAGAATAGAGGGGGAGAAGAAACATAAGATCCAACTATAATAGCAAAGCTCGCGATACATCAAGATCGTATCTCCTCAAGAACACGAGCGAGAGAGAGATCAAACACATAGCTACTGGTACATACCCTCAGCCCCGATGGAGAACTACTCCCTCCTCGTCATGGAGAGCATCGAGATGATGAAGATGGCCACCGGAGAGGGATTCCCCCTCCGGCAGGGTGCCGGAACGGGTCTAGATTGGCTTTCGGTGGCCACAGAGGCTTCTGGTGGCGGAACTCCTGGTCTATTGTGCTCCCCGATAGTTTTAGGGTATATGGATATATATATATGCGGAAGAAATACATCATGGGAGCCGCGAGGGGCCCACGAGGGTGGAGGGCACGCCCAGGTGGGTGGGCGCGCCCCCTTCCTCGTGGCTTCCTCGTTGATCCCCTGACGTGCACTCCAAGTCTCCTGTATTGCTTTCTTTCCAAAAATAACTTTTCAGAAGTTTTCATTCCGTTTGGACTCCATTTGATATCCCTTTTCTTCAAAACCCTAAAACAAGGAAAAAGCAAAAACTGGCACTGGGCTCTAGGTTAATAGGTTAGTCCCAAAAATCATATAAAATAGCATATAAATGCACATAAAACATCCAAGGTTGATAATATAATAGCATGGAACAATAAAAAAAGTATAGATACGTTGGAGACGTATCAGGACCCCCTACCCGAGATCGTCCAGTTTTGACACCGACATTGGTGCTTTCATTGGGAGTTCCTTTGTGTTGTCGATGAAAGGATCGATGGCTCGCCTTGTCATTAATGACGATATTACTTCTGGAGGGGCCTTAACTCCAGGACAGGTCCTCCAGCTCGGCGGTTTTACCATGGGCGCTCGCTCGGAAGTCAAGCCAGTGGTGGCCCCCACATTCGCCAACCATCATCCCCATGTCAGCCTCGAACACTCCAAAAAGATGGATCCAGCAGATGTCTTGTCCTGGAATGAGTTGCTAGATCGCATTGCCGCCTTGGGGGTCACAACAGACTATGATCGGATCGGGCACCGACCTGGTAGCGGTCGTTGAGGAACGAGCTGAGAACGCCTCTCCCACTAAGTTAAGCACTAGCTATGTTCGAATTTTCGAACCCTGCGAGCTGGATACCCTTCCTCAAGAAGAGACGTCATGTCCTCCGAACACAGGATCATGCGTTCTGTCTAGAAGTCTTCAGAAGAAATATTCCCCAAGCAATTCTGGTCCTCCAGACGTATGTGACCTAATGTATGTACGATAGCAACCTCAAGAAACGGTCCATCACTTCTGGGCCAGGTTCCTCCTTATTAAAAACAAGATTAAAGATTGCTATGACAATGACGAGGTTTCAGTTTTTTGTCGTAACTGTACGGACGAGGGAATCCTCAAAGCCCTCAACCGCTGCCGCATACTCCACTTTGCAGATTTGGCACACATAGTACATAAGTACTGTGCAATGGAAACTGTCTGGAAAGCCCACACAGCCCGGCGGGAACCTCCTGCCTTTAAGAAGCCCATCGGACGGGCAAAAAGGATGCACCCTTACGGAGCACCCGATCATCAGCCTATTGACAAGAAAATCAAGCCCTTCATGGGACATAGAACTATCCTCGACGAATTACTCGACAAGCCCTGTCAGATACACACGACGCCGAATACCGAACCAACACATAGCCTTCGAGCATGTTTGGTACTCGGGATGGTGGCTAAGAGCGGTGAGGCCATCCTTACCAACACTACCCCAGAGAAGAACTCTTCAAAGGATGATGATCTAAATATTGGTGCAAAAGGGCGCTCCGCGACCTCGCCGAAGTTAACCAAGTAGCCACAATAAATCCTTGGAACGATGTGATAATAACTTTTACCGCCAACGATGAACCAAGGGCCCGATCGGTCCGAGGACAAGCCGCCTTGGTATTAAACCCAATTGTGGATCGCTTTCGACTCACCAAAGTGCTCATGGACGGCGGCAGCGGACTGAACCTCATCTACGAAGACACGCTCAATAAAATGCAAATGGACAAGAGTCACATCGAGCAAAGCAGTACCACTGGTTCGGGTCCGGGTGCGTGCTGGGGCTGACGTCGATGGAGAATAACAGGATGTGTGGGGGAATAGAGGGAGTGTGAGGGAGTCCTAGATTAGGGGGTCTTCGGACAGCCGGACTATATCCTTTGGCCGGACTGTTAGACTATGAAGATACAAGATTGAAGACTTCGTCTCGTGTCCGGATGGGACTCTACTTGGCGTGGAAGGAAAGCTAGGCAATACGGATATGTATATATCCTCCTTTGTAACCGACCTTGTGTAACCCTAGCCCCCTCCGGTGTCCATATAAACCGGACGGTTTTAGTCCGTAGGACAACAGACAATCATACCATAGGCTAGCTTCTAGGGTTTAGCCTCTTCGATCTCGTGGTAGATCAACTCTTTTAATACCCATATCATCAAGAATAAATCAAGCAGGACGTAGGGTTTTACCTCCATCAAGAGGGCCCGAACCTGGGTAAAACATCGAGTCCCTTGCCTCCTGTTACCATCCGCCTTAGATGCACAGTTTGGGACCCCCTACCCGAGATCCGACGGTTTTGACACCGACATTGGTGCTTTCATTGAGAGTTCCTCTGTGTCGTCACCGTTAGGCTTGATGGCTCCTACTATCATTGATAGCTATACAGTCCAGGGTGAGACTTTTCTTCCCGGACAGATCTTTCTATTCGGCGGCTTCGCACTGCAGGCCAACTCGCTTGGCCAACTGGAGCGGATCGAAAGTTACGACCCTGGCCACCAGGTCAGGTTTGGAAGCTTAAACTACACGGCCGATATCCGCGGAGACTTGATCTTCGACGGATTCGAGCCCCTGCCTTGTGCGTCACACGGTCACGATGAGTACGATTTAGCTCTACCATCGGACAGTGTTCGGGAGATCGCACCGGCAGCCGCTCCGACCCTCAATTCGGAGCCAGTTGCGCCGTCCATGGACGGGCGGATGGACCCCGCCATGGAGGCCTTATCCTCAGCGGCGATTGAGCCGAACATCGACCTTACCCTGCATGAGAGCCGTGTTGTCAAACTGCCGGATCCATCTCCGGCCACGGACTCTGAACCGCCTGCGCCCGTTCCTAGCGAATCCGATTGGGCGCCGATCATGGAGTTTACCTCCGCGGATATTTTTCAGCACTCGCCCTTTGGCGACATACTGAACTCATTAAGGTCTCTCTCCTTGTCAGGAGGATCCTGGCCGAACTATGTCCGACAGGATTGGGATGCGGATGACGAAGAAATTCGCTGCCCACCCACCACCCACTTAGTAGCCAATGTCGACGACTTAACCGACATGCTCGACTTCGACTCTGAAGGCATCGACGGTATGGACAACGATGCGGGAGACGAAGAGGAACCACTGCCCACGGGGCACTGAACAGCCACCTCATCATACGATATATACATGGTGGACACACCCAAAGAAGGCAATGGCGACGAGACAGCAGAGGATGACCCCTCCAAGAAGCAACCCAAGCGCCGACGTCAGCGGCGCCGCTCTAAGTCTCGCCAAAGGAAAAGTAGTGATACCGGCACAGGAGATAATAGCACTCTGGATAGTGCCGAAGATGGCAATAATCCCCTCCAGCACGAGTTAGGGCAGGAGGATGGAGAGGCCAGCCCTCCTGAGAGAGCGGCAGATGAGGAGGATGATATTTACATGCCTCCCTCCGAAGACGAGGCAAGCATCGACGATGACCAATTCGTCGTGCCGGAGGATCCCGTCGAACAAGAGCACTTCAAGAGCCGGCTTATAGCCACGACAAATAGCCTTAAGAAGGAGCAGCACCAGCTTCAAGCTGATCAAGATATGCTAGGTGACAGATCGACTGAAATCCTGACGGCCGAGGAATATAAACTCGAACGCTCCTCCAAGAGTTACCCAAAATGCAGGTTACTACCCCGACTGGAGGAAGAAGCGTATGACGTGGCTGACCGGCCACCTTGTGGCCGCAATAGAGAGGCATTCCAGCCAAAAGCCCAGCCTGCACCCCGACGCCACTCAAATGAAAAAGAATGGGGAAATACGCCAGACCTGCGAGACATATTGGAGGACAAAGAAAAACATGCAAGATCGATCTACGGATCACGAGGGCGCGCCACTACGCGAGACGATAATCGTCACGCCGGATACAGTAAAAGTAAATTCGGCCGGGCCGAGCACAGCGGGCAAGACTCATTGGAGCTGCGTCGCGATATAGCCCAGTACAGAGGCACCGCACACCCCTTATGCTTCACAGACGAAGTAATGGATCATCAAATCCCAGAGGGTTTCAAACCCGTAAATATAGAATCATACGACGGCACAACAGATCCTGCGGTATGGATCGAGGATTTCCTCCTGCATATCCACATGGCACGATCTACACGCCATTAAATACCTCCCACTCAAACTCAAAGGACCAACTCGGCATTGGCTCAATAGCTTGCTAGCAGAGTCCATTGGCTGTTGGGAAGATCTGGAAGCCGCATTCCTCGACAACTTTCAGTCCACTTATGTGCGACCACCAGATGCCGATGAATTGAGCCACATAATTCAGCAGCCAGAGGAATCGGCCAGGCAATTCTGGACACGGTTCGTAACAAAGAAAAATCAAATCATCGATTGTCCAGATGCAGAGGCCCTAGCAGCTTTCAAGGACAACATCCGCGACGAGTGGCTAGCCCGGCACCTTGGTCAGGAAAAGCCGAAATCTATGGCAGCCCTCACAACACTCATGACCCGCTTTTGTGCGGGAGAAGAAAGCTGGCTGGCTCGCAGTAATAAAATATCAAAGAACCATGGTATTTCGGATACTAAGGACAGCAATAGCAGGTCACGTCGCAACAAACATAAGCGCCGCATTAACAGCGACAATACCGAGGATACGGTAGTCAATGCCGGATTCAAAGGCTCTAAACCCGGTCAGCGGAAAAAGCCATTCAAAAGAAGCACTTCGGGCCCGTCCAGTTTGGACCGTATACTTGATCGCTCATGTCAAATACACGGCACCCCCGACAAGCCAGCCAACCACACCAACAGGGATTGTTGGGTGTTCAAGCAGGCCGGCAAGTTAATTGCCGAAAACAAAGATAAGGGGCCACATAGCGATGATGAGGAGGAGCCCCGGCAGCCGAATACCAGAGGACAGAAGAGGTTCCCCCCACAAGTGCGGACAGTGAACATGATATACGCAACCCACATCCCCAAGAGGGAGCGGAAGCGTGCGCTCAGGGACGTATATGCGTTGGAGCCAGTCGCCCCAAAGTTCAACCCATGGTCCTCCTATCCGATCACCTTCGATCGCAGGGACCACCCCACTAGTATCCGTCATGGAGGATTTGCCGCACTGGTCCTAGACCCAATCATTGATGGATTTCACCTCACTCGAGTCCTTATGGATGGCTGCAACAGCCTGAACCTGCTTTATCAGGACACAGTGCGCAAAATGGGTATAGACCCCTCAAGGATCAAACCCACAAAAACGACCTTTAAAGGCGTCATACCAGGTGTAGAGGCCCATTGCACAGGCTCAGTCACACTGGAAGTGGTCTTCCGATCCCCGGATAACTTCCGAAGCGAAGAGTTAATCTTCGATATAGTCCCGTTCCGCAGTGGTTATCATGCACTGCTCGGGCGAACCGCATTTGCGAGATTCAATGCGGTACCGCATTATGCATATCTCAAGCTCAAGATGCCAGGACCTCGGGGGGTCATTACAGTTAATGGAAACACAGAGCGCTCTCTCCGAATGGAGGAGCACACTGCGGCCCTCGCAGCGGAAGCGCAAAGCAGCCTCTTAAGGCAATTCACTAGTTCGGCGTTTAAGGACCCGGACACGTTCAAGCGCGCCCGGAGCAATCGGCAACAGGACCGCCTGGCACGTTCCGAGCTCGCATAGCAATGCGGCTCCCACCCCGGCCCAAGCCAAACGGCGAAACTCATGTCGCGCGTACGTAATTACACATTAAAAATACCATGGGCACAGGTAGGGAGGGGGCATGATTACGACACGCCCCAAGACGCGGCTTAAACCGCACTAGGGGCTTCCCGCTTTGTTATTTTTCTCTCTTTCAGGACTTTAATCTCTGGAAACCCTGTCCGGCAGCAGGATTGCCGAACACATGATGCAGCAACCAAGGAGGCAGAAAGCTACATCACACCACAGAACTCCCAGGTGGATTACGATAACGAGTGAAATACTTGCTTTAATATTATTCCTTAGCTTGCCCTTGGAGGGGACATAGTGCTACTTTTTGCTTATCGCACTACCTGTATCATTCTGCTTTAACACACATTTTTGAATAAACAATGCATTGCATTAAGGCTTTTATTGCATTCCTCTTATATATATATATGTTCATTCATGACATCAAGCACCCGTACACTCTGGTACGGCCAATACACTAGGGGCTTAAGCATACCCCATAATACGGCGTAAGAAGTCCGAACACTTTTGACAGTGCGGCACCCCGAACTTATAGCATTATATGCATCAGCTCCGAAGCATGTCTTGGGTCAATAGTTGGGTTTGCCCGGCTCCCATGTTTTAGTACCTTACGTTCCGCTATATCGGCTAAGGTAGCACTGGGAGACCTACTGCGATTGTGCCCCGGTTCTGCTGGGCTAAGCACCTCAGCAGAGAAAGCTAAAACTGACTGTCATGATAAGGCGAGAGACTGGTCGCTGTTCGAGAGGTTTTCGAGTCCTTAAAGACTTATGCCGCTTAGAGCGAGGAGTCGGCCCTGTCCGGCTTAAGGCGTGTATCGCGCCCCAGATTCGGCCTCCTGAATACTTGGGGCTTCGCCGAAATTTAAAATTATAGAATTCTATGGCTAAGTGAGAGTGATAACGCATTATAGTCCGATTACCTTGTTTGTTGTGCTGAGCACCTCCCTCGAAGGACCCAACAATGGGAACAAGAGTGCTCAGGTTTATCCCCAGCACTCGTGGCGTGGGGCCAGAAGCCGATGACTAGCCATCTCTCAAATTTGATAAACAGCCGAACAGAAGGTAATATTTTAAATTCAAACAAGCGTTTGCATAGCGCATATGAACAAGTTTTCATAAATACAGGATTACACGAGCGAATTTACTCGAATATTATATCTTTCGTACACTCGTCCGCTACGAGACGAGCACCCTTCAGGACACCCTCATAGTACATCTCGGGGTGGTGATGCTCCTTGCCCTCCGGCGGCCCTTCCTTGATCAGCTTCACGGCGTCCAGCTTGGCCCATTGCACCTTCACATGGGCGAAAGCCCGACGTGCACCTTCGATGCAAACGGACTGCTTGATAACTTCCAGCCGCGGGCAGGCATCCACAAGCCGCCTCACCAAGCCGAAGTAGCTGTTGGGAAGGGCGTCGCCAGGCCACATCCGGACTATCAAGCCCTTCATGGCCTGTTCGGCCGCCTTGTGTAGCTCGACCAGCTGCTTTAGCTGGTCGCTCATAGATACTGGGTGTTCGGTCCCAGTATACTGGGCTCATAACAACTTCTCTGTCGAGCTTCCCTCGTCGGCCTAGTAAAATTTTGCGGCATCCGACACGCTGCGGGGCAAATCTGCGAATGCTCCTGGAGAGCTCCGGATTCGGGTAAGTAACAAGTAATTTACCTTCACATGCTTACTTTGCATGTAGAATGCCTTACCCGCTGCTATCTTCTTCATCGCATCAATCTCCTGGAGGGCCTTTTGGGCTTCGGCCTTGGCACTCTTTGCACTCTTAAGGGCCGTGGTAAGCTCGGACTCTCGCGTCTTCAAGTCAAGCTCCAGCGCCTCGTGCTTCGTCACGAGAGCGTGGAGATCTTGCTGCACCTCGCCCACCCGTGCCTCATGCCTCTCCCGCTCGGTGCGCTCCTTAGCCGCTTTGTTTTCGGCCTCGGACAGCGCTTGCTTCAGGGTCGCCACCTCGGTCGTGGCCCCTGGCAAATTTACGATAATCCTGTCATTTTGCAATCTCTCTCCTTTTATATAGATCCATAGAGTAGTTACTACTTACCTTTGTTCTCCTCGAGCTGCCTCTTGGCAAGGCTGAGCTTTTCCTTGGACCATTAAGGTCCTGCTTCAGTGCGGCAACCTCCGCAGTTAGTGCGGCAGAGGCCAGCAGCGAAGCCTGCATACGCATATAGACATACTTATATTAGACTCCTGCAATATTGTTTGATCCTCTGTTCGGCTTTTCTTTGTGAACAGCGAACAGAGCATTAGGGGCTACTGTCTATGTGGTAATATTTCTCCTATATTTCAAAAACTTACCTCAAAGCCTGTTAGAAGGCTGGCACAGGCTTCAGTCAGTCCGCTCTTGGCGGACTGAACCTTCTGGACCACCGCACTCATAATAGCGCGGTGCTCTTCGTCAATGGAAGCGCTGCGAAGCGCTCCCAGCAGATTGTCCGGTGCCTATGGATGGGCAGAGGTCAACGGCACAGGCGTCTTGCCCCTCTTGGAAGGAGGCCGCCTGCCAGAGTCCGGAACCACTGGAGGTTCCGGTGCGGTGTTCGGCTGAGGGCCGAACTTTGAGCCCTCGGGGGCTTTGCTCCCCCTGCTCCTGGAGTCCGGAAGGTCGCTTTGAGGCGCCTCCGGGACTGTCTCCCCTCGACCCAGTGCCTCTTGAGACAACACCTCGGTGTTGTCCATAGGGCAAGGGGAGGTGGCGGTCGGAAGTGGATCGCTATCCATATCCGACGAGCCCAGGGAGCCGTCCGACGAGGATACGTCGATATGGTTCGAGGCGGTCTGCACAATCATAATTCGCGTTAGGAGAAGCAGTGCGACAAAGGAATTGTAACATCCCAAATTTTCAATTTGGAATGTTATACATTAGATCATCAATGCATATCATATTTCTTTTGCATTTTGGTTGATCCTAGAAATTCTACGCAACTCAATGACCCATGGAGAGAGTTGGGGATTTCGATATTTTCATATTTGAGTTCTCTCAAATTTTGAGAATAGGATCATTTGATTTTATTTATTTTATCATCAAATATTTCTATTACAAAAATATGAGAGAGGGAATAAAATGACTTTCCCAAAATAAAGAAATATTGAGGATTTAATAATAAAATCAAATAGGATTTTTATTTCGGAGTTTTTCGGTGTTTTATTTGAATTAGGAAAAAATGCGTTTTTTTTCAAAATTGCATTTAGGTCCCAAATAAATGTTCACTTTGTCAGGCTTGATTTTAGAAGCCCGGGAAATTTATTTCAGGAAATTTGGAGTCCGTTTAGTATTTTTTTTATTTTTCTTCTGTGCGTAATGTTTAAAAAAAACGCGCCAAGGCCCAGCCGATGGCCCACTCCCCGCCGCCTGCCGTCTCCTTCCAGGAGACGAGCGCGCCGCTGCCGCCGAGTCCGGCTTGGACACGCCGCCCCGCCGCCTTGCCCCCTCCCCCAAGGCAGCACCCCCACTTCACTTAAATACCGAGCCGCCCCGCCGCCCCTCACCTCACCCCGTCCCGCCGCCCGCCAGCCGCAGCCGCCTCGCCGCCTGCGCTGCTGCCACTGCTGCGCCGCTGCCGCTGCCGAGCCGCCCCGTCGCCCCGCATAGCCGCCGCCGCCGGAGCCCCGCCCCGCCCGCTGGAGTACCTCACCGGAGGTATAGCCGCCGCCGTTCGCCGTTTGGTTTTTTTTTAAAAAGAACCGCCTCGGTTTTTTTTCGAAAACCCTAGATCGGTTTATTTCTCTGGTTTACTTAATTAGTGAACGTTCACCGATTCGTTCGTTTTAACGAACGCGTTCATCGTTTAGTTTCCGATAACGAATGTTCGTTCGTTAATCTGTTCTTCGTTTTTCTTTTCTCGGATTAAATCCGCGATTTTTCTGATCGCGATTTCTGATCCGATTTTCGTTTTAGTTTAACTTTTCGCTCGTTTATCGGAATCAGGCGATTCAAGCGCCTAGGGATTCATGTTGAAACCCTCTATCCGTTTAACCAACCTAAACAAGATTTTGCTACTGTAAAATTGCCCTAGATCCAGATTGCTAGAACGAAGTTGTTTTCTTTCGCCGTTTGATTTTCATTGCTTCGTTCGATTTGATTCTTTTGCCAACCGGAGTTCTTAAGTTGAACCTTCTGGTTAGATCTCTTATTTGAGTTTTACCTATGCATTAGATGAGTACTTATTGTATGCTCATTTGTTTGTTTGCGATAGAATATCCGGAGTGTGCCGCCTGTTACTTCGAATCGCTAGGTTTCCCGGATCATCAGCAAGGCAAGTAACACTTTGATCATACCTTCTCTACTACCCAGTTTTATTGCATTAGATCAATCCACACACATTGCATGATTAGGATCTAATTAAATTGTGGGATGGGAAGTAGATGAGGTAGTACCTATTACCAGTTTATTTTCAAACCTTTGGGAGTTACTTCTACGTTTGCTTATCATGCCATGCTATGCTAGTAGACGTGGATTGGGTGAGTGAAATCCATTGACAGATGTGAGATTGTTACTTAATGGTTTATCTGAGGTGGCAACTTAAACACACATCTGGGTGGATTGAGGCACCTGGGTATTTCAGGACTTGCCTGTTTTCTTTTGGACCGCCACCTAGGCTCAAAGGGATCATAAGACTATTCATACTAGGAACTTCCGTGTGCAGCCACAAGCTATTATGGGCTCTAGCATAGTTGACTAAGTTGTGCGAACTCTTATAGTGGTAGACTAGCAGATGTAGGGGATGTAGGTGGTACGGTCTACCCGATCGTAAGGTGCTAGCGCTTCTGAAAGACTATGTCTCGGTCATCCGTCTTCTCAAACACCCTGTAGTGCGAGAAACCAAACGGAGGCGATCGAGTTGTGGGGAAAAGTGCGCAAACCTCTGCAGAGTGTAACAAACTAATCATGATTAGCCGTGTCCCCGGTTATGGACATCTTGAGTATCTAGTACTTGGATTATCATGTGAATCCCAACATGTTACTCTAAATTAATTTTGTTGGGTTATGTTTAATGATGATGCTTAAATGGGATTGAGAATGCTGTCAACCATTCTCAATGTTTAACAACTACCATGATAGTTAAATAAATTTTATTCCTTTGAAGTAGGGAAAATTTGGCTTTACGCAAAAACTGTAACCATAGAGCTTTCCACCAGCCAAATATGCATATAGTATAGCTGTTGCATTCCATTACTCTCTATGTGTTACCTTGCCAGCATATTCCATGTGCTGGCCCGTTTTTGGGCTGCAACGTTAATGTTGCAGACTTTTCAGACGACGATTAAGTAGTTTTTAGGTCGTGGTTCTATACTCAGTGATGCCATTGGAGTTGATGGACTCACTTATCTTCCAAGCCTTCCGCTGTTATCGTTATTAGATGGCCTTAAGCCATATTTATTGTAATAAGTTCTCTTTTGAGACACTCGATGTAATAAGTGTGTGATTGCTACTCTGCTATAAATCCTCCGAGTACTGTGTGGTGTCAGCATTACTGATCCAGGGATGACACCGGAGCACAGAGATCAGACTGTTTGAGGTCTGGTCGCTACAGAGATGGTATCAGAGCACACGCTGACTGTAGGACACGACCACTAAGTTAAAAGACCTAGATCACTACTCACTCTCTTCTTCTCTTACTCCTCATCTTTTCTACTCTTTAGGATGGCGGATGCAAGGAACAAGTTCACACAACCGGATGAAGATACACCCTTTGGACGCCAATTGAAGGAAGTCACTAGATACCTGAATATAGGAGTACCAAGCTTCATGGGAACCTACAACGCCACTTTACCTGAAGAAGAGCGCTGGATGATTCAAGTTAAAGTTCCAGGAAGGACGTTCATGCCAGTCACTGAGCCCACAGAGTTTTCTTTTGATGCACCAACTTGGAGTCTAGGAAAAAGCATGGAAGCTCACATAGCCATGGGACGCATTGGAGAAGTCTACCGCAAGGATCTCAAAGATACTATCTACCAGATTTGTGGGCGCCGAGATGAACACTAGGAGATGATCAGCACCAGGAAGGATAGATCAATCGCAGCTTTTATCCAGGAATTAAACCAGCACATTCGATGACAGGAGAACCAGATGTGCGCCGACATGATAGACCTGAAGATGGCAAAGACTAGAATCAAGGAACTGGAGGAAGAACTCAAGGCTACACATGAAGATTATGAAGAAGAAATTGAAGTATTGGTGGAGAAGAATGACGACCTGATCAAGAAGATTGGAATATTTATGGGAGGCCCGACACTAGTAGATGAAGACGAAGAACCTAAGGAAATTAGCCCGGAAGACTACATCATCATCGACGGCACCGACTCGGAAGAAGATAGTAGCAATGATGACTATGTTGATGAAGCTGGAGCAGATATTATGGAGTCAATGACCGAAGAATATTTCTAGTAGACCACCTCCACAGTAGTAGTAGTCCACCATGTAAATATAGTAGCCCGAGCACTTTTTGCGATAGTTAGATTGATTGTATGCCCTTGTTTGATTGAATGAAGTGAATTGTTTGCTTTTGCCTCATGTGCATATGGGTAGTGTTTTCTCTTTAGACCCCCTCTATTCTTACATATCATCTTTTCTAAACCCTCAGATGCCTCCGAGACGTGACCCCGGATTTGCATTTCCACCGGAGCTCACCCAGTTGATCCAGCAGCAGAACACATTGATGCAGTTGCTAATCCAGAATCAGAATCAGGGGAACAACAACAACAACCCACCACCACCACCACCTGTTGACCACTTAACCCGTTATCTTAGGCTGAATCCGCCGGTGTTTTCCAGTAGCACCGAGCCGATAGTAGCAGATGATTGGCTCCGCAAGATAGCTCGGGAGTTGACCACAGCAGGATGCACAGATGCGGAGAAGGTGAAGTTTGCCGCACATCAGCTAGAAGGACCCGCAGCATCATGGTGGGAGAATTTCACAACCACTTTCCCAGTCGACAATGTCACATGGGACTAGTTTCAGCAAGCTTTCCGTACTGCCCATGTTTCGGCAGGAGCTATGGCCATGAAGAAGCGTGAGTTTCGTAACTTGCGCCAAGGAGGACGGACAGTTGGCCAGTATATGGAGGAATTTAGTAAGTTAGCATGTTATGCCCCAGATGACGTCGCTACGGATGCAGCTAAGCAGGAGAAGTTTCTAGAAGGACTGAATGATGAGTTGAGCATGCAGTTGATGGTAGCCACCTTCAACAACTACCAGGAATTGGTAGATCGTGCTCTTATGATTGAAGGGAAGCAGCAGCAAATTGAGAATCGCAAGAGGAAGTATGGACAAGGAAAGTATAACTCAGGAGCTCAGCAGAAGCCACGTTTTACCCCTAGACCAGGAGGACATTTTCAGCATACCCATGGAGGAGGTAGCTCGCACAATCACAATGGCACCAAGAATGGTAATGGCAATGGAGGAAGCAACGACCAGAACCGCACCAACCCCTCAACCCCAGCCAAGAAGGACCTAAGCCAAGTCACTTGCTATAAGTGTTCGAAGACCGGACATTATGCCAATGAATGTCCTAAAAGCCAAAATGGCAATGGAAGTTCTGGGAAGAAGCCAAACCCTTTCAACAGGGGACAGGTGAACCACGTTAGCGTGGAGGAGGTTGAAGCTCAGCCCGATGCAGTAATAGGTAAGTTTTTGGTTAAGTCATTTACTGCACTAGTTCTTTTTGATACTGGTGCATCGCATTCATACATCTCAAGGGGATTTGTGGATAAGTATAACCTATCAACCCAAGCCCTTAGGTCACCCATGTTAGTAACCTCGCCCGGAGCAGAGTATGTGGCTAGTCTATGGTGTGATCGGTTACCATTAAGGATTCGTAACTATGTTTTTCCCTCAGACCTAATAGTATTGGAATCTCAAGGATTGGATGTGATATTAGGCATGGATTGGTTATCAAAGTATGAAGGGAATGTTGAGTGTGCTAGTAAGTCAATTTTGCTTACCACCCCAGAAGGGAGAAGGATCAAGTATGTATCCCGGCATGTGCCAAATAGGACTCAAGTAAATTGCCTAATAGGAGTTGTGCAGGAGGAAGTACCAGTGGTAAGAGATTTCCCTGATGTATTTCCAGAAGAGTTGCCAGGCATGCCACCGGATAGAGATATTGAGTTTTTGATTGAGCTATTGCCAGGCACAGGGCCAATATCAAAGAGACCATATAGGATGCCAGCAAAGGATTTGGTGGAAATTAAGAAGCAGATTAAGGAGTTACTGGATAAGGGATATATTCGCCCAAGTTCTTCACCTTGGGGATCGCCAGTACTTCTAGTGGAGAAGAAGGATGGATCGTTAAGGATGGTTGTTGATTATCGAGGATTGAATGAAGTAACGATCAAGAACAAGTACCCACTACCAATGATCAACGATCTGTTTGATCGATTGCAAGGAGCTAAGGTATTTTCCAAGATCGATCTGCGATCAGGATACCACCAGTTGAAGATTCGAGAAAAGGATATTCCGAAGACAGCTTTTACTACCAGGTATGGGCTGTATGAGTATACTGTTATGTCATTTGGTCTGACTAACACACCTGCCTATGTTATGAACATGATGAACAAAGTGTTTATGGAGTTTTTGGATAAGTTCGTCATAGTGTTCATTGATGATATCCTGGTTTATTCGAAGAATGAAGAGGAACATAAGGAGCATTTGCGTTTGGTACTTGGAAAACTCAGAGAACATCAACTATATGCCAAGTTCAGCAAATGTGAGTTTTGGTTAAAGGAAGTAGGATTCCTCGGACATGTTATATCTGGTGAAGGTATAGCAGTAGATCCCGCTAAAGTTGAAACCGTGACCACGCGGGAAGCCCTAACAACAGTTGGAGAGATCCGGAGTTTTCTTGGACTCACGGGATACTACCGGAGATTTATTGAGAATTTGTCAAAGATTGCGAAGCCTATGACTGAGTTGTTGAAGAAGGATACAAAGTTCATATGGACAAAGGAGTGTGAGGCTAGTTTCTAGGAGTTGAAGAAACGTTTGGTTACCTCACCAGTGTTGATTTTGCTAGACCAGACCAAAGATTATGAGGTGTACTGTGACGCTTCACGTCGAGGACTTGGAGCAGTGCTTATGCAGGAAGGGAGAGTTGTTTTATATGCCTCAAGACAACTGAAGCCTCATGAGTTGAATTATGCCACGCATGATTTGGAGTTAGCAGCCGTAGTGCATGCGTTGAAAACATGGAGACATTTTCTCATTGGTAAACATTGTGAGGTGTACACGGATCATAAGAGTTTGAAGTACATTTTCACCCAGAAGGAGTTGAATCTCAGACAAAGGAGATAGCTGGAGCTTATCAAGGATTATGATATGAAATTGATTTATCACCCCGGAAAGGCTAATGTAGTAGCTGACGCATTAAGCCGCAAGAGCCATGTCAATACATTAATGACGGGAGAAATACCCAAGGAGTTAGCAGAAAATCTTCGTGAACTATGTTTGGAAATAGTTCCGAGAGGCTATGTAGCAGTATTGGAGATTCAGTCAACTTTGATGGATAGAATCAGAGAAGCTTAGAAAGCTGACAAAGGGATTGCCGCTATAAAGGAGAAACTGAGCAAAGGAAAAGCTAAAGGATTTCATGAGGATGAGCACGACACCCTATGGTTTGAAGACCGTGTTTACGTGCCCAATGACCCGGAGATCAGGAAGTTGATTTTGCAAGAGGCACACGATTCACCATATTCAATTCATCCAGGAAATACCAAGATGTATCTGGATTTGAAGGATATTTTCTGGTGGACCGGAACGAAGAAGGATATAGCGGAGTATGTAGCCGTTTGTGATGTATGTCAGAGAGTAAAGGCAGAGCATCAGAAGCCAGCAGGATTGTTACAACCATTGCCGATACCCGAATGGAAGTGGGATAAGCTAGGCATGGATTTTATCACGGGATTGCCCAGGACTCGTTCAGGCTATGACTCAATTTGGGTTGTAGTTGATCGATTGACGAAAGTAGCTCATTTCATCCCAGTAAAGACCACTTACACGAGTGCTAAGTTGGCAAAGATATACATGACCAGGATTGTATGTCTGCATGGAGTTCCAAGGAGTATCATAACAGATAGAGGAACCCAGTTTACCTCAAAGCTCTGGAAGCAGTTGCATGAAACTTTGGGTACCAGGCTAGAATTCAGCACAGCTTTTCATCCACAGACAGATGGACAGACCGAGAGGGTAAATCAGATTTTGGAGGATATGCTTAGAGCTTGTGCGCTAGATTATGGATCTAGTTGGGACGACAATTTGCCATATGCAGAGTTCTCTTACAACAATAGTTACCAAACCAGTTTAAAGATGGCCCCTTTCAAAGCCTTGTACGGAAGGAGGTGTAGGACACCTTTGTCATGGGACGAAGTTGGAGACCGCCAGTTGTTTGGTCCTGACTTGATTAAAGAGTCTGAACAGAAGGTGAAGTTGATTCACGATAGGCTCAAGGTAGCCCAGTCCAGACAGAAGAGTTATGCGGATTCTAAACGCAAGGAGACAGTTTAAGAAGTTGGAGATAGAGTTTATCTTCGAGTATCCCCACTTCAGGGAACAAAGAGTTTTGGAGTCAAAGGGAAGTTAGCACCACGATTTGTAGGACCATATCAAGTATTGGAACGTATGGGGGAAGTAGCCTACAAGTTGGAATTGCCCGAAGGATTGTCAGGATTTCATGATGTGTTCCACGTTTCTCAGCTGAAGAAATGTCACGCGGAGATGGTTGACATACCGTTGAGAGATACAGTGCCTCTGGAAACTATTCAGTTGGATAACGATTTGACCTACGAGGACAAGCCTGTTAAGATCCTCGAGTTTGCCAACCGAGTTACTCGCAGCAAGGTTATCAAGTTTTTCAAAGTCCAGTGGAGCCACCACTCAGAGGATGAAGCCACCTGGGAGCGAGAGGAAGATTTGTTCAAGGACCACCCTCACCTATTTTCTAGCCAACCCGAATCTCGAGGGCGAGATTCATCTTAAGGGGGGTAGGTTTGTAACATCCCAAATTTTCAATTTCGAATGTTATACATTAGATCATCAATGCATATCATATTTCTTTTGCATTTTGGTTGATCCTAGAAATTCTACGCAACTCAATGACCCATGGAGAGAGTTGGGGATTTCGATATTTTCATATTTGAGTTCTCTCAAATTTTGAGAATAGGATCATTTGATTTTATTTATTTTATCATCAAATATTTCTATTACAAAAATATGAGAGAGGGAATAAAATGACTTTCCCAAAATAAAGAAATATTGAGGATTTAATAATAAAATCAAATAGGATTTTTATTTCGGAGTTTTTCGGTGTTTTATTTGAATTAGGAAAAAATGCGTTTTTTCAAAATTGCATTTAGGTCCCAAATAAATGTTCACTTTGTCGGGCTTGATTTTAGAAGCCCGGGAAAATTTATTTCGGGAAATTTGGAGTCCGTTTAGTATTTTTTTTATTTTTCTTCTACGCGTAATGTTTTTTAAAAAAAACGCGCCGCACGCTGACTGGGCCAAGGCCCAGCCGACGGCCCACTCCCCGCCGCCTGCCATCTCCTTCCAGGAGACGAGCGCGCCGCCGCCGCCGAGTCCGGCTCGGACACGCCGCCCCGCCGCCTTGCCCCCTCCCCCAAGGCAGTACCCCCTTCTCTTAAATACCGAGCCGCCCCGCCGCCCCTGACCTCACCCCGCCCCGCCGCCCGCCAGCCGCAGCCGCCCCGCCGCTTGCGCTGCTGCCGCCGCCGCCGCTGCCGCTGCCGAGACGCCCTGCCGCCCCGCATAGCCGCCGCCGCCGCCGGAGCCCCGCCCTCCCCGCCGGAGTACCTCGCCGGAGGTATAGCCGCCGCCGTTCACCGTTCGGTTTTTTTTTAAAAGAACCGCCTTGGTTTTTTTCGAAAACCCTAGATCGATTTATTCTCTGGTTTACTTAATTAGTGAACGTTCACCGATTCGTTCATTTTAACGAACGCGTTCATCGTTTAGTTTCAGATAACGAACGTTCATTCGTTAATCTGTTCTTCATTTTACTTTTCTTGGATTAAATCCGCGATTTTTCTGATCACGATTTCTGATCCGATTTTCGTTTTAGTTTAACTTTTCGCTCGTTTATCGGAATCAAGCGATTCAAGCGCCTAGGGATTCATGTCGAAACCCTCTATCCGTTTAGCCAACCTAAACAAGATTTTGCTACTGTAAAAATTGCCCTAGATCCAGATTGCTAGAACGAAGTTGTTTTCTTTCGCCGTTTGATTTTCATTGCTTTGTTCAATTTGATTCTTTTGCCAACCAGAGTTCTTAAGTTGAAACTTCTGGTTAGATCTCTTATTTGAGTTTTACCTATGCATTAGATGAGTACTTATTGTATGCTCGTTTGTTTGTTTGCGATAGAATATCCGGAGTGTGCCGCCTGTTACTTCGAATCGCTAGGTTTCCCGGATCATCAGCAAGGCAAGTAACACTTTGATCATACCTTCTCTACTACCCAGTTTTATTGCATTAGATCAATCCACACACATTGCATGATTAGGATCTAATTAAATTGTGGGATGGGAAGTAGATGAGGTAGTACCTATTACCATTTTATTTTCAAACCTTTGGGAGTTACTTCTACGTTTGCTTATCATGCCATGCTATGCTAGTAGACGTGGATTGGGTGAGTGAAATCCATTGACAGATGTGAGATTGTTAATTAATGGTTTATCTAAGGTGGCAACTTAAACACACATCTGGGTGGATTGAGGCACCTGGGTATTCCAGGACTTGCCTATTTTCTTTTGGACCGCCACCCATTCTCAAAGGGATCATAAGACTATTCATACTAGAAACTTCCGTGTGCAGCCACAAGCTATTATGGGCTCTAGCATAGTTGACTAAGTTGTGCGAACTCTTACAGTGGTAGACTAGCAGATGTAGGGGATGTAGGTGGTACGGTCTACCCGATCGTAAGGTGCTAGCGCTTCTGAAAGACTATGTCTCGGTCATCCGTCTTCTCAAACACCCTGTAGTGCGAGAAACCAAACGGAGGCGATCGAGTCTTGTGGGGAAAAGTGCGCAAACCTCTGCAGAGTGTAACAAACTAATCATGATTAGCCGTGTCCCCGGTTATGGACATCTTGAGTATCTAGTACTTGGATTATCATGTGAATCCCAACATGTTACTCTAAATTAATTTTGTTAGGTTATGTTTAATGATGATGCTTAAATGGGATTGAGAATGCTGTCAACCATTCTCAATGTTTAACAACTACCATGATAGTTAAATAAATTGTATTCCTTTGAAGTAGGGAAAATTTGGCTTTACACAAAAACTGTAACCATAGAGCTTTCCACCAGCCAAATATGCATATAGTATAGCTGTTGCATTCCATTACTCTCTATGTGTTACCTTGCCAGCATATTCCATGTGCTGACCCGTTTTCGGGCTGCAACATTAATGTTGTAGACCTTTCAGACGATGATTAAGGAGTTTTTAGGTCGTGGTTCTATACTCAGTGATGCCGTTGGAGTTGATGGACCCACTTATCTTCCAAGCCTTCCGCTGTTATCGTTATTAGATGGCCTTAAGCCATATTTATTGTAATAAGTTCTCTTTTGAGACACTCGATGTAATAAGTGTGTGATTGCTACTCTGCTATAAATCCTCCGAGTACTGTGTGGTGTCAGCATTACTGATCCAGGGATGACACCGGAGCACAGAGATCAGACTGTTTGAGGTCTGGTCGCTACAGGAATGCTATGAGTTACTCTGGTATCCGAATACTCATGACTTCGCCAAGGGCTTGGCCCTGAGCAGCCACTCGTCTTCGCCTTCGACGGCGGTGGTGGAGTAGTCCAGAAGGAGAGTCCTTCCCTTCTTGGACCCTTCGCCCCCCAGTAAGGGCGGCCTTCCTTTTCTTGTCTCCCCCGGTTGGAGGGGGAACATCTTCATCTTCCTCCTCGTCTTCGGGGGAGGAGTGCGTCGCGGAGTTATCGGACGATGACACCTGGCGCCAGGAGCTCTTTTGGGTTTCCTTGGCCTTCTTGGTCTTCTTCGACACCTTGTAAGGAGCCGGAGTCAGCATCTCCGTCAGGAGAGCGTCCGTAGTGTCTTCGGGCAGAGGGGCTGGACTGTTAATTTGCCCCGGCGTCTCCACCCACTCCTGTCAAAGCCATGGAGATCAGACCCCGCACATGGTTATGCTAGGGGAAATAAATATCCTACTCGATGTATAGAACTCACCGAATGCGCTCGGCGCTTCGTGCTTAGCCCGCGGTCCTCGGTGAAAGAGGGAGGGACCTCGGCGCCCTTGAACAGCACCTTCCAGACGTCCTTGTGTGTCGTGTCGAAGAGCTCGCTCAGAGTCTGGTGCTGGGCCGGGTCGAACTCCCTCAAGTTGAAGTCCCGTTGTTGGCATGGGAGGATCCGGCGGATGAGCATGACCTGGACTATGTTGACAAGCTTGAGCTTCTTGCTTGTCATGTTCAGGATACATTTCTGGAGTCCGTCCAGCTCCACCGATGAACCCCACGACAAGCCCTTCTCTTTCCAAGAAGTGAGCCGTGTAGGGAATCCGGATCGAAACTTGGGGGCAGCCACCCATTTGGTGTCGCGCGGCTCGGTGATGTAGAACCACGCTGATTGCCACCCCTTCATGGTCTCCACGAAGGAGCCTTCAAGCCATATAACGTTGGACATCTTGCCCACCATGGCTTCGCCGCATTCTGCTTGTTGGCCGCCCACCACCTTTGGCTTGATATTGAAGGTCTTCAGCCACATACCGAAGTGGGGGCGGATGCGGAGAAAGGCCTCACAGACGATGATGAACGCCGAAATGTTGAGGATGAAGTTCGGGTCCAGATCATGAAAGTTCAGCCCGTACTAGAACATGAGAATACGGACGAATGGATGAAGGGGAAACCCCAGTCTGCGAAGGAAGTGGTGGAGGAAAACTACCCTCTCATGAGGTTCCGGGGTAGGGACGATCTGCCCCGCAATGGGCAGCCGATGCGTGATATTCGTGGCTAAGTATCCGGCTTCGCGCAGATTTTTGATGTGTTCCTCTGTAATGGAGGAAGCCATCCACTTCCCTCCCGCTCCGGACATGTTTGGAGGAGGTTGAGGAGAAATATGCGGACTTGGGCGTTGGGGCTTGAGTGCGCAAGAATGGATGAGCAAGGAGGAAGAAGGTGTGGGTAGAGAAAGGTTAAACCTTATCGCTTTATAAGGGCGGCCGAAACTGTGCGCCCCCACTAGCCTGGTAAAACTCGCTTATCCCCCAAGCGTTGTAATCGATTGTGCGGTTGGGTTACCCATGCCCGTATTGATGAGAATCCCGTAATAAGGGGGACACAATCTCTGCTTTGACAAGATGTGTCAAAAAACCGCCTCGCGTTATGTGCGGGGCTAGTTAAATGAAACAGTTCGAATAATCACCGGGCCATGGCATAACGTCATGTTGCCAAAACGTGTCAGCAGATTAGATTTGTGGAAATATTATTCTCTCTATGGTGGAATGTGGAACTTATTTTACAGGGTCGGACACTATCCTTGTATTCCAAAAATTTGGTGGTGTATTCGGAGGACGAACCCGCCTTGCAATGCCGAAGACAATACTGCGCGCCGGACTCATCGTCATTGAAGCCTGTTTCAGGGGCTACTGAGGGAGTCCTGGATTAGGGGGTCTCTGGACAGCCGGCCTATATCCTTTGGCCGGACTGTTAGACTATGAAGATACAAGATTGAAGACTTCGTCTCGTGTCCGGATGGGACTGTACTTGGCTTGGAACGCTAGCTAGGCAATACGGATATGTATATCTCCTCCTTTGTAACCGACCTTGTGTAACCCTAGCCCCCTTTGGTGTCCATATAAACCGGAGGGTTTTAGTCCGTAGGACAACAGACAATCATACCATAGGCTAGCTTCTAGGGTTTAGCCTCTCCGATCTTGTGTAGATCAACTCTTGTAATACCCATACGATAGGCTAGCTTCTAGGATTTGTTAGTTGTTACAATATTTCACTCTAAATTAAATGACTGGCAAGCCATTTGCCTTGCTTCAAAGAAAATATGATAGTCACACCCGAGTTGAAAAGGGCAAGAACATCTAACTCCAGCTTACAAACTGTACAAAAGCACGAGGGTTAATTGTTCATCAGGTTTACAAAAAAACCTAGGTTGAAAAGGGCAACAACATCGAACTCCAGCACCGTTTTTGATAGTCACAGTCAAATGGATCGGTCAGGTCCATAGAATGAACATCCTGGGTCATAAAATTTATGTTGAAAATAGAAGCCCGACACGTTCAGAAGCTCTTTTGCCCACCTGAAACTCCTTTTTTTGCTCTTCCACATACCCATCCATCAAAACCATGCTGCTGATAAAATTAAGCCTGATGGACAATAGTAACCTCGCATTCAGCAGGAAGAATGTGACAAATCTAGTGTTTGCACGGTTGGCTACATATCGTTCTAGCATTATGGTCTTGAATCGAATCTCATGAGAAGTGAGAAAATCCCGATGCTTACGAATCCACCGATTGGTTATAACTTTCTTACCCCGTCCTATTGCCTAAATAGACATGAATATTGAAAACAGTTAAGGTCTAAAAAAAGAGTGTCGAAAGAGCAATAGCTGAATGGCTAATTCTAATACACTATATGCGGGATTCCAATGTGCGTGAAATTATCACCTTTATATACAACTTCTTCAGACATGGAAAGCATTGCAGCAGGCCAATAATCTTGTTCAGATCAAAACTATTCATTTGGATATATAAGATCTTGAAAGAATCCAGCACCATTGATAGGCCATCCATGGAGAAACTCTTCATTGAGCATAGAACATAATATTAGTACAAAATGTGTACTCCAAGATGACATATAACTTATGCGCAGAAATTTAAAATGCAGCTTACGGTTATAAGTGTTGATGATAATATAAAGTACTTGAAGAATTGTGGAGCCAAACACCATATTGAAATGAGCACAGAGATCACATATTACACCCAAGGTCTCCAGTTTAGGCGCAAAGAGGACGGTTATTTGCAACAGTGAATAACTAGAATCAAGGATCAACCTTTGAAGTGAAGGGGCATCTTGGATGATGAGCTGCCTTCCGTCAAAAGGAATTCCAATTCTTACAAGGTTAGGCGACTTTATTTGGAGACAACAGATTCTAACTGTGAAAACATGCACCAAGCACTCCAGGGCAGGACAACTGGAGTGGATGATCCTGTGCAATGAGGCCTCCAATATACGAACCCGCATAAGTGAAAGTTTCTTGAGAAATGGGAGTCAAAGGTTTAGTACCGGATTGTCTGGTAGGTCACACATCGTAAAGGTGGCGGTGTGGAGAGAGGAGGAAAACCGCGAGATGGACATCGGTGCTGAGGGCACAGGTAGATGGCGTTCAGTATCTGGTAGGTGATTTCCAGGGGAATAGTAGAACTCAAGTAGCTGTAGTTCTATGAATTCAGGGGATTTCAGCCAGGCGTCCACCGTGCAAGGCATGGTATGCTTGCTCAGGTAGCATGACGTGATGCAGAGGCTTTGAACAGAGCCCTGGTGGGAGGAGATGATGGCTCTGGGGATTTCAAAATCATTGAAGAGAGATAGCTGACGACAGTCGAGATTAAGGGGCACGGCGCGCCATAGAGGGCACCACCGAATTGAGTGGACTTGGGTGCGGCAGCAATTCTTGGTGGGGAGAAGCGAGATGATCTCCCCAAGGACGGCGTCCGGGAGATCGCTGATACGGTCCACCCGAGATTCTACGGGTTCCTGGGATCCGGTGGGGGCAGGGTCGCCGCTTCTCCCCGCGCTGTCGGGCGCGGGATCTACAATAGGCGTAACCACTAGCGGGAGCCTCAACTTCTTGGCGCTGGGGCCAGCCGACTCCATTTTCCTCGAGGGCGTCGCATTCACGGATTTGAGCAGAGTAACGAATGACGAGCCTAGTTGTAGTGTGAGTGAAGAAGAAGTAGAGCCGGGGTTTTTCTGTAGTAGTGAGGGAGAAGGGGAGCTGGGGTTTTCTATAGGAGTGAGGTGCGGAATTTGGGGGTACGAGTGGAGCAAGCTGACGTGAGGTGGGTGGGAGTGAGGAGGAAGAACACCCAGGTTTTTTTGGGGGGCGGTGTGCTGGGTGTGGGTAGCACCTCTCATTCAGTAAATATATGGACTTTTGAATTGATTTTACTATTTACTAGGGTGGATGGGCTGTTTTGTCTTGGTCCCAAAGAAACAATTACTACTAGTAAAGTGGAGACACTCTACAGCTACCCAGAAAAACAATTACTACTAGTACAGTGGATACAATACCGCTTCTGGCTCCCCCTAGGTCATCAAAACGTCTCCCTCTACTGAATGTCGTTATACTTTTGTTCACCGACATGCGGGCCATGCAGCATGGATGCCCAAATGCTATCCATCAAATTAGAAGGCAGTATGCAGGCGGAGAGTCACCCTGGTCATAGTGCGGCAGTAATGAGCCGTTGTATCACAAAACCCCACCTCCCTGCAGTCTAAGTTTGATGGACAAAGCAACCATCATTTCACTCTTCGCTGAATCCCCTTCTCCCTCACCGTCTTCAAGACAGGAAACACTCGCATCTGCCACTGTTCTTATCTCCCAACGAAGGGAAGGTAAGCGGATCCATGATGTTGGTATATTTTCATTCAGAGAAAAAAAGAACTTCTGCAAATCAGTAACCGATCCTCACTCTCTTTTTTGTTTCATTGTCATTGCAATTGTGTTTTCCTTTCAGTGGTCTCCTAGTATTCGTCAGTTTCATGATGGACCAAGGAGAACCAGGCAAAGATCTGTCGATATTGGAGCAGACGCGGGAGGCTGATCCCCATGAGACAGAGAGCTCCAAGAAGATGGAGGCAGCCACCGAGCCGACCCCAAATACGCTCACGGCCACTACTGAGATGGCCAACTCCTCGTTTGAGGTTACAGCCCCCGTGGCACTGCAGGAGCAGTTTTCCCCCTTCGAGGATGTGCCCCCTCCCTCGCTGAGCTGCCCAAGGTGATTTTCTTTTTTGCCGATCTCCATTGTGGTTTTTCTTCTAAGTATGTGGTGATGAATAATGCAAAATTTTATTATCTTCGATGCCATGCTATACATAGTGGTTTAAATAACTTGTGTTTCTTATACTAGAAAGTAATTCATAATTTGTTTCTATTTCAATTAGAGCTCTGATGCAGACAAGGATTGTGTGGTTGTACATGTCACTCACTATGAGGCGGATGACCTGAATATACGCACTGGGAAAACAGAGTTTTTAGGCTGTTGGATCCTGGAAGCCATTTGCGCTTATACCAATGAAGAGTTGTATTCCAAGCTCACTATTGTCAGGCGTGTTATCCAGGGTGTAGTGAAGCACAAGAAGTTCAAAGCTACTCCTTCATTTGTGAGGCATACTGTTCTTGTCAAGCTTACGTAGGAAGATGATGTGTCATGCCTCCACAAACAAGTTTCTGAGTGGCAAGGCCACAAGGTTGTCTTCATGAAGGTTCACAGGATTGAGCTGCTGACGAACGTCCTCGATGATGTTCATGGCAAGGTCCATCTTGTGTCCAGCCAAAATTAGATCGAGGCATGAAATAGTTGCCCCAGCTAGTGTTTCATAGTAGTTTGGATTGTGTCTAATTATCCGAACCTTGCCTGTTATTGAGCCCTCTAGGGCTAGTACTCTGTTTGAATCCGTCTATGGGAACTGCTGCTACTTTTGTGTGCCCGTGAATCATGTGAGAACCATCGTAATTTTTGCCAAAACAGATGCGTCCTCACTAGTTTTTTCATGAATATGACATGGTAAGACATAAGTTGTCACGGTTTATCATACGAGCAGTGTGTGTTTTGATGAAATAGAGTACTCGTTCGAGAATTGTGCGCCAACGTAAACATAAGTACTTGTAAACACTGTTGGTGCTACCCCACTTGTAAGCAGTTGTGCAAAACATGACATGTTGGCTCAGCTCGCTTCAACACTAGGCTATCGACCATCTAACAATCAACAATCTGTTGTCTGACATATAAGCAACTATGTATCTTGTTAAAGTGGTTCATGCAGTTAACTAAGGCCACAATGTAAATTCCAAATGTTCACACGCTAGTCCAGCGTTCATGTGGAACACTCACATTAAACTCGGCTTCATAAAAAACTTGAAAAGCATAAGTTAAGCAATTTTATACATCTCAATGATTCATAGAACATAACAAACATATACTAGTTCATAGCAAAAGACAAAGTTGTGAGAAGGTTTACAAATCAGGAAAAAAACAAGCAAAGCTTCTTTGAGCAAAGGGCCTCCCGACATGCTTAAATTTCCTGGAGGTCACTCTGGTTTTTTCTTGTTGCCACCATCCAGGGTTAGGTTCTCATTCCATAATAACCAATTATATTTGTGTTCTCAGCTGGAATGCTAAACTGAACCATGTAGTGTACTGACCAGGTAAAATTCTTGTGCATTCCACTAAATTTAAGCACCGCTATTTGCAGAAATAAGCAAACCACAATGCCACTTGTCCACGCACCTTGATACGTCTCCAATGTATCTATAATTTTTTATTGTTCCATGCTATTATATTATCAACTTTGGATGTTTTATATGCATTTATATGCTTTATATAATTTTTGGGACTAACCTATTGACATAGAGCCCAGTGCCAGTTTCCGTTTTGTTTGTTGTTTTTGAGTATCACAGAAAAGGAAAACCAAACGGAGTCCAATTGACCTGAAACTTCACGGAGATTATTTTTGCACTAGAAGAAGCCCACGGAGCACCGGAGCTGGGACAGAAGAGTCCTGAGGCCACCACGAGGGTGGGGGCGCGCCCTACTCCCCTAGGCGTGCCCCTACCTCGTGGGCCCCTCGTGGCTCCCCTGACCAACTTCTTTCGCCTATATATATCCATATACCCTAGAAACATCGAAGAGTAGAATAGATCGGGATTTCCGCCACCAGAAGCCTCCGTAGCCACCGAAAACCAATCTAGACCTGTTCTGGCACCCTGCCGGAGGGGGGGAATCCCTCTCCGGTGGCCATCTTCATCATCCCGGCGCTCTTCATGACGAGGAGGGAGTAGTCCACCCTCGGGGCTGAGGGTATGTACCAGTAGCTATGTGTTTGATCTCTCTCTCTCTCTCTCGTGTTCTTGAGGTGGTACGATCTTGATGGATCATGAGCTTTGCTATTATAGTTGGATCTTATGATGTTTCTCCCCCTCTATTCTCTTGTAATGGATTGAGTTTTCCCTTTGAAGTTATCTTATGGGATTGAGTCTTTAAGGATTTGAGAACACTTGATGTATGTCTTGCATGTGCTTATCTGTGGTGACAATGGGATATCACGTGATCCACTTGATGTATGTTTTGGTGATAAACTTGTGAGTTCCGTGACCTCGTGAACTTATGCATAGGCGTTGGCACACGTTTTCGTCTTGACTCTCTGGTAGAAACTTTGGGGAACTCTTTGAAGTTCTTTGTGTTGGTTGAATATATGAATCTGAGATTGTGTGATGCATATCGTATAATCATACCCACGGATACTTGAGGTGACATTGGAGTATCTAGGTGACATTAGGGTTTGGTTGATTTGTGTCTTAAGGTGTTATTATAGTACGAACTCTATGATAGATCGAACGGAAAGAATAGCTTCATGTTATTTTACAACGAACTCTTGAATAGATCGATCAGAAAGGATAACTTTGAGGTGGTTTCGTACAATACCGTAATCTCTTCGTTTGTTCTCCGCTATTAGTGACTTTGGAGTGAATCTTTGTTGCATGTTGAGGAATAGTTATATGATTATGATCCAATTATGTTATTATTGTTGAGAGAACTTGCACTAGTGAAAGTATGAACCCTAGGCCTTGTTTCAACGCATTGCAATACCGTTTATGCTCACTTTTATCATTAGTTACATTGCTGTTTTTATATTTTCAGATTACAAAAACCTATATATACTATCCATATTGCACTTGTATCACCATCTCTTCGCCGAACTAGTGCACCTATAAAATTTACCATTGTATTGGGTGTGTTGGGGACACAAGAGACTCTTTGTTATTTGGTTGCAGGGTTGCTTGAGAGAGACCATCTTCATCCTACGCCTCCCATGGATTGATAAACCTTAGGTCATCCACTTGAGGGAAATTTGCTGCTGTCCTACAAACCACTTCACTTGGAGGCCCAACAACGTCTACAAGAAGAAGGTTGTGTAGTAGACATCAAGCTCTTTTCTGGCGCCGCTGCCCGGGAGGTTAGCGCTTGAAGGTATATCTTTAGATCTTGCAATCGAATCTTTTTGTTTCTTATTTTATCACTAGTTTAGTTTATAAAAGAAAATTATAAAAAATGGAATTGAGGATACCTCATATGCTTCATCTTTTTAATGTCTTTCATGAAAATAACGGTTCCGATAATTGTGCCAATGAGTTAGAAGAAGAATGCATTAGAATGTTTGGCACTAAATCTTTGTACGATGAGCATGATTGCAATGTTGTTAGTATGAATTCCTTGGATATTTATGATGCTAATGATATGCAAAGTCACAACCTTGGGGATGCTATGTTTGACGAAGATAATATTTTTGTCCCCCAAGTTTTGATGAGATAATTTATTATGATGATAGCGTGCCTCCTATTTATGCTGATTATATTGATGAAAGTGGGTTTAGAAGAGTGTCAACTTTAGGAAGTAATGATCCCACTGTTTTGGAGGATGTTGAATCTTATTGTGATAATTATGCAAGTGGATTTGGAGAGGTCATGACTTTATTTAGTAATGATTCCACTATTCCGGAAGAGGTTCCAATTGATTATGAGAACAAATTTTCTATCTATAATGATTATTGTGATGACTTGTATTCTATTAAAAATAATGATAACCATGAAACTTGTCGTCATGATTTTAGTTTTCAATTGGATTATGCCTCACATGATAATTATTTTGTTGAGTTTGCTCCCACTACTATTCCGAATGAGAAGAATTTTGCTTGTGTGGAGAGTAATAAAATTTCTATGCTTGAAGATCATGAAAAGAATTATTTATGTGATGGTTATATTGTTGAATTCATTCATGATGCTACTGAAAATTATTATGAGGGAGGAACATATGCTTGTAGGAATTGCAATAATATCAAGTTTCCTCTCTATGTGCTTAAAGTTCTGAAGTTATGCTTGTTTTGCCTTCCTATGCTAGTTGATTGTTGTTCCCACAAGTTGTTTGCTCACAAAATCCCTATTCATAGGAAGCTGGTTAGACTTAAATGTGCTAGTCATATTCTTCATGATGCTCTCTTTATATTTCAATTCTTATCTTTTATGTGAGCATCATTGAAATCATCATGCCTAGCTAGGGGCGTTAAACGATTTTATTTTTGTTTCTTGATTTTTGTTCCTGTTTAGTAATAAATTAATCATCTATCTCTGTTATGATTGTGTTTTTTTATGTTTTAATTAGTGTTTGTGCCAAGTAAAGCCTTTTGGATCTTCTTGGGTGATTGTTATTTGATCTTGTTGTAAAAAACAGAAAGTATGCGCTCACGAGAATAATTTTCGTTTTTTACCAGAGAGCGATAAAATACCAATTCCAACTGAAGTAGATCATTATACAAATTTCCTAGGACTCCCTAATTTCTCAGGATTTGTGGAGTTACAGATGTATTCAAGAGTTATAGATTACTACAGACTGTTCTGTTTCTGACAGATTCTGTTTTCTATGTGTTGTTTGCTTATTTTGATGAATCTATGAGTAGTATCGGAGGGTACGAACCATAGATAAGTTGGAATAGAGTAGATATTACACCAATATGAATTTAGAATGAGTCCACAACAGTACCTAAGTGGTGATTTATTTTATTATACTAACGGAGCTTATGAGTCTTCTGTTAAGTTTTGGGTAAAGATTCGATGGACTATGGAATAAGGAGTGGCAAGAGCCTAAGCTTGGGGATGCCCAAGGCACCCCAAGGTAATATTCAAGGACAACCAAGAGCCTAAGCTTGGGGATGCCCCGGAAGGCATCCCCTCTTTTGTCTTTGTTCATCGGTAACTTTACTTGGAGCTATATTTTTATTCACCACATGATATGTGTTTTGCTTGGAGCGTCATTTTATTTTCTTTTGTTTTCTTGATGTTTGAATAAAATACCAAGATCTGAAATTCTTAAATGTTAGAGAGTCTTCATGTAGTTGCATAATTATTCGACTACTCATTGATCTTCACTTATATCTTTCGGAGTAGTTTGTTGTTGCTGTAGTGCTTCACTTATATCTTTTTAGAGCACGGTGGTGGTTTTATTTTATAGAAATAGATGAACTCTCATGCGTCACTTATATTATTTTGAGAGTCCTAAACAGCATGATAATTTGTTTTGGTTATGAATTTAGTCCTAATATGATGGGCATCTAAGAGGGATATAATAAAAACTTTCATATAAAGTGCATTGAATACTATGAGAAGTTTTATACTTGATGATTATTTTGAGATATGAAGATGGTGACATTAGAGTCATGCTAGTTGAGTAGTTGTCAATTTGAGAAATACTTTTGTTGAAGTTTGTGATTCCCATAGCATGCACGTATGGTGAACCGTTATGTGATGAAATCGAAGCATGCTTTATTTATTGATTTCCTTCCTTATGAGTGGCGGTCGGGGACGAGCGATGGTATTTTCCTACCAATCTATCCCCCTAGGAGCATGCGTGTAGTACTTTTTTCGATAACTAATAGATTTTTGCAATAAGTATGTGAGTTCTTTATGACTAATTTTGAGTCCATGGATTATACGCACCCTCACCATTCCACAATTGCTAGCCTCCCTAGTACCACGCAACTTTCGCCGGTACCATAAACCCACCATATACCTTCCGCAAAACAGCCACCATACCTACCTATTATGGCATTTCCATAGCCATTCCGAGAGATATTGCCATGCAACTTTCCACCTTTCCGTTATTATGACACGATTCATCATTGTCATATTGCTTGCATGATCATGTAGTTGACATCGTATTTGTAGCAAAACCACCGTTCATAATTTTTATACATGTCACTCTTGATTCATTGCATATCCCGGTACACCGTAGGAGGCATTCACATAGAGTCATATTTTGTTCTAAGTATCGAGTTGTAATTCTTGAGTTGTAAGTAAATAAAGTGTGATGATCATCATTATTAGAGCATTGTCCCAGTGAGGAAAGGATGATGGAGACTATGATTCTCCCACAAGTCGGGATGAGACTCCGGACGAAAAAAAGGCCATAAAAAAGAGAAAAGGCCCAAATAAAAAAATGAAAAAATGAGAGGAAAAGAGAGAAGGGGCAATGCTACTATCTTTTTACCACACTTGTGCTTCAAAGTAGCACCATGATCTTCATGATAGAGAGTCTCCTATGTTGTCACTTTCATATACTAGTGGGAAATTTTCATTATAGAACTTGGCTTGTATATTCCAATGATGGGCTTCCTCAAAATGCCCTATGTCTTTGTGAGCAAGCGAGTTGGATGCACACCCACTTAGTTTCTTTTTGAGCTTTCATACACTTATAGCTCTAGTGCATCCGTTCCATGGCAATCCCTACTCACTCACATTGATATCTATTGATGGGCATCTCCATAGCCCGTTGATACGCCTAGTTGATGTGAGACTATCTTCCCCTTTTTGTCTTCTCTACAACCACCATTCTATTCCACATATAGTGCTATATCCATGGCTCACTCTCATGTATTGCATGAAGATTGAAAAGGTTTGAGAACATCAAAAGTATGAAACAATTGCTTGGCTTGTCATTGGGGTTGTGCATGATTTAAATACTTTGTGTGGTGAATATGGAGCATAGCGACTCCCACCTCCCCACCCCCATGGCGACTCCCATGGCGACTCCGGCCTCCGGCCCTAGTTGCCCCTCCCGGCGCCCCCAATGGACGACCTCCTCCATTAGGATTTCTCCCCCGGCCCCAGGGTCGAGGACCAGGTGCGTAAACGTTTTGTATCTAAAGTCCATTCCGTCCCCAACCCTAACTCCAAGGAGTTCTTCCTTGAAGTTTCCTTCTCCTCGGCCTCATTTCCTCTCTCGGTTGAATCGGTGGGATTGGCCTTACAATCTTGTATTGGAGGTCTGAGTGAAGGTTTGAATGTGTCACGATTTGGTGATCATCGTTTTCGGTTCTCGGTGGCTTCCAATCGGGTGGGTCATTTTATTTTTGGCCTATGTGATCGCATCTGGCCGGATTTCATATGTCATTTCCATCTCCATCAAGGTACAAATTCTTGGTCTCGGATTGTTGGTTGGCATGCGGATAATGAACTCAATGGATTGGCATCTTCGCCTGGTCCAATAATTAAATCCAATTGGCTCTCCTCCAAGTCCAAGAATGGTATTGATCTAACATCGCTCACGGTTTTTCAAAAAATGGGGTTGTTCCAATCGCCGACGGTGACACATTATGGCACCAGCCCCTCCCCTGAGATTTCTTTTGGAAGTTTATCGGGGCCGGATTCCCAGGAACATCCTTATCCTTTTCGTATTGGGGCCATCAATATACCGAATCTGTCCGGATCTCATGTCACATTGCCATCTTTCCGTGGACACCGGTTTTTCTAAGGTTTGTGGGATGATATTCCTGAAGAAAAACTTTCCGATATTCTTGATGGTTGGCAAGCTGGATATGATAATGAAAGTGTCAAGTTAATGGTGGGTCTCTCTAGTATACCTACGAAAGACTATATTTATGAACGGCTTAAACACTCTTCTCGCTGTGATAGGTTTGGTCACTGACCTTCAATTTGCACTGGAATCTTCTGCCAAAAGTGTGGGGATATCTCTGGAAAATGTTTGTGTTATTCATCAGATTCACTGCAGCCAGTTGATCCGATCATGTCACGTCATGAGCCATGCATACTGGGCCGCTCTGTATCAATTTTGACCTGCTTGTCCTGTTCAGCTACTGGACACCGGACCGCCAACTGCCCTGGGCTCCGTCGATGCCTCATTTGTCAGCACCTTGGCCATAGGGCCCATAAGCCCAACCCTTGATGCCGGTTGCCTAAAGTGCGTTGGACACATATTAGACCGCATGCAACTACTTATGTTGAGATCCTACCTAGGAAAATCCTGCTATCTTCTATGGAAGATAACCCTGCGGATATTGGTATGGCCCGTACTAATCAAGATACGCGGGTACACAAGGTTTGGGTTCGGAAACAGAATATCTCATGCCTATCGAATGTGGCTCCTTCCCATTGCTTGTCGATACGACTCCCTCCCCCTTGTTTAGTCAATTCCGCCTGCAAGACTCACCAGTCGACTGTAGAGACTCCTCCCTCAAGCACGCCACCACTGCAACCTCCACCAAAAACCATCATCGGCTCCTCGCCGCTAGTGGTTACTGATCCTACTCCTCGCCATCGGATTGCAACGATGGCAAACTTCCCAGTGCACCTGTTCGACTTTGCTCCAGTGGGATCGACCTTTGACAGAGGCCCAGCTCACCGCGTTCAACGCCATGTCATGGTGGTGGATGATCCTCCGCTCAACCACGATAGGTATGCCATCGTCTCTGTCGATCCCCCAGTTCCTGATCATCAGAGGGAGTTCTGGTTGGCTGAAGTTTGCTGCATTATCACTATTGATCTGGAGTACGAGTTACTAAATGATTTCATTTATCCGCTTGGCATTGGGTGTGTGGTTTTTGCGGATATGGAATGCGGAGATGCAGCGATTCGGGAGGGTCCCCATGCCTTGACTGATGATTCCACGTTTTCTTTAGTCCCGCATGATGAAGGTCTTAATATGCGCATGCCTGCCTTTGAGTGTGAAGTTTGGATTATGCTTCTTGCTTTCCCTATGGATTACCAGACTGAGCATTACATTCATAAGGTCGTTTCTAATTTCGGTAAACTGCTGATACGTCTCCATTGTATCTACTTTTCCAAACACTTTTGCCCTTGTTTTGGACTCTAACTTGTATGATTTGAATGGAACTAACCCGGACTGACGCTGTTTTCAGCAGAATTGCCATGGTGTTGTTTTATGTGCAGAAAACAAATATTCTCGGAATGACCTGAAACTCCAGGGAACATCTTAGAAAAAACAATAAAAAATCCTCGCCAAAGATGAAGACCAGGGGGCCCACACCCTTCTCACGAGGGTGGGGGGCACGCCCCCTACCTCGTGGGCCCCCTGGAAACCCTCCGACACCAACTCCAACTCTATATATTCACTTTCGGAGAGAAAAAAATAAGAGAGAAGAAATCATCGTGTTTTACGATACGGAGCCGCCGCCAAGCCCTAAAACCTCTCGGGAGGGCTGATCTGGAGTCCGTTCGGGGCTCCGGAGAGGGGGATTCGTCGCTGTCGTCGTCATCAACCATCCTCCATCACCAATTTCATGATGCTCACCGCCGTGCATGAGTAATTCCATCGTAGGCTTGCTGGACGGTGATGGGTTGGATGAGATTTATCATGTAATCGAGTTAGTTTTGTTAGGGTTTGATCCCTAGTATCCATTATGTTCTGAGATTGATGTTGCTATGACTTTGATATGCTTAATGCTTGTCACTAGGGCCCGAGTGCCATGATTTCAGATCTGAACCTATTATGTTTTCATGAATATATGTGAGTTCTTGATCCTATATTGCAAGTCTATAGTCACCTACTATGTGTTATGATCCGGCAACCCCGAAGTGACAATAATCGGGACCACTCCCGGTGACGACCATAGTTTCAGGAGGTCATGTATTCACTATGTGCTAATGCTTTGTTCCGGTTCTCTATTAAAAGGAGGCCTTAATATCCCTAAGTTTCCAATAGGACCCCGCTGCCACGGGAGGGTAGGACAAAAGATGCCATGCAAGTTCTTTTCCATAAGCACGTATGACTATATACGGAATACATGCCTACATTACATTGACGAATTGGAGCTAGTTCTGTGTCACCCTATGTTATGACTGATACATGATGAACCGTATCCGGCATAATTATCCATCACTGATCCGGTGCCTACGAGTTTTCCATATACTGGTTCTCTCTTATTTACTTTTCCGCTGCTACTGTTACAATCACTACAAAATACCAAAAACATTACTTTTGCTGTCTTTACTTTTGTTGCCGCTACCACCACTATCATATTTCTTTGCTACTAAACACTTTGCTGCAGATACTAAGTTTCCAGGTGTGTTGAATTGACAACTCAGCTACTAATACTTGAGAATATTCTTTGGCTACCCTTGTGTCGAATCAATAAATTTGGGTTGAATACTCTACCCTCGAAAGCTGTTGCGATCCCCTATACTTGTGGGTTATCAAGACTAATTTCTGGCTCCATTGCTGGGGAGCATAGCTCTATTCTTTGAGTCACTTGGGATTTATATCTACTTATCATTATGAAGAACTTGAGAGATCCAAAAACCAAGATCTATCCCTCAACTACGAGGGGAGGTAAGGAACTGCCATCTAGCTCTGCACTTGATTCACCTTCTGTTATGAGTAAGCTAGCGACACCTACATCTGCTTCTGCTATTCGTTCTAATAGGTCGCATGTTATTGATGATGCCACTTCTGCTATGCATGATACTTATGATGAAACTGCTTCTGTGCCCGATACTACTGTGCCCCTTGGTGAATTTCTTGATGAACAAATTGCTAGGGCTAGAGAAAAAGAAACTATTGAATCTAAATACGATGATGATAGTGATGATGAAAATATGAGCTTAAGAGGTTATTAATTAAATGGAACAAAGAATCACTTCGAGATAAAATGAAACCCGACCCTGCTTTTGCTACTTCACCTATATGTGTTCCTGATAAAGATTATGAATTCTCTGTTGATCCTGATATAATTACTTTGGTTGAATATGATCTGTTTTATGGCTATGAATCTGAAACTGTTGTGGCACATCTTACTAAGTTAAATGATATAGCTACCCTGTTCACTAATCACGAGAGATCACGTTACCTCTATATACTCAAAATATTTCTGTTCTCATTAAAGGGTGATGCTAAGATATGGTTTAATTCTCTTGATCCTGGTTGTGTGCGTAGTCCCCAGGATATGATTTATTACTTCTATGCTAAATATTTCCCTGCTCATAAGAAACAAGCTGCTTTGAGTGAAATATACAACTTCGTGCAAATTAAAGAAGAGAGTCTCCCACAAGCTTGGGGGAGGCTTCTCAAGTTACTTAATGCTTTGCCTGATCATCCTCTTAAGAAACCTAAAACACTTGATATCTTTTATAATGGACTAACTGATGCTTCCAGAGATTACCTCGATAGTTGTGCTAGTTCTCTTTTCAGGGAAAGAACACCGGATGAAGCTGAAATTCTATTGAATAATATGTTGACAAATGAAAATAATTGGGCAGCTCCTGAGCCAGCTCCTGCTCCAATTACTAAGCCTATTCCTAAACCAACTCCGAAGAAGAGAGGTGTTCTATTTCTCAGTCCCGAAGATATGCAAGAGGCAAAGAAATCTATGAAAGAGAAAGGTATTAAAGCTGAAGACATTAAGAATTTACCTCCTATTGAAGAAATACATGGTCTTAATTCTCCGCCTGTTGAAGAAACATATGATCTCAATTCTTTATTTATTGAAGAACCTCCTGATCCTGATATCCCGACACAGGTAGTAAAGGTAAATTCTCTCTATAGATATGATAAAGCTGAAGTCCCTCCCACTAAAGTAGCTAGTCAGTGCTTGGATGAGTTTGATAACTTTATGTTTAAGCAAGAAAACTTCAATGCTTATTTTGGTAGACAATTAAAAGAAAATGCTTATATGATTAGACGCTTGGGTGATTATATGGCTAATATTAAAGGTGAACTTAAACTTGTTAGCAAAAATGCTTCTATGGTTACCCCGCAAGTAGAACAAGTACTTAAGGCTCAAAAAGAAGTGCTTGATGAAATGAATAGTAAGAAAAATGATTATGCTGTTAGAGTGGATACTAGAACTGGTAGAATGACTCAGGAACCTTTGTATCCTGAAGGCCACCCTAAGAGAATCGAGCAAGATTCTCAAAGAATTAATATTGATGTTCCTAGTTCTTCTAAAAAGAAGAAAAAGAAAAATGATAGAACTATGCAAACTTCTAGTGAACCTATTGCTAAACCACCTGATAATCCAAATGATATATCTATGTCTGATGCTGAAACACAATCTGGTAATGAACATGAACCTAGTGAAAATATTAATGATGATGTTCATGATGATGCTCAACCTAGTAATGACAATGATGTAGAAATTGAACCTGCTGTTGATCTTGATAACCCACAATCAAAGAATCAATGTTATGATAAAAGAGACTTTGTTGCTAGGAAACATGGTAAAGAAAGGGAACCTTGGGTTCATAACCACATGCCTTTTCCTCCAAAACCATCCAAGAAAAAGGATGAAGAGGATTTTGAGCGCTTTGCTGAAATGATTAGGCCTATCTTTTTGTGTATGCGATTAACTGATGTGCTCAAAACAAATCCTTATGCTAAATATATGAAGGATATCACTACTAATAAAAGAAAGATACCGGAAGCTGAGATTTCCACCATGCTTGCTAACTATACTTTTAAGGGTGGAATACCAAAGAAACTTGGAGATCCCGGAGTACCTACTATACCTTGCTCCATTAAAAGAAATTATATTAAAACTGCTTTATGTGATCTTGGAGCCGATGTTAGTGTTATGCCTCTATCTTTATATCGTAGACTTGACTTGAATAAGCTGACACCTATCGAAATATCTTTGCAAATGGCTGATAAATCAACTGCTATACCTGTCGGTATTTGTGAGGATGTGCCTGTTGTGGTTGCAAACGTTACTATTTTAACGGACTTTGTTATTCTTGATATTCCTGAGGATGATAGTATGTCTATTATTCTTGGAAGACCTTTTCTTAACACTGCAGGGGCTGTTATTGATTGCAACAAAGGCAATGTCACTTTTCATGTTAATGGTAATGAGCATATGGTACACTTTTCGAGGAAACAACCTCAAGTTCATAGTATCAATTCCATTGGAAAAACTCCATCGATTATATTTGGAGGTTTTGAATTTCCTCTTCCTACTGTCAATAAGAAATATGATATACTTATTATTGGGGATGTGCATATCCCCGTTGAGGTAACTTAGTGTTATTCAAAATTTCTCCAATTTCATGTTAATCGGAATGAGTTTGTTAACAAGACTTGATCAACCTTGTTAGTGGATTCTTTTTGATGAGCATGAGATGGATGAAACTAGAAACACAAACTTCTGTACCCTCTCTATATTTTCTGTTATTTAGTAGAAATAAAGTAAAAATAGTTTTTTTTCTGTCTGTTTCCTGGCTTATCCGTGCAATATAAAAATATCCCGAAAATAAAAGTCCTCAAAATGACATGCCAATTTAATATGATTTTTTTCGGGAATATTTGAGAATTTACTGTGCAAAAATTACCGCGGGAGAAGCTGCCACCTGGCCACGAGGTTGGTGAGCGCCCCCCCTAGGGCACACCCCCTGCCTCGTGGGCCCACGGTGGCCCTCCTCCACTTATCCCAGCACCCATCTTCTTCCTCTATCTCACACAAACCCGAAAAACCAACTCAAGCACGAGTTCCAGCCACTTTTGTTGTGATTTTCGATCTCCTTGCTCGAAGCACCTCTCGCAAAACTGCTTGGGAGATTGTTCCTTGGTATGTGACTCCTCCATTGGTCCAATTAGTTTTTGTTCTAGTGCTTTATTCTTTGCAAATTTGTGATGCATAGGTGACCATGTTCTTGAGCTTGCATGTCAAATTTATATGGTTCTAAGAAGTTCTAATGCTTGATATAGGCTCTAGCACTTGTAGGAATAGTTGCTATCAATTTTATTGAAGTTGGTTCACTTTTGTTTGAAGTTACTAAAAATTTCAAAAAATTTCAGAGAAAAACAATATGCTTAGGAAGATGTTCCAAGGTGGTTCCTCTAAGAAGCAAGGACCCAGGATTGCTATGCGCGATGCTGACGAGGATCCACCAAGAGACGCTCCAGTACGGCCTTGCGAATGGCCGTCGGAAAATTTTATGGACCGTGCGGGAATTAAAGAAGAATTCAAAGCATATTTGCGCAATGCCGGTCTTGAGGATTTTGAGGTTAAGAAATGCCCCCAGTATCATGATCTCACAATTTCATTTGTGAGGAGGTTTGAGTATTCATCTTCGCGTAATTCTCCTTCAGTCATGTTTGATCTCTATGACAAATCTTATACTATGGACTTAGAGGATTTCACTTCTGCTTGCAAACTTCCATCATGGGGTAGTGTTAGGGATCCCCCTAAATCTGAATTTAGAAACTTTCTTGCTAGTATAACTGTGGGGGAATCTAGATATATAACGCAGGCTACCATATGGAGCATTCACTTTCCTGCTATACATTATTTTGCTCTTCTCATCGGTAGATGCATAAATGCTAAGGATGAAGCATGTCACATGTGTGTCCTTGATCTTAGCATTCATAGGAGTGTTGTGTTAGGAGACCAATCTTATCATATGGGAGCCATTGTAGCTCGTAGGTTCCATCATAATAGACATAATGGAGATTTCTTTGGAGGAATTTATGCAACCTGCTTAGCTCATTTTCTTGAAATAGACATTCGTGAGGGTGATACGGAGTTGCCTCCTGCATATTTAGATTATAACTCTATGGCTTCGCACCAGTTTGTCGAGAGGCCTAAATCACCTCTCTTATATCGTTAAATTTTTTATAAACGACGTGTTTTCCGTATTACTCTCCCTGCTCCTGCCTTCTTTGATACACAGACAAAAAGAAGATATGTTATTACCAGAGAGGAGGCAGAAGAGTACGAGAGGAGAGTGGAGGCAGCTCGACTCCACGCTGCAGCTCAGCAGGCGATAACCGCTGCACATCAGTATGATCCCAACTATTCTTCCTCATCAGAGTACGACCCCAACAACTATTATTATGGATATCAGCCAGGCCAGCCGTGGCCATAAACCAACTTACGCCAAAATCCTAAGCTTGGGGGAGTACGTATTTCTCACTGACATTACATTTATGCTCACACACACTCATTACTAGATGTCGGTGCTCATACTTTTTCACTGTAATATCCATGCTAGTTTATTTTCTTTTTCCTGCTTTCTTCTTGTGTGTTTGCTAAACCTTAAGAAAAAAAATTAGTAGTAGTTTATTTTTCTGCTGTATTAGTAATACTTAAAAAGAAAACCCAAAAATATTTTCCGTTCTTCTTTTGCTTGTTGGGAGCTTTCCCGTGTAAATAGTTTTATTTCTTTTCTTTTCTTTGGGGGTCAGTAGGAGAAGACCATAATTAAATTGTTGAAGAGGCTCTTATATGCATTATTGTTGAATTAACCAAAGAGCCCATATTGCCTTGTCTTCTCCTATTTATTGAATGCTCACAGATTCCAGCTTAGTCCAATGCACGTACACTCTTATTATTATTGACACCATTCGGTCGTGCAAGTGAAAGGCAATTACACTACTAGGAAAAGGCCTACTAATGGCGCACCTAATTTGGCCATTAATGGCGCATTAGTGGTGCACCATTAGTGCCACGCCATTAGTATATTTTACTAATGGCGCACCACTGGTGCGCCATTAGTATCTGGTATACTAATGGCGCACCTCGGATGCGCCATTAGTATATACAACAGTGCGCCGTTAGTATGCCTCCCAGGGGGCCATGTATACCCAGGTGCTTTGGCATACTAATGGCGCACAACAACAGGATGCGCCATTAGTAACTTCGGCATACTAATGGCGCACTGTTTAATGATGCGCCATTAGTATCCTTTGGCATACTAATGGCGCACTATGATGTGATGCGCCATTAGTATGAATATTAGGTTTTTTTATTTTTTAATTTTCTGTTTTTTGCAGAGGTTACAAAATGTATAATTGAACAAAATATAGACAGCACACATCAACAACAGATTCATCGAATACAATAGAAGATTAGTCTCTGAATACAATTCATCATTTTAGTCTCCAAATACAATTCATCATATTAGTCTCCGAATTGAAAAGACCGAACAAAGATAGAACATTATATTACAAGTCTCGAGACCGCGAGTTTGTCTTCACATTACAAGTCGATATCGATCATCTAAACTACCATCACATAGAAGAGAGCTGCGGTCATCACGATGAGCATCATCACGATGAAACTCGTCTTCATCCGGTTCCTCCAACGCTCCCTCCCCTCTCCCGCTAGATAGCGGGCGTATCTAGATTCGGCCTCGGCCCTAGTGGCGTACCCTTTGTAACTGTTACTGCTGAATCGGTGAACCTGTCTCCGACACTCATCCCAGTCGTCGTAGACTCTGGGAACCTTACCCTTGTACACGACATACCACGGCATCGCTATGCAGTAGCCAAACGAAACGTTAGTACCAATTCACAGACAATACATAAGCAATATATAAGTATGCAACAGAACGATCGGAAGAGAAAAGCAAGACATTAATAGCATCGATTACATCTAAGTTGAACGACTCTCGAAACCAAAGAGACATACTACAAGTTCATTAAAGTTTAATTACAACATGAGCCAATCGATGTTTCAGAACTAGACACACCATCACTGCTTTCGACTCGACTCAAGGGACCGGAGCGTGGATGAAGCCGCCGTCTATCGTGGGAGTCATGAAACAACGGGCGTTGTCAGCCTGCAATTGTAGGATTGTGTCGATGTCACTGTTGGACGGTTGATTTCTGAGGTAGAAATGCCCCGAGGTACGAAGGACATCTTGATGGATGATTTCCGCAAACTCCGACTGGATGCGAAGGAATTCTTGTCTGATGTCCGCGTCCTGGATTGCCGACACGCTCGCGGCCCAATCTTTGAGTCTACTCGGTAGGAGAAGTTGATGATGGTCCCGTACGATCGCTCGCATGTGATGGATGGCGTAGTAGGCACCCTTCTGACGGCCAGGCGGCTGCTTGACGCAGCAGAACGTCGTATTGTGGGAGAACACGTGCTTGCCGTACTTACGAATAGGCCTGGTGAAGGTGCCTCCAGATTTGACGTAGCCAGGGAGAACATCATCAATAACCTTCTTGACATTTGTGTAGTCTACGTTCGACTGACGGTCCGGGTCGAAATACGTGGCCATGGAATATTTGGGGCTTAGGAGGATGAGCATGCAATGTCTGTCACTGCAGAAAACACGGAATGTTAAAAGAAAAACGATCGAAATCTAAGAATTCATATGTTACGAGGCGGTTGAGGGGAGGACTTACTCGGGAAAGTAAGGCACGAGGAAGTTATCCTTATCTTGGTTTGCCAGAATGACGCCTTCGAGGTAAGAACTCGCGACTTGCCGGTCCCCAGCGCTGCCCAAGATCTTGGCACGCATGTAGAAGGGGTCGACTATCACGATGTCCGGTGTCTTGTCATGAATGATCCGCATCTCCATGCTCAGTGAAAATAGCCGAACGAAGGTGTAGTGCAGCGGATGAAGGTTCAACATAGCGTGGATGTCATCAAACCGCAGGACGATCGTACCCCCGATGGAGTTATCCACAAAGCCCTTGCCCTCTGGCACCTTGGCTGCGAAAACCGGGTATGCCACATCCTTCTCTCCGAGACGCCGCTTCTCCAAAGAAAGAACGCTGTCATGCAGACTCCGCATAGCACTGGTTGCAGCATCGAGCATATTTCTCGGTAGTATCAGCCTACCCGCCACATGCACCCTCCTCGAGATATCCTCAGGTGAAGGTGGCCCGTCCTGAGCACGGATCGTACTCAGTGCCGGCTGGCCCACACCCTTGTTAGTCTTTCTTTTGCGTGCCTTCTTCTTCTCCTGTAATGGGACCGAGTTCTGCTCACAGACCGCCTTCTTGAGTGTGTTGGGGCTGATAATATTTCGCACCTCGCCTATTTGAGGCTCGGTGAAGTCGGCAGCTGGAGGCGTCTCCTGAGAGCTGAACCGCAGACGACGCCTGTTGCAACTTGGCTTCTCCGCGGTACCAGCTAGATCACGCACGTCTTTTGTTGGGTTGGGTTCTTGAGAAGGAGGCCCCATGGAGTCGCCACCATACCCATGATCGGCAAAGTACTGATCGACGTTGGCAAATGTATCGTCGTCGTCGTCGTTCTGATCCTGTGCCATATGCATGTTTGGATCCAGTGGCATAGGGATGTCCGGCACGGTTGCGGCGGTCTTGCCATGGGGCCGACTTGGCGCCGACACGACTGGCGGTGTTGTCTTTGGGGTGGTGTCCCCCACCCCCAAACGAATCTGGCTCTTCGGCCAAAGCAGGGCCCAGCTCAGGCAGGCGCTGAGGGTCATCACGTCATCATCGTCGGCCCCGACGGGTCGAATCGGAGGTAACAACTCGTCGCAGCCTGGCAGTACCCGAACCAGTTGAACCCTAAACAAGTTGGGTGGAATCTGGGTACCGTGGAACAAGGGGTTGCCCGGTTGAACGATTTTGCCCTTGGCGACATCGACCAACTCGTTGTTCACGAAGTGCAGGAGAGTGCACGGAACGTGGGCGGCGCCCTGTGAAAACATGTAGGGCGTCAGGGATGCCCAGTCAAAGGCAAGGAGATGAAGTCCTCGGCCGAGAGAGGCTTAATTAGTTACCGTGATGATGGCGTCGAGCTCGGCTAATGTTGAGGCACCGCCAATGGCGGGCGTGCAGTTGACGGAGGGACCGCTTGCTGCAGAGGTGCCGGCCGGCGTACACCCGGGTGCATTAAGCTCCCGTGCCGGCGCCGAAGACACCAATGGCCCCGCCATCGTGTTCTGCGAGTTGCTGGCCGTGAAGCTAGGAATCGGGGGCGGCCCCTGTTGGCCGCCCGCAATCCACGCACTAATCCCCTGGATCAAGGTAGGCACAATGGCGGTGATCGTCGCTCCGAGTTGTTGTTGCACTTGCTCTTGGACAATCTCCAGAATCCACGCCACCTGTGCCCTGAGTTCTTGAACCTCGCGCGCCTGGCTTTCCGAGCTAGTCTTTTTCTCCTTTCGCCCACCAGTGTTATAGTATGACGACCATTTTGTCGACAAGCCTTTGCCGGCCACACGACCAGCTGACGTCGGCTTACTGAGCTTATCCTTGTTCTTCATTACATTCAACGCCCTATTTAGAGTGGTGTCCCAAGGGTTGCTCTTAGTCGACCCCGCGCTACTGCTTTCAGTCGCCTCTGGAAGGAATGTGAACCATTTAGAAATTTGGCTTCATTAATTAGAATGCGGCCATATGGAGCTAATTACGCGGGGGTGTATTCCTTACGAGAACAAGCTCAAGCGCCCTGGTCTTCGGATCCGTGGTAAGCTCCTTTGTTTTCGGGTCCTTCTTGTACCGGGCCCTGACAAAGTTCCTGGTCTGCTTGTCACCGTATTTATCGAAGAGGGGCGGTAGGCCTTGCTCGGCACGGTCCGCCTCCTCCTTGTCCCATATAGGCTCCGCCACTCTGTAACCGCCGGGACCGAGTCTGTGTTCCCCTAAGTTCGGCTCCCGCATTTCTTTCCCCCACTTACTTGATTCGGAGTTTGCGGTGCTCGAGCAATTGATCTTGAAGTCGTTGTAGTCATCTTCGGTGATCGAAGGATTTTTCTCCTTGATCTTCTCATAACACTCACCTTTCTCGATCATTCTCTTCACATTGCTTTTCCAAGTAGACAGGGCCTTGCTCATCTTCATGAGGGCAGCATTGTTCACTTTATTCCCTTTGAGGCTTGTGTTTTCAAATTCAGCGGGGAACTTGTATCGTTCGTGCAGCTTCGTTAAGAGGAGGTTGCGCAAATTCCCTCGGTCAGGATTCCTCAGGTTCTCGGTGTTGATCGAGACGGTGCTCCGGAGAATGCACCCGAGCTGAAGCGAGTACCCCTTGACTATTCGTTCGGGCGCCGTTGGATTCCCGTCGGAGTCCACTTCAGTAACTTCCTCCTTGAGGGTGCGGAGCACGGTCGGGCGCCGGTCCTTCCGTTGCCTCTTCGGTTGGCTGCCATCTGTGCATGCGCCGCCATCATCAGTGGTGGCATCCTCGGCGGCACCATCAGTGGTGGCATCAGTGGAGTCATCCTCGGTGGTACCATCAGTGGTCTCAGGATCGGTGGGGAAGGTGGCGTCCTCATACAAGTGAGGTTGTTCCTCCATCTCATGGGACAGCTTCCAGAATGCCTTGCCGCCCGAACCCCCGGCCTCATCGTTGTTGGCCATGTTTTTCTCTAAATAGGAACAAAGTTTGGTCAAAAAGTTGGTTATTTTCAAGGAACAAGATCATGGTCTCATCATTTAGGGTTTGTCGACACCGAGGCATCCTAAAAGCTAAGCTTTTATCATTGAGGGTTTTTCGACGCCGAGGCACCCTAAAAGCCTAAGCTTTCATCATTTTGGTTTTTATCGACACCGAGGCACCCTAAAAGCCATGCATTAGTCACAAGTACGCCGGGGCACTTGATCCTACTTAATTAACTACTAAGATACCCCGGCCCACTTGATCCTATTTTACTGGTGAAATTCCGTAGGGTAGCTTAGCCAAGAGTCAAAGCTGGCTTGCTGCATTAACCCCACCACCTTCTTGAGAATAAGCATGTTTAGTAGGTTCTGATGTAAGACTTGCTGAGTACCTTTGTACTCATGTTTGCTTAATTACTGTTTTCAGACGACAACACCGCCCCCTCCGATGGGTTCTATGTAGACCTTGACGTCGACGAGTGACTAGCCACCCAGGTGGTGATCCTGGCCATGGAGGGCCCTATGTAGATAGACAGGCTTCGAGAAGCCTTCTTTCTTTCTAGAGTTTGTACTCAGACTAGTTGCTTCCGCATGTGCTTGTATGTTTGTATGACTTGAGTGTCGGGTCATGTGACCCCTACCTATATGAACATGCTATGTATGGCTCCCTGGAGCCTTTAAATAAAGTACTTGAGTTGTAGAGTTTTGTTGTGATGCCATGTTGTATGTACTCATATCGGGCATATTATGTGTATGATTGAAATGCTTGGTATGAGTGGGATCCGACAATCTAGTTGTTTATCCTTGGCAGCCTTTCTTATGGGGAAATGTAGTCTAGTGCTCCTCGAGCCATAGTAGTCCGGTACAGCCGGGTTCACCGGAGTCCTGCTAGCCCAGCACTACTGTTCAGGACACTTGACTGGTCGGCATGTGTTTCACTTTGTTCCTATGTCTGTCCCTTCGAGGAAATGTCACGCGGTGATTTCCGGAGTCCTGCCTAGCCTGCTACAGCCCAGTTCACCGGAGTCCTGTTAGCCCAGTGCTACAGCCCGGAATCACTCGCTGATGACCGACATGCTCGATGTGATTCATGTATGCATGTCTCCATAAGTCTGTGCCGCTTTGGGTTCACGACTAGCCATGTCGGCCCGGGTTCTCTGTCATATGGATGCTAGCGACACTATCATATACGTGAGCCAAAAGGCGCAAACGGTCCCGGGCCATGGTAAGGCGACACCCGTGGGGTACCGTGCGTGAGGCCGCAAAGTGATATGAGGTGTTATCGGCTAGATCAATGTGACTCGGAATCGGGGTCTTGACATTCGGGTTGTATTATCACAATTTGGAACGGCTCTCTTTTTGTGGGCACGCCGTGGTTTATTGACTCATTTGTTGTGGGTGTTTCTTTTGTTTCCACGCAATCTAATGAGGCCTGGAATTTAGTCAATGTTTATGGCCCCTATTCTAGCCAGCGTCAGGTGGATTTTAGTTCTTGGCTGTTGGAGCTCAATATACCCAGCAATGAAAATTGGTTGATACTGGGAGATTTCAACTTCATTCATTCCACAGCTAATAGAAACAAACCTGGTGGAGATGCTGTCGATATGCTCTTGTTCAATGAAATCATCCGATCGTATACTTGGAGTAACATGCAGGATGACCCCTTGCTTGAACAGGTCGACTGGTTCTTCTCGTCCTCTAATTGGACTACTGCCTTCCCAAACACGATGGTCTTACCTCTTGGCAAGCCAGTTTCTGATCACATCCCATGTGTTGTGGCCATTGAGTCTGGAATACCCAAGTCCAAACTCTTCCGGTTTGAAAACTACCGGGTAAATCATGAGGGTTTCTCTAATGTGGTCTCACGCTCCTGTGCTCCCAACTCCGCGGCGCTTATCTGCAAAAAGATGAAAAATCTGCGTTATGAGCTTAAGCGTTGGAGCCGTGGGATCTCCAAGCTAAAAACCATGATTCAGAACAGTAACGAAGCTCTCGTTCAGTTGGACCATCTTGAGGATAAACGGGCACTCTTCATACAAGAAAACAACTTCCGGCGTATCCTGAAACTACATCTAAATATGTTGCTGAAGTATCAGAATGATTATTGGAGGAAACGATGCGCTGTCAGATATTTCATATTCGCGGATGAAAATAATAAACTCTTTCAATCCCTCGCGACTGAGAGGTTTAGGAAGAACTCAATTGCTAACCTACGGGACGGGGACGTGGTAGTGAGTGATCACATTGGCAAAGAAGGGGTTTTGTACAGAACATATAAAGAACGTTTGGGTTCTTCCAAACCTACTTCCATGTGATTCAACCTCTCCCGGATCATCAGACAGATTCCTGGTTTGGAAGAGTTGTCAGTATCCTTTTCTAAGGAGGAGATTGATGCGGTGATAAAAGAAATGCCGGTGGACCAGGCACCGGGCCCCGATGGTTTTAATGGCTGCTTTCTTAAGAGTTGTTGGCAGATTATTAAGGAAGATTTCTACAGGATGTGTCAAGATTTCCATGAGGGAAACCTTGATATCGCCGGCATTAGCGAGGGATATATTATCCTGATACCAAAGACCCCATCTCCTGAAACGGCAAATGATTACAGGCCAATAACCCTGCTCAACTATTGTCTGAAAATTGTCACAAAAATCTTGGCCAATCGTCTACATAAAGTTATTTTGAAGATCATACACATGAACCAATACAGCTTCATTAAGGGAAGAACCATCCAAGACTGTCTTGCATGGTCGCTTGAATACATTCACCAATGCCAGAGATCGTGCGCGATATTATACTGCTCAAACTAGATTTCGCCAAAGCCTTTGACACCATAGAGCACACCCCAATGATGGAGATCATGAGGCACATGGGGTTTGATGACAAGTGGCTGGGTTGGATGGAAACAATCTTTGGCTTTGGAGTATCTTCTGTCCTCCTCAATGGGGTCCCTGGCAGAAAGTTTCAGTGCAAATGTGGGGTGCGACAAGGCGACCCCCTCTCTCCACTGATTTTTGTCCTCGCTGCTGATCTTCTCCAAGCTGCGGTCAATGACGCGTTTGCTCGTAGGCTGATTGAACTGCCCATCCCATGCAATCGAGACAGTGACTACCCGGCGGTGCAATACGCGGACGACTGCAATCCTAGAGGACTATGCAACATCGGTTGGTCTGAAGATCAACTTCCACAAATCCACCCTCATTCCTATCAACCTTGATCAGTAGCGCGCACTGGAGTTGGCACACATCTTTGGCTGCTCGGCTGGCTCAATGCCATTCACATATCTCGGCATCCCCATGGGCACGACCATGCCAACTTTGCTAGAGCTCATGCCACTTGTGCCTGGGGTAGAGAGAAAAATTTCCACGGCACTGTCTTTGATGTCTTCTGGGGCAAAACTGACTCTGGTCAATTCAGCAGTAACATCGATGATAATTTATGCCATGTGTACGATTAAGCTCCACCCCAAAGTGATTGAGCACCTTGATAAGCTAAGCAGATACTGTCTTTGGGCGAAAAACTCTGAAAATGGCGTCAAAAACAACTCCCTAGCAGCCTGGGAGCTGGTTTGTAGGCCCAAAAGCAAAGGTGGGCTTGGGATCATCGATATCATGACCCAGAATTTGGCCCTACTTCTGAAACACCTGTTTAAGTTTTATAACCACCAAGGCGTCCCCCGGGTGACTATGACCTGGGATACTTATTACACGGGCAGGATACCACATGCGATGGAACCAGTTGGCTCTTTCTGGTGGCGTGATGTAATGCAACTCAGTGATGTGTTCCGTGGGATCGCCAAAGTCACTCAGGGCAATAGATCCTCTTCCATGTTCTGGAAAGATGCCTGGTTTGATGACCATGATGCCCCTTTAATGGAGATCTACCCCAGAGCTTTCTCCTTCTGCTTAAACGAAGATGAGTCGGCTGCAAATATTCTCGCAGCTATGGACCCGAGCTTAATCTTCCACCTTCCGCTGGCCACAGAAGCTAGAGAGGAGGTCAGAGAAATCCAGCAAGGATCGATGCATGTGCTTCTTGTCGGGGGATGCACCGATGACTAGGAGTGCAACCTTGGTGGGGCATTCTCCTCCAAGCGATATTATGATCACTGCTTCAGAGATACAGTTGCTGATGATGCCTTTGGCTGGCTATGGAAGGCCAAGAGCCCGATTAAATTCAAAATGTTTGGCTGGCTGCTGTTGGTGGACCGCCTTAACAGTAGGAACATGCTGAGACGCAGACACTTTGTCGTGGCGGGCAACACTTACACATGCATGCTCTGCCAGAACCCTCCTGAGGAAATGGTCGAACACCTCTTCTTCACCTGCCCGTTTAGCCAACAATGCTGGGATAAGGTTGGTATGCTTTGGCCAAGCATTGTGAATAGGCTAACTTTGCTGCACGCTGGCAAAGAGCATTGGCGGTGACCACTGTTTCTGGACATCTTCTTGATGGCTGCATGGAGCTTGTGGAAGGAGAGGAATAATGAACACTTCAGAGGGATTCCACATTCTTTTGGTTCATGGTTGGCTAGATTGAAAGATCTTTTGGCCCTGTTGGTTCACAATTTTAGGGAGGAACAGCGTCCTTTCCTAGATACTTACGTACAAAACTTGTAACACTTGTTTAGGTAGCCTCTTGAGAGACTTGGCCAGGGGGCCACAAAAACCCACCTGTAACAATGTTGTAATTGGTCCTTTGTGAGTAATACAAAGCCAGTGGGAGCCTCTCCCACTGTCATTCATATTCAAAAAGAAGATGGAGCATAGCCAGACTATATGATTTTGTAGGGATAGCTTTCTTTGGCCATGTTATTTTGAGAAGACATGATTACTTTGTTAGTATGCTTGAAGTATTATTATTTTTATGTCAATATTAAACTTTTGTCTTGAATCTTATGGATATGAATATTCTTGCAACAATAAATAGAATTACATGGATAAATATGTTAGGTAGCATTCCACATCAAAAATTCTGTTTTTATCATTTACCTACTCGAGGAAGAGTAGGAATTAAGCTTGGGGATGCTTGATACGTCTCCAACGTATCTATAATTTTTTATTTTTCCATGCTATTATATTATCAACTTTGGATGTTTTATATGCATTTATATGCTATTTTATATGATAAATGGGACTAACCTATTGACCTGGAGCCGAGTGCCAGTTTCTGCTTTTTCGTTGTTTTTAAGTATCGCAGAAAAGGAAAACCAAACGGAGTCCAATTGACCTGAAACTTCACACAGATCATTTTTGGACCAGAAGAAGCCCACGGAGTACCGGAGCTGGGCCAGAAGAGTTCCGAGGCCACCACGAGGGTGGGGGCGCGCCCTACCCCCCTGGGCGCACCCCTACCTCATGGGCCCCTCATGGCTCCCCTGGCCGACTTCTTTCGCCTATATATATCCATATACCCTAGAAACATCGAAGAGCAGAATAGATCAGGAGTTCCGCCATCAGAAGCCTCCGTAGCCACCGAAAACCAATCTAGACCCGTTCCGGCACCCTGTCGGAGGGGGGGGGGAATCCCTCTCCGATGACCATTTTCATCATCCCGGCGCTCTCCATGACGAGGAGGGAGTAGTCCACCCTCGGGGCTGAGGGTATGTACCAGTAGCTATGTGTTTGATTTCTCTCTCATGTTCTTAAGGTGGTACGATCTTGATGTATCACAAGCTTTGCTATTATAATTGGATCTTATGATGTTTCTCCCCCTCTACTCTCTTGTAATGGATTGAGTTTTCCCTTTGAAGTTATCTTATCGGATTGAGTCTTTAAGGATTTGAGAACAGTTGATGTATGTCTTGCATGTGCTTATCTGTGGTGACAATGGGATATCACGTGATCCACTTGATGTATGTTTGGTTGATCAACTTGCGAGTTCCGTGACCTCATGAACTTATGCATAGGGTTTGGGACACATTTTCGTCTTGACTCTCCGGTAGAAACTTTGGGGCACTCTTTGAAGTTCTTTGTGTTGGTTGAATAGATGAATCTGAGATTGTGTGATGCATATCATATAATCATACCCACGGATACTTGAGGTGACATTGGAGTATCTAGGTGACACTAGGGTTTTGGTTGATTTGTGTCTTAAGTGGTTATTCTAGTACGAACTCTATGATAGATCAAACAGAAAGAATATCTTCATGTTATTTTACTACGGACTCTTGAATAGATCGATCAGAAAGGATTACTTTGAGGTGGTTTCGTACCCTACCATAATATCTTCGTTTGTTCTCCGCTATTAGTGACTTTGGAGTGACTCTTTGTTGCATGTTGAGGGATAGTTATATGATCCAATTATGTTATTATTGTTGAGAGAACTTGCACTAGTGAAAGTATGAACCCTAGGCCTTGTTTCAACGCATTGCAATACCGTTTACGCTCACTTTTATCATTATCTACCTTGCTGTTTTTATATTTTCAGATTACAAGAACCTATATCTACTATCCATATTGCACTTGTATCACCATCTCTTCGCCGAACAGGTGCACCTATACAATTTACCATTGTATTGGGTGTGTTGGGGACACAAGAGACTCTTTATTATTTGGTTGCAGGGTTGCTTGAGAGATACCATCTTCATCCTACGCCTCCCATGGATTGATAAACCTTAGGTCATCCACTTGAGGGAAATTTGCTACTGTCCTACAAACCTCTGCACTCGGAGGCCCAACAACGTCTACAAGAAGAAGGTTGTGTAGTAGACATCACACCTGTCCAAAAAACTGCCATGCAGCCGTGCCAGCTAGTCGTCGGTCCATGGATGAACTGGTAGAAAGTGTATTCTGGACTAGGATGCAGTTGTTTTCGCTCGTCCCAACACTGCAATCAGGAATTAAAACATACAAATCAACTTCTTTTATATTGTGTTGGTCATTCTACCTAGTAACTACCAATGTAGGAATACCTGGAAGACGGGAGGTTAGACGACGGCAATGAGGGATGGCCATCTCATTTTGCACAGTTCTACTAAAACTGAGGTGTGTGCTTTTGATTGCGCGGATAGAAACGATACGGAGATAGACATCACGAAACGATATGGAGACAGAAATATGATTATTTAAACAGTGACAGATATTTGTAGTGGCGTATGATTAATAGCAGCATCTATTGTGTTATAATTGGCACTAGATTGACTGTATGAAAGTGTCCTTAAATAAGTAGCATCACATCACATCAACACTGCCACTAGATTAACATGCAGAACAATAGCATTAGTATTACTGGCATGAGAGTAGCACATGGTTAGTAAATGTGCAATCAAATTTGTGCAGTTCCACTGGGATGAAGTAATGTTAGCGGTGTGAGATTTAAGTGTAACTACAAAAATACAATTTATGGGAAATAAAGCAAGACAGAAGCACTTCACAAAATGGTGGTGGCATTGCTTCAATTTATCGACGGCACTAGACCATTACTTATAGTGACATTAGGTGGCATTGCTTAATGCTTCATGTGATTTTACATTAACGGTAGAGATATGGGCGTAGGGACAGCAGGGGCATAAAGTGGTGAGGAAAATGTGGTTGCCGAGAGCGGCAAACACTCAGGTAGCATGTCTGCCTTTGTCCCATTTTTTATCTCCTCGGTGACATTTTCCTATGTGAGCATAGGAAATCTATACCTGCTCATTCTAATTTGCGTTGTCCCCCAACACCCGTCACTTTCTTTCCTTTTTCAACCAAGATATAGGTCCACTTCGCCCCCCCCCCCACGCTTCACCATCTACCATGCTTTCTTCGTCTTTTCAACCAAGAGACCGGTTGGGTAGCCAGTATCTACTACTTTCCCGCGTTTCCTCTTAGAACCAAGTCCTAGATTCATGCTACAGCTTTCCCACTTTCTTCCCTGTTTGAACCAACTCTTAGAATCGACTGTATGAACTAGCTTTACCTCTAATAATAGTAAAAGTCTAGGTGGCTTTGGAACAGCGGACGGAAGTAGAAAAAGATCCACATGAAGCCAAGTGGGGAGCTGGGGCAGTAGAGCAAGGCAGGTTTCGAAGGAATATATACCTGAGGGTCGTCGGCATGTGGCAAAGACGGCGTCGGGAGGCTGCATCTTGGCCACAATACCGCAGGGAGGAAGAAGGGGTCGGAGGCCCTCCCGAGACGGCACTCTCTTGGAGAGAACGTCACGGCCGCCGATCGGGACGCGGGGGCAGCCGTTGGTCTCCTCCCTCGCCGCTGACGACAGCGTGAACGATGCACCTACACCCCTGCCCCAGTCCAGGTTGTCCGACCGGATTTTGTGACTAGCCGTGAGCTAAGAGAGAGTGTGTCCACCTATGTCTTGCTTAGATCTCGAGAGCATGAGAGAGTGAATGAGAGGAACCCTAGTAAAGCAAGCGCTAAGGCTCCTGCTTATATATATATATATAGTGGAGAGATTTTGTTGTACCAGCTTCAAAAAATGCGCCCCTACGTGTACCCGTGAGTGGGTGTGAGAGAACTAGTGCGTGCGTGCACCACTTCTCTTCATGAGAGTACAATATACTATGCCCAAAGAACGTTCGCCACAAGAGTAATAGTATAAGTGTGTGACGTGTGAGCTAAAATAAAATGTGCGGGACTTTTGTTTTTTAGAAGTTGTGAGGGTAGGGTGTGAAGAGCACATATGTGTGTGACGTCTACTTGCAGATAGACGGTGGGTGCGAGAGGACTCGGGAGAGTCGTGACTCGTGAGGGTGCGTGTGCGTGAGAGAGAGGGGGGGGCACGTATCAATGCAATGCATGTGTCCATAAATCATTATCTGACAAACATTCGCCACAAGCCTTTTCCTGATGAACGCCGTAAGAACCGTTAGATCGGCATCCGACAGTGTCAGTTTTGCCATGTAATTTAACAGAACAACCACTCCTCCTACACACAAATCTTCCACGTGAGTGTTAGCAACTGCCATATGCTCCCTCCGTTCCAAAATGCAGTGCATATAGCTTTATTGAAAATTCGAACCTCGCAAACTTTTTACCGAGTTTTCGTGTACCAAAATGCACATGTAGAAGACCATGTATATATCACTTCATTCATCTTCGAGAGGTAACTATAAAGATGGGGGAGGAGTCTACAAAGAAATACCATCGTATCACCTGCAACAATTTCAACCATCCTTTGGTGTGGAGGAACATCATAGGAACTCTATATGATATGATTTTTATAGGATTTTTTCTTTAGATCCAATTGCTTCATAGGAATAGATTCATATACTCCACATTTCAAAGGAAATAAACATGATATCATTTCTATAGCTTTAGAGCCACTTGGTTCATATGAATGGATTCCTATACTCCCATAATTTCAAAGGAAAATAAACATTAGCGTATATTCAATAGAAAAGTTCCTATGATATGAACCAAATTACATCTCTTTTCTAATCCCTCCTCATAGGAATTGAGATACATGTCATCTCTAGATTCAATACAAAAGTTCCTATGATGTGAACCAAATGACATCTCTTTTCCAATCCCTACTCATAGGAATTGAGATACTCCATGCCATCTCTTTCCCTACAACTTCCATGTATACATCTTCTATTCCTAAATAGCTAGTGCAACCCACTAGTAGCTTTCTTCCAAGACATGCAACTATGGCACAAGAACTATATACTGTGCGAATAACTTTGAAAGATGGTCGCTGGATGAAGCTAATCCGACAGTGTAGAGATGGCAAATCCGAGCACTACTGGCCGTTGGATATCATCAACATTCCACCAGATCTGCCACATGTACAATTTAGAAGACTCCATGGTTGAACTTAAGCATAATGCACAAACCTCAAAACACAAGCACTTCTCCTTTGTTCTAGAATCTTCCGTATCATAATTGATTTTTTTTCTAAATGAATTGCCATTATTTGTTTTTTACTTTATGCTTTACAATGAACAACCCCATGAATCTTAACATTTTTATAAAACTAATTGATTTTGAATGAGACGAACTATAAGAACTAAACGAACATCTACATCATGCATATATGACTCAAAGCTTCACATTCTATAGTGTGTATTTATTCATAATTTGGTTTCAAAATCTCATGCGTTCAATGCATGTGTACCTTACTAGTTTTGAGTAGAGTAGCAAATTTCACGCGGCCCCGGGTATATCAAAATGCAAGGCCCATGCATCATTGCCTTTCGGTCGAATCTACGTCCACAATTTTTTGTACGTACTATATCTCCACTAGTCCCTGAACTCAAAATGTTGCCTCGTTCCCCTAAAACCAAGCGGCCCACACATATTTAAGGCGTCGACTCGAACTCAATCCCTCTCCTGTTTACTATGACATGGCCCTGCACACCGTAGTAGAACTCCTACAAACCCTACCGCCGCACGCATCATCGGTTTTTCTTCAAGAGGACGAGGGAGAAGCCGATTTGTAGTGGAGGCGCTTTCAAAAAAGATCTGTATTGGAGACCCCTACCCTAGGGTGCCCTAGGTAGCTGCCGCACGCATCATTGGTTTTCTCTTTTCTTTATGCTCTTGTGCCCTAGAGTGAAATCATGGTCGCTTCGTCCGTCCAGCTTAATGCGGGAAAGGTGGGGCTTTCTGATTTGACCCCTCATCGCTCATTTTCTACTACTGCGGTGCTACGACCGGGGTGCCTCCAATTCCAACCGCTGCTCCGAACTGTAATTTGGTGCATCACACATGGAACAAGACGGTGGATGAGCCACATGTCGGCCAAAGGGGTCCTGTTAAGAGTGTCGCCATTTCGTGTGCGGATTGACCCTGCTTGAGTTGCTACGCCAACATGACAAGTGCAACCTACCACTTGGTTTTGCACCTTGGTGAATCCCGACTATATTGATCTAAAAAGATACATACTGAACTACCCTCCCCGTCTCATTTTTTAGGCGTCTTGGTTTATAGGGCGTGCAAGTAGTTCTAGGTCATCCATTTGACTAACTAAATATGGGTTACTGTGTCACAAAAAGTATATCATTGGATTATTAAGCGGATGTAGTTTCTAAACATATATTGTTCATCACATATATAGAAAGTTAAATTCTCAACCTAGAACGACGTGCATGCCATGTAAACCGATACGAAGGAAGTATAGTAGTAAAAATGAGGTGATTTTACATAGCGATCGGCGGGGGAGCATGGCCTGTCATGCGGTCCCATGTGTCATGATGTACCAAGGAGATGCGCGTGTCCCTCTTGAGGCAGAAGCAATACTACGTGGTTTGAGATGATGGCAGACCGAAGTGTGAAATAATGGTTGCTTCGTCCTTCTGGGAAGGTGCGCATTGTGATTTGACGTCTCATTGCTCATTACTACTACTACTGGGGTGGTACGACTGGGGTGCGCCCCTCTTGTTCTGCACTATTATTTGGTGCTTGACATGTAAACCCAGTTGCTATATGTCCCACATGTCGACGACAGGAAGTACAGAATTCATGAAAGCAAGCATCGACGGAGGAGTACAAGACACGGCTTGGGTTTTTGCTGCTTCACGCGATCCATCAATACAAACCCAGACTAAAAAGGAGAGGGCGGGTATTTTCCCACGCGACAGGCAGGGGAGTTTGGCATAGTCTGTTCGAGGCAAGGAGGCAGGTAGGGAAACAAGCAAATAAAGGTTGAGCGACTTAGTTTTGGGAAAATATGATTTTACGGAGTACGTATCCACTAGGGTTTATAGGGCTCATCTATAAAATATTTGTTTTTCCATTTTATAAGTCTCAGTTCTACTACTAGTAGTAGTACCATCACATGTTGGATTTCGAGGTGCGTTAGATCACCCGATGCAAGCAGTGTCAAGAGAAAACTCACCAATGCATGTAGAAGTTCGTGGAAATTTAGTGGTCACTCATGCATTCGTTCTAATTAATGCCTCGGTAAACATAACTTCTAGAGAAAAATGAGCGTACTAATTAGCTGTTCAAACTAGGAGTACGAAATTAATTCGACCACTCACCGTCTACCTTGGTTGGAGAGATTTTGAAATTGAGCCATAAACTGGAAAGGAGGGAGTAGTAACTTTTGTCTCGATTACTATTTGTGGCCTTGTATAGATGCAAAATGTATATTTTTATAGTGGCCTTGTATAAGTAAATGGAGGGAGTACTAAAGGACATATATATTCCAAACAATGTGATAATCTCTCTAACCAAGGTAGTAGGGACGAGGAGTAGACGGAGGGAGTAGTAAAATTTTCTGCTCGTCCTGCGAGCCACCGTGCGCATGGGCGAGGGAGCGGGCGTAAGGCATACAGTACTACTACTAGTAAGCAAGCTTCACCTCATCCTGTGAGCCACCGCGCCCGTGGGCAGGGGAGACGGCGTACTAAGCAAGCTTCTCCGCGTTCTGCGAGTTGACGGGACACATCAAAAGTACTCCAGTGTATAGAGCCTTGCCTCTAAGGTAGGCCCACATGGTTTGCCTCTTTTTTAACATAACGTGTCAAGTCACAATTTGTTTGTTTACCCGTGGTAGACGATCCTCCCTCCACCAAGTGGACAACTAGTACACGGTTAAATTACCACGTGGTCTGCCTTTTCGTGCAGAAATGAGCTCCACCGTGTACCCGCGCGAGTGTGGTTGGGAAAGAGACGGGACTACGTGCGCCGTGCGTGCACCTCTTCTCTTCGTGCACGTCCCCCACCTACGTGGGTGTGTGTGAGAGATACAAACCTAGACAAATGGCTTGTTCGGAATAACTACTCTTCATAAGCCATTGTAAGAGTGGACAAAATGGTGAAGGAGGAGATAGGGGAGCGGCGGAGGTGTGCGATTCTTGGTTGGCGTTTGGCCTCATTTAAATGGGAGATTAAATAGATAGCGGACGGGAGGAGCTCGGCCGGCGTTGCATTTAATGCCGGCCCGGTCATGAACGGATGTGTGTCCAGAGTGGGTATCTCGGCTTCCACACGGGCGGTTTCATGGAGGCGTTTGAATGCGGCAAGGAGGCGTGTTCAGCTGGGCGTGCAGCGAGTGGCTCCGTCGACTCTGACGTAGGACATTGTGCCGTTCTTCCACTGACGTGTGGGCTCTTTGGGTACATGGCCTGCATGTCAGTGACCCAACGCAGGCAGCGCACAGCAGAGGAACCTTTGGTGGGCCAGGGCAGTCAGAAGCGGGCATTTCATAAACCGATGATTGTTCATTGAGTGTGACGTCATCCTTTTCATGTAGATAAGCCTACTATGTTGATAGCCCGTTTGATACATTGTGATTCATAATGACCGCTGCAAGCATCAATGTTCTGCTTATCACAGATAACATTGATTAACACCCGTAACAATCCATGTCCTTAGCAAAGGGTGCATGCACGTATAGGTTGAGCGTGTCTCTTGCGTCGTGTGTTGTGTGCATGCAGGCATGCGAGTGTTGCGTGCGTGCAAGGGTACGTTTCAGTGTTGCATGCCTGCATTCGTGCGTGTCTTGTGTGCGTGCATGTGTACGTGCAGGGTGAGGCTACACGTCAGTCGACTTACCTTTTCATCTCTGGTCATTAGATTTTCCAGCCATTGGATACGAAATCAAGGGCATGCAGTTTATCATCAAACTCCACCCCCCTAAGCCGCCAGCCACCACCAGCCGAACGCCGGCCCCTGCCGCCCCGCCCACCCCGAAACCACTCCCCAGCATCGGTCCGCCGCCGCACTGGCCATCCCTCTAGCCCCCCCCCCCCCGCACTGAGCTTTTTCTCTGGCGATCCCCACCCCACCGCCCAAGCAACGCGCCCCACCGCCCAATCAACACCCCCCACCGCTGGCGACTGCCAACCAGAGGTCTCACGACTTCGAGTACCCACCGACCACTAGTTTATTACCATTTCTGTCCTTCATATACGCGCTGACGGGTGGGCCCTATGGTAATGTGCGCTGCTGAATGTGGACCGTTTGACTGGTCAATTGATCGTGTCATCAACAAATTATGGAGCTGTATGGTGAGCCAGTGACCGTATGATCACCCTAAAATGTATTTTATTAACACAGTACAGACTCAAACAACCATTTCTTTATTTTATATACGGTCTGACAAGTGGGCCCCACGGTTACACGCCCCGATGGTGCAACACTAGTTGCGCCACGTGGAACGTTTGACTAGTCAATTGATTGTGTCATCAACAAAATACAAACTTGTATGGGTGAGCTAGTGACCGTATAATCATGACATGCATTTTTTAAAACTGTACAGACGCAAGGGCTCATATATACGCGCAAGCACTCACTGCTATAAGCGCACACACACAGACCCTACCCCTATGAGCACCTTCGAGAGAGTGAGCCAGCATATGATCTTGAGATTTTACGAAGTCACCATAGGTTCCTCATAGTCGAGTGGAATGTCTCCTCCCACTGAGCGCACATCGCCGGAAAATACTGAAATTAACCTTGGATAAACGCGAGCACTGAGACTTTAACCCTGGTGGGCTCGAGAAACCACTGTCCTCCTAACCATCCAACCACATGTTGGTTAGCACGACAAAATGTATGTGGTGACTGTGATGAGCTTATTCTGAAGTCCAGTAACCATATCGTGCTTTCGCTTCAAATACAATGACCGTAAGTGTCGTCAATAAAATACGGAGCACGCATCAAATGCAAAGTCCGTCAGTGTCATCAAGAAAATACGGAGATGTATCGTGAGCTAGATATCGTATGATCACCACGAGAATGTATACGGTGACCATAATGAGAATATTCTGAAGTCCAGTGACCGTATAGTGCCTTAGCTTGAAATACAATGACCGCCACGCGTGAATGTGTCGTGGAAATGCATACTTTTAGAGGGCCAAGTGGTAGTTTGTGTGCGTACATGAAAGTGGTGTAGAAAGAGGGGGTGTCCGATGGAGACAAGGAGAGATATGCCCTTCGTTTCTCTTTCCTGTGACTAATATTTTAGGAGAATATATAAACATTCACAATGAAGAACAAATATTTTGGATGCACCATGCAATTAAGTTTCATGTATAAGATTGTACTATTGTATATGCTTATTTTCTTTGTGGCCGATTGCGTGTGTGGTGTGGTGGGCACATCATTTCTAGTTGTGGTGGGTCAACATGAGGACTCATGGGTCGGTTCCATCCTACGCCACATAGGTTGGACCTAGACGCATTATACGAAGACCCATGTGGAGGACTCGGCGTACAACACGAAGCTAGCTACCAGAGTCGCGGAGGACTCTATCCCCACTGGTGATAAGCCGACTATATATGATTTTAACCCTAGGTCCTAGTATGTTATAGAAGCTTGGGGGCTAGTTCGTCGATAGTATACACACACGCACAATGCCTGGTATTCACGTGTACTTTGCACACACCCCTATCACTAATATACAGTACCAGGAGTAGGCTTTTTCCTCAACTGCAAGAGTCCGAACTAGGGTAAAACTTTGCCTCGTATTATCATCTAGCCTAACAGTCAGGGATATCCTACCAAATGATATGATGGAATCATATCTGCCAACTACTGAGAGAGAGGTGTATCTAGGGGGCAATGTGTGTGACAGAGGCCTAAAGATAATGTGCGTGCGGGAGACACGTAGGCACATATATGTGCGTATAAAGGGCTAGTAGAGACCGTGCGTGTGTATATATGCATGTGAGAGAAATAGTGTTTTCCAACTGAGATTAGTGAAAAGAGTGGTACATAGTGGTCAGAAAGAGAGAGAGATATACAGAGAGAGCATGTGCGTGAGACTCCCCGACACCCCGAGAGAGATTGTGAGGATGTGTGAAAGAGAAATGCCGATGCATATAAAGTGTGTGCACTTATGCGATAGATAGAGAGATATATAGGTCGTTTGTGAGAACGGGCCGAGGCATGGTGCATCTACGTGTAAAAGGCGGTTCTACGCATTAAATTAAAATATAAATGGCATTATTATTTTTGGATGAGATCATGAATTTTGCAAATTGTGTATGGACGAAAATCGGTCTATCAGACACCCATACTCTATTGAATTCTAGCATGTGCATGTGTTTATTTCATATTATCGATCCATAGAGTGAGAGCGGTTTGAAATACAGGCAATGGATGCATTTGCAATTCATATATAAACATTAATTAGTGCACTCCATGTTGTTAGTGTGATGCACTTTATACATTTGTCACTTGCATGGATACATTCCAAATTGCTAGCTACGTAACAGAATACATGTCAAATTCAACATAAAGGGGGTTTCAAAGATTCAAATTCATAGGAAGTGCATTCATCTATTTGAATCCGAGATAATGGCATTTGTAAATCAGATGTAAAAGGGGGCATCAATCTTTATTATGCGTTTGAACATGCTATATATATTCATACGCATGTCTAACTTTTTTTTGCAACCAAGGAGATTATATCTGGAACCAGGCATGAACTGAGGTAAGTTGCATATTTTTTAATATATACTCGTGTACAATGTATATTAAAATGTACCCCATCCATTCCAAAATAATCGTAGCTTTAGGATTTTCAAGAGTAAAGATTTGTGAAGTTTGACAAATCCTGAAAGTTCAATTCAAGAGAACCGAAAACGTTAATGCTTCTACTCCCAAATATTGAACGAAGCGCCAAATAGGCCTCTGGTCACCCGAAACTGCGCGAGACTATTGTTTGGTGGTAGGAAATTACTGTCCTGACTCTGGCCCGATGTCCAAAGATCTAAACCAGGGTAGGTTTGTAACTTCACCATGACGCCAGTCTAAACCACCTCCGAGAAGCATTCATACGCCGTGGGCGCCTAAACACCCATTGTCGGCGTCCTGGGAACGGGGGTCCCCAGACTTGCCTGCCTGCGGCCCACAGCATGGCTAAGCCAGCAGGTCGTACGGCCCATCTCCATCAACAAGGAATTCAACACCCTCGCGAGGGCCCAAGCGTCGCGAGGCGGATGACGCAAGGCCTCCTCTGGACTAGCCTAGCTAGGCAGGCTCACGAGGAGCGGAGATATCAAGTCGGGACACCAGGCGGGCGCCAGGCGGGCGCAGGCGTGCACAGCATCCTTATTTCCTCTTTGGTGCTAAGGAGGCCAGTGCAAACGGAGTACCAAGGCATCAGGCAAAGGTTGCTATATTGGTGCAACGAGACCAAGACCAGGAGGATGACAAGACGGAGGTCATTGTGGAGCCCAATACGGCGTCACCGCCAGAGCTTTTCGCAGGCGAAGACCACTTTTGTCAGGATAGCTTGTACTAGCTGTCCCCCTTTAAATTTGCCCACCGTTGTTGGCTCCCTTCCTGCTCGACATTTGGGAAGAGGACCAGGGCCTATATAAGTAGAGCTAGCCACCATAGTAGGGGCATCTCGTCTTAGCTTGATCCAACCCGATCGAGAGCCTACTCACAAGAACACCTCAACCTCAGGAGGCTGTTCTTCCCTTGTACTGTTCATCATCAGCCCCAGAGGCAATCCACCACCACCACACTGGAGTAGGGTATTAAACCACAACGGTGGCCCGAATCAGTATAAGCTCGAGTCTTTCTGTGTTGCAAGTTCGTCGAATTCGTCCGCGAGATCTTAGCGAGCTAGGGCGCAGATTGGTGGGAAGGAAAGACTTCGCGCGCACCCCAGTGTTTGAACCTTAAGGGTTTGCCGGAACCCCACATCTGACATTTGGCGCGCCAGGTAGGGGTGCGCCGGAGCTCCTCCTCCATTGACCAGCTCGTCGACGCTCCTCAGCCACGATGTCCGGGGACCAAAGGGCCGGCTCCGACCGCTGGGCAGCCTGGCCAGCCTGGGCAGCACCGCCTGCCCATGAAGGTCTCGACCTCCCACTCCATGCGGCACGGGCACCGCCAAACCCCGCCGGGCGCGGGAAGCACGGCTAGGCGTTGTCCACCCTCACCCCACGGCAGGTACAGGCCGCCGCAAGAGCCGCGAGCCATACTGCAGCAACGGCGCCGTACTCACGGCGGGAGCAAGCAAACATGCGGGCAGCGCTCACCATGGCAAGGGAGCTGCTGCGGTGCAGGCTGATGGAAAGCGGTCGGGACACACTGTTGGAGCGTGTTCCCGAGCTGCTGGATGTAGCGGCGTCGGGAGCACCACCCTTCTGCTATCGACTTCCTCCCCAGGCCACTGCAAGGCCGCGCGACGAACCTCACCACATCCGCGCGCCATCAACTATGCCCGGGGGCTTCATCAACATCAGCACGGCCAGCGGCGTAGGGGGCTCCAACTCCCCCATGCCACCCGCGGCGGGCGTAGGCGCAAGCGTCGCCCCCCACGGTCCCAGACGGATGTCGTGCTGTCATCCCCAGGGCACCACCATGGGCCGAGCAACATGGAGCATGGGGCACCATGGCAAGGTGTTCGGGGTGACGGCCCCGGAAGCCTACGTGCCCTGCATGATGGACCGAGGGTACGCACCAGAGGATGACCCTAGCTCATTCATTGGAGAAGATTGGGGAGAGGGGGCTCTAGGAGTCGAAGCCTTCCAAGAACCAACGGAGAACCACAATGATCGCGCTGACAACGGCAACTACAGGGTACCGCTAATCTCTCAAGAACGGGCTTATGCTAACCATGGGTTGCAGATGAATCAGGTTGTAGCGTCGCTCGACGACCCTGGCACAGCAGCACCCATTCAAACAAGGGATACACGCTAGGGGCCGCCGGGAGGGAGCCAGGAGCAAGGACCCTCCCCAAGGCACGCGAAACCAGGGGACACCTGGAGGTAGGCCCTCTGCCGGGGTGGCTTCGACAACCCTTCCCCCGGCAGAGGACCCGTGGTCGCCGAGGGAACCGCTGGCGTGTCCTTTCCCTCTTTTGTGTCATCCTGGTGACCGGTCGACTCAAAGGAGGTCGAGGGCGGCGCAAGGCGGGGCCCTCGTCTGGCGATATGAAGCAAGGCCGATACCTGTGAAGAAGGCCCGCTGCCTGTGAAGCTCGCCGCCCATGACACTCTCACGTAATAATGAGTTGGGGTTGTACACGCCCCGGAGTCTCAGGGGCGCCGGCCTCAGGCCCTGGGTCTCCCTCCCACGCCTAGTGGTAGCACTTAGCTCCGCGCTGTTGAGAAGACTTGAAGACCCGAAGACTAGACTAGGTGCCGGACGCGGCCTTTTGCTTTGGATCTCTCTTTCTATGGCTTTGCTTTCTGGATCTGGACTTAAGTTGAAGCTGAATTTTTATCGATGCGCGCGGGGGTGCCTTTTTATCGTTCGAGCCATTTCTTGGCTTCTGGATCTCGTTTGGTTTGGGACTCACGTCCATCGCCTTTCCCTTACAAAGCTCCTCGCGGGCCGGACCGCGCAAGGCGCACGCTCGTCAAGCACGGACTAGCACTGCGCCTGGTTCTCACCTCTTACGGGCCCCCCTCAAACGGGGTGATAAGCTCCGCAGGATTCTTAGGAACTTGTCACCTCACGACCCAGCCCTAAGCCGGCACTGACTAAGGTAAACCACGTCGGGGAGCTCACCCCCAGCTTGGTGATAAGGAAAGACTTCGCGCGCACCCTAGTGTTCGAACCTTAAGGGTTTGCCGGAATCCCACATCCGACACCCATGTGCTCGGCCGAAATCTATCCCGCCCACATTTGGGACACCTGAGATTACTGTCCTACCCCCAACCCGCAATATGTCCGAAATTTTAGATGGGGGCAAAGTTTGTAACTTTTCCCAAATTTCAAACAAGCGCATCCCAAAGTGAAACATTGTTCCCCCTTAGTTCCCCGCCTCCCTTCGTTTCCCCATTCATACTCCGTGGGCGCCAAAACGCCCTCTCCACCAGCCGCGAAACCCCAGCCTCCTCCGTCCTCCACCCCATAGTGCCCAATCCACTGTCACCCTCCTCCATCACGCCGGAGCTGGTACCCCGATGTCGTCGTCCAACGCAACCGCAACCGCAATGCCCTCAAGGACTTAGCAGCTGAAGCTGAGGTAGAGCTGCCTCCACAATGTTGACGCCGACGTGCGCCATACCAGAACCACTCCGACCCGTCCTGCGCCTCACTGCTGCCGCTCCACTGTCGCAACCGTCCACCGCACCGGAGCTGTTCCCGCTATGCCGTCGTTTGCCGCCTCGGATCTGGTTCCCCGCCGCCGACAGGCGGCCACCACACCACACTCAAGAATTGGCCATGGATTCATCCAAGGCTCCACCATCCTCCACAACTTCTCGTTTCTAGTGAACCACAAGAAGATCGTTGGAAAAACAGAAGGAGGACACAGCACTGCCAGCAGAAAGAGGTACTCCTCTTCCCTTATTCGTGCAAACCTTACGTCTCTGCTCACACCGTATTCATCCCACGAAAGAAACTAGTTGAGCGCTTCTTACTGCATCTTCTTCGTGATACTAAATGCAGAAGGTTTCCTCCATTTATTATTTCACCTTTGCTAGAGGTCAGTAGCCCGCCTGGATTTCAATTCAGGGTCAGTCGAACCGCAATTAAAAGAAGCAGCACCCGCTTAGGCGCGCAGAGCACCTAGTCCGCATGTTTGCCGGGGAAGCGGTGCATCGGTGTCTATCATAGGGGTGTGGGGCGCAGGAGCTGCTTGCGCCCGATCTGGTGGTCGGCGGGGCTTGAATGGATGGCCGGGGGGCATTGCGAAGCACGGCGGTGCGGTATGATCGAGGGGAGGGGGCAGGCAGGGGACTGGGCCGGTGGTCGTTGGCGTTTCGAGGAAGATCGTCAACACTGACTGGCTGGAGGTAGATGAAGGCGATCTGCCCATTCTTTGTACATAAGACGGTGCAGTAAAAATGGACTGACCTATTTGTTTTCAGTCGACTGTTATTTTCATAGAATCCTGTAGTAATTTAGTGTGCCATGCATGTTGTAGAGCTATCATATGTCTTCCGTCATTTATTTCTCACCGACTTGCTATCTGCTACCTTTACACTATACTAATTGTGCACACACTTCACCCATACTCACACTATTGTTTTTTATGCATGGGTATTTCAGACTCTAACGCAGTGTTGATGAATGCAGAAAAGAAAAGACAGAAGTCGCTCCTGTGTAATTCGAAGATAAGCACTAAGCGTTTCAGCGCTGTAAAGGGTGCAGTGTCAGCAGTTGGAGACAGTAAACGTAGCTCTGTAGTTGATGATCTCAATTTCCACACACAACCATCCCAGGTGCTTGCTTTAACTTCGCGCTGTCAAATGTGGTTGCATGTTGCATATGGTGTCTGGCTTGTATTGCTTCCAATTTGGTTAAATTGCATCTACTTACTTTACACATTATACCTTTGATAATGACATGCCTTGCTGTTCTTGATACATACTACATATGTCTAATAACCATGTTCGTACATCAAAATAATGCTCTTTTGTATTCCTCGTCAATCACTTATGATGAGACAGTCACCCCAGTAGGTTACTGTGAGACGCCATACTCGTTTAAAGAGTGCAGTGTCATCCTCCCCACATGATTCTCAAGAAACAGCAAGGCTAAATGAAGATAGTCAACGCAGCTCTGTAGTTGATGACCGCAATTCTCCCACACCGCCATCACAGGTGCTTGCTCTAACTTCGCAGTGTGATATGTGGTTGCATGTTGCATAGAGTGCCTAGCTTGTAATGCTTCTAATTAGGGTAAATTGCATATGCTTAGTTTACACATTATACATGTGAATATGACATGCCTTCCTATTTTTGGTACACACTACATCTATGTGTTAACCTTGTTCTTACATGAAACAACCTCTCTTCTGTATCCTGCATTAATCACTTATGATGAGTCACCTCTATTCGTTGCATATTGCATATTATTTCTAGCCTCTTTCCATGTATTGCTTCTAATTTGGTCAAATACATTTGTTAGGGCACCCTTTTAATTTGGCAGAGTGATGTTGGTTTCATCTTTCATATGGTTTCTAGCTTGCATTGATTCTAACAAGTTCAAGCACCTTGTGCTTAGTTTACACTTTATACATCATACATGTCAATATGTCACGTCGTCCTGTTTTTCATACATATTCCATCCTCCTATCATGCGGCTGCCTTACATGAAAGTAGTGTTCGTCAGTATCATGCATCAATGAGTTCTGAAGAGAAAATTTTATTCCTTTTTCTTGTGGGTTTGACTTGACAAGGCAAAATCAAGAAAGAGGAAGGAAAAGAGTAAGGAAGGCGATGATGGTGGTCCTCTGCAGCAATGTAAATGGAGCATCTGTACCGATTCTCCTTGTACTGATACTGCATTACAAGGTCCAAGTCTCCGCTCCCCTACTCCACCATCCAAGGTGCTTGCTCTAACTTGGTAGTGTGATATATGGTTGCATGTTGCATATGGTTTCTAGCTTGTATTGCTCCTAATTAGTGTAAACTGCATCTTTTTAGGTTACGCATGATACGTGTGAATATGACATGCTTTCCTATTTTTGGGACATACTATATCTGTCTATCACACCATGTTCTTACATGAAACTACTCTTCTTGTGTATCCTGCATCAGTCACTTATGATGGGACACCTTTAAGTTGGCAGTGTGATATTGGTTTGCGTCTTGAATATGATTTCTAGCATGTATTGCTTCTAGTTTGATGAACGCCACCTATGACGAGACAGTTTTAACTTGGCAGAGTGATATTGTTTGCACCTTTCATATGGTGTCTAGTTTGCAGTGCTTCTAATTTGTTGAAGTGCCTTCTACTTAGTTACCACATCATAGGTGTGAATATGTCAAGCCGTCCATTTTTTCGTACATATTCCATCCTCATATCATGACTTTTCCTTTCATCAGAGTAGTGTTCATCAGTATCATGCATGAATGAGTTCTGAAGAGCGAATTATATTCCTTTTTCTTGTCGGTTTAACCTCACAGTGCAAAATCAATAAAGTTGAAGGAAATTGGCAAGGCATTGGATGATGGTGGTCCTTCCGAGCAACTGAAATGGAGGTTCTCTACAGATTCTACTCCGCCATCCTCCCAACAAGATTGCGCAAGACAACGCAAGGCTAGACAGTCAACGTAGCTCTGTAGATGATGAGCACATCTCCCCTACTCCACCATCACAGGTGCTTGCTCTAACTTGGCACAATTATATGTGGTTGCATGTTGCATATGATGTCTAGCTTGTATTGCTTCTAACTTTGTTGAATTGCATTTGCTTACTTTACACATAATGCCTGTGAATATGACGCGTGTTCCTATTTCTAGAACATACGTGTACATGAAGAGCACATCTCCCCTACTCCACCATCATAGGTTCTTGCTCTAACTTGGAACTGTTATATGTGGTTGCGTTTTCCGTATGATGTCTAGTTTGTATTGCTTCTGATTATGTTGAATTGCATCTGCGTAGCTTACAACTTATACCTGCACCGGTCACTTACCCATAAGACACATTTAACTTGGGAATGTGATGTTGGTTGCATCTTGCATTGTCTTCTAGCTTGTACTGCTTCTAACTTATTGAAATGGCACTTACGATGAGACACTTTTTACCTGATAGAGTGATATTGGTTGCATGTTCATATGGTGCCTAGCTTTCATTTCTTCTAATTTTGTTTAAATGCCTTCCACTTACTGTTTTTTCATACATATTCCATCCTCCTATCGTACGTGTGAATATGAAACGCTGTCTTTTTTTGTATATATTCCATCCTCCTATCCTAATCTTGCCTTACATCAAAGTAGTGTTCGTCTGTATCATGCATCAACCAGTTATGCAGAGCTAATTTTATTCATCTTCTTGTGGTTTGACTTCATAAGGCAATATCATAAAAAAGGAAGGAAAAGAGTAAGTTAGGGGATGTTGGTGGTCCTCCGCACTGACACAAATAGAGACTCTCTAGATTTTCCACTGCTACTGCTAATGAAGTTGAAGTCCCAAGTCTACATGATGAGGTCATCTCCCGTTCTCCACCATCGCAGGTGCTTGCTCTAAGTTGACAGTGTGATAGTTGGTTTCATGTTGCATATGTTGTCTAGCCTGTATTTCTTCTATTTTGATTAAATTGCACCTACTAAGTTTATACATTATACATGTGCATATGACATGGCATTCTGTGTCTAGAATACACTGCATCTATCTATCATACCATGTTCTTACATCAAAGTACTGCTGTTGTGTATCCCGCATCAGTCACTCATGATTGGACGCTTTTAACATGCTAGTTTGATAGTGGTTGTATCTTGCATTGATTTCTATGTTGTACTGCTTCTAATTTTTCAAATTTCCACTTATGACAAGACACTTTTAACTTGGCAGAGTAATATTGGTTGCATCTTTCATATGGTGTCTAGCTTGCATTACTTCTATTTTCTTGAAAATCCTTCTGCTTAGTTTACACATCATAGCTGTGAATATGTCATGACATCATGTTTTTCTTACATATTCCATCCTCATATGGTTGTCTTACATCAAAGTATTGCTTGTCTGTATCACGCATCAATGAGTTCTGAAGAGCGATTTTATTCTTTTGTGTTTTGGATACGGCTTGACATGGCAAAGTCAAAAAAGAGCAAGGAAAATAATACAGTAGGGAGTGGTGTTACTCATCGGGAGAAACGGAGAAGGATCTGCCGTCCAGATTCTGCTGGTACTTATAGTGTAAGTAGAAGGTCCAAGTCCACCGGCTAAATCAACAAACACAGTATCACCTACTCCACCAGCTGCAGCATCCGCTTCAACTGTACTAGCATCTCAACGAGTTACTCATTCGTTTGCTCCAGAACTGGCCAGTTCCCAAGCTGCCTTCACACCTATCACTACTTCCGAAGCACTGCTGACACAACAGGACATGGCAAGATCAGATGAACCTCATGAGCATCAACACCAAGACGGTACCTGACCGAGTCAAGTTGCAGTTGCATTCTCCTTTATTTGTACTCTCACAGTTTGATGTACACTAACACTTCCCATATTCGTTGTTGAACTAGCACCATGGCGCAAGCGGAAAGAGACATCAGGGATAATGCTTGACAGATTAACAAAATCTAAAGGAGGAAGAATGAAGATGCATTTTGAGTCATGTTTAAAAAGGCCACGTGATGCTACAGAGTCAGCCAAGTTAGTATCAGAGGAAGCCGTTGTCGTTAGGTGTCATGCACGTATCCTCCCAACATGGATCTAGTACCTGAATGAGAAAGCCAATACCCAGTTTACCACCTTCCTTGACCATTTATCCATAAGTAATGTTATTCATCACAATTAGTAATATTGTCTTGCTTTGTCCCATACTTTCTAGCCTCCTCCTAATAAGACTCACATTCTTTTTTCAACAGATGAGGTTCAAGTTGGATCCAAAAGATGATGCAACTAAACAAGCATGCACTAATGTTTTTCAGTCTGATCTGCGATAGTATCGGTACCACCTTAGAAAATCTCACTTTGAAGGCAAGGCTAACAATGAAATCGCCCAAACATCTCCAGTGGAATATATTACAGATGAAGACTGGATAGCCCTCGTTAAACACTGGTCTGGTCCAAAGTATCAGGTAGGCTATATGTATTTCATCAGTCCACATATTGAACTTGTATTCATGTATGTGCCTTACAAGTGTATCTTCTTCTAGGCTAACTGTTTGAAGAACAAGACCAACCGTTCTAAAGTGAAATTCCAACAGACAACAGGATCTCGTAGCTATATTGCACACTGCGAGGCTCTTGTAAATAGCTGCTACTTCCTTCTTTTTTCTGTGCCATATTATCGTATCTATATTGACTTGTACCAAATATAGAGGAAAGCCTATGTGGACCAAAAGGAACCTGAACCGAATGCTGTGCAAATCTTCAAGGATTGCCACACCAGCAAGATGAAGGGCATGAGCACACCAGTTCAAGCCGCTATTGTAAGTCCTTACTCCTCCTGCCTTTGAACTTATTGGTGCTGTGATGTGTTCATTTAACTACTTGGTTTGCAGCCAATGTCAGTTACTCTGTTCACTTTTATACACAGTTGTCTTAACATATCATTTCACCTTACATAGTTTAAAAGAGATGAAGGATATTTTTTTGGTCTTGATCTGTAATCTAGTTGTTATGTTCACGTGCGCACACAATGATACAATAGCCTGTTTGTTTTATATCGGTTTGCCCATGATATGAATGATGTCATACTATGTTCATCCTACTGTAAACCATGTCCCTTTATCCTTAGATGTCAACGAATGTGAGGAAATAGACAATACAGTAGGCATGCTACATGGACATATGTTCTGAAAGTGATTTTATATGTAGTTGGTACTATAATACATGCTAATGTATTACCGTAGTTCACCAAAATAAGTTATGTATAAACGTGTAACCTAGTTTGTTGGTTTTTGTCTCATCAGTAACTTATCAGGTACACTAATCTACAAGTTCAAACTTTCAGGAAGCTATGGAACAAATGACTGAACAGCCACAACCACCTAAAGGTGACGAGGCTACCACACGCACAATGTCACCTCTTGCTGCAGTGCGTCAGTATCTCTCCACTAACAGTGCAAAAGGCACCTTCCTGCGTAATTCTGGGTTGGTTGTGAAGGTAACCTCATCCAAATCGCCTACTGAACAAAATCTTCTATCTGTGCTCCAGACACTAAGTCCAATCCCTAATGGACGTCATTTTTGAAACAATAATAGTGGTTGACAAATGTAGTCAAGATATGAATGGTTTTGAAACCAGACTGTCAGACATTCGCTTCGTTGTTCAAGAGCAATGGCGGAAAAAGGTGAAGATCGTGCTACTCCATCAGATTCTACAGCCTGAAACATTAGCACTCAGGTCAAATGATCTGTGCTTCTATACATCTGATGGTGCTTTTATCTACAAGGACTATAAACTTTATGCCAACATGCCTTTTATTGTATGGTTGGAATTTATTTTGTTGTGATACATCATTTATGATGCTGCCAAAGGTTGCAGTAATTACGATGCTATTTTTGTATAGTGTAGGTTTATCTTAGCAATGTATTCGGCCAAAAGTTTCGTAGGAGCCCAACATGTCAACATTCGTCGAGCCCATTCCAATTGGGCTAAAAACGATTATGGGCCAAAATTTGCATGTAGCCCACTAAAAATATCTGTGCCTAAATCAGCATAAGCTTTCATATTTTTTGGGTAGGCCTGTGCCCATACTGGGCCTTTAACAGGCCTAAACATAATTTGGGCCCTCAGTAACAATAGGCCATTTACAAGTGTAAATATCTCGAGCCCATAAAAACATGGGCCTTTAATAGACAGAAAGCGATATTGGGCCCTGATTGTGCCAAATAACCCACTGGTCTTAGCAGGTGAGGCAGTCCTGGATTAGGGGGTCTCCGGACAGCCGGACTACATCAATTGGCCGGACTGTTAGACTTTGAAGATACAAGATTGAGGACTTCGTCTCGTGTCCGGATGGGACTCTACTTGGCGTGGAAGGCAAGCTAGGCAATACGGATATGTGTATCTCCTCCTTTGTGATTGACCTTGTGTAACCCTAACCTCTCCGGTGTCTATATAAACCAGAGGGTTTTAGTCCATGGGACAACATACAATCATACCATAGGCTAGCTTTTAGGGTTTAGCCTCTCTGATCTCGTGGTAGATCTACTCTTGTACTACCCACATCATCAATATTAATCAAGCAGGACGTAGGGTTTTACCTCCATCAAGAGGGCCCGAACCTGGGTAAAACATTGTGTCCCCTGCCCCCTATTACCATCCACTTTAGACGCATAGTTCGGGACCCCCCTACCCGAGATCCGCCGGTTTTGACACCGACATTGGTGCTTTCATTGAGAGTTCCTTTGTGTCGTCGCCGTTAGGCTTTATGGCTCCTACTATCATCGATGGCGATGCAGTCCAGAGTGAGACTTTTTTCCCCGGACAGATTTTTGTATTCAGCGGCTTTGCACTGCGGGCCAATTCGCTTGGCCATCTGGAGCAGATTGAAAGTTACGCCCCTGGCCACCAGGTCAGGTTTGGAAGCTTAAACTACGCGGCCGATATCCGCGGAGACTTGATCTTCGACGGATTCGAGCCTCTGCCTCATGCGTTACACGGTCGCGAGAAGTACGATTTAGCTCTACCATCAGACAGTGTTCAGGAGATCGCACCGGCAACCACTCCGACCCTCAATTCATAGCTAGTTGCGCCGTCCATGGACGGGTGGATGGACCCCGCCACGGAGGCATTACCCTCAGCGGTGATCGAGCCGAACATCGACCTTACCCTTCACAAGAGTCGTGTTGTTAAACTACTGGATACTTCCCCGGCCACGGACTTCGAACCGCCTGCGCCCGTCCCTATCGAATCCGGTTGGGCACCGATCATGGAGCTTACCTCCACAGATATATTTCAGCACTCCCCCTTTGGCGACATACTGAATTCACTAAAGTCTCTCTCCTTGTCAGGAGAGTCCCGGCCGAACTATGCCAGGCAGGATTGGGATGCGAATGACGAAGAAATTCGCCGCCCACCCACCACCCACTTAGTAGCCACTGTCGATGACTTAACCGACATGCTCGACTCCGACTCCGAAGACATCGGCGGTATGGACGATGATGCAGGAGACAAACAGGAACCACTGCCCACAGGGCACTGGACGCCCACTTCACCACATGACGTATACATGGTGGACACACCAAAAGAAAACAACGACGAGGAACGGAAGGACGCAACGAAGGATTGTCCCCTCGAGAAGCAGTCAAAGCAGCGGCGTAAGCGCCACCCCAAATCTCGCCTCGGTAGAAACAACGATCATGCAGACCCAGCGTTAGAGCAGGGTGAACCATTGCCGGACAACGACAACACGGAGAATCAAACCGAACAACCCGACTCTATCAAAGATAATAGTCCAGACGACATTACACCGGACAGACACCCGGAGCAATAGAATGCCCATCAAAGGCTCGTTGCCACCGCGAGGAGTCTAAAAAAGCAGAAGCAAAGGCTCAAGGCTACGCAAGATACACTCCAAATCAGATGGAGTAAAGTATTCAATACAACAGCGAAGTACGGCGGTAACCGCCCCACCAAGAGCTACCCGAAGCGGAAGTTGCTACCTGAATTCGATGAGGAGGCCTTAGATCCCCCACAACCAAAAATTAAAACAGCCATCTGGCCTGATAGACGACCTCACGGCCAACATAGAGCGGCAAACAACGCCGCACATAAGCCAATACGCGATCCACGTGAGGGCTCGCATCAAAATGACGGTGAACCCAGATCCATCTACGGACCACGCAAGCATGCTCTAGCATGCGATGCAACACAACAAACATCCGAACAATGCGGTACACCCAGATATAGGGGTGCCGCACACCCCCTATGTTTCACCGATGAGGTGTTGTACCATGAATTTCCAGAGGGATTCAAACCCGTAAACATAGAGGCATACGACGGAACAACAGACCCGGGGGTCTGGATTGAGGACTATATCCTCCATATCCATATGGCTCGAGGAGATGATCTCCACGCCATTAAGTATTTACCCCTCAAACTCAAAGGGCCAGCTCGGCACTGGCTTAAAAGCCTCCCCGAAAGCTCCATTGGAAGCTGGGAAGAGCTCGAAGACACTTTTCGGGCGAATTTTCAAGCGACTTATGTCCGACCTCCGGACGCGGACGATTTGAGTCACATAACTCAACAGCCCAGAGAGTCAGCCCGAAAGCTTTGGAATAGGTTTCTTACTAAAAAGAACCAAATAGTCGACTGTCCGGACGCCGAAGCCTTGGCAGCTTTTAAGCATAGCGTCCATGACGAATGGCTTGCCAAACACCTCGGCCAAGAAAAGCTGAGAACAATGGCAGCATTAACAAGCCTCATGACCCGCTTTTCCGCGGGTGAGGATAGCTGGCTAGCCAGATGCAGCACCAGCGACCCTAGTACATCCGAAGTTAGAGATGGAAATGGGAAATCATGGCGCAGCAACAATAATAAACGCCGGAATAAAGAAGACAGCCCGAAGAGCACGGCAGTAAACGCCGGATTCCGAAGCTCTCGGCCAGGTCAGCAAAAGCCACCCTCTAAAGGCGCCAGAGATGAACTGTCCAACCTAAACAAAATTCTGGACCAAATATGTCAGATCCATAGCACCCCTGGTAAACCCGCTAATCATACCCACAGAGAATGTTGGGTCTTCAAGCAGTCCGGCAAGCTAAACGCCATACACAAGGGGGAGGATACACCAAGCGAAGACGAGGACGAGCCTCTCAAGCAAGACACTGGGGAACAAAAGAAATTTCCACCAGAAGTCAAAATAGTAAACGTGTTACACGTGATCAAGGGGAGAAACAAAGCGGCACTCCCAAAGAAATATGCCCAAGGGCCTATCACCGCGGAGCCCTGCCACTGGTCATCTCAACCGATCACTTTCGACCATCGGGATTACTCAGCAAGTATCCGGCATGTAGGATGGGCTGCCCTGGTATTAGACCCCATAATTGACGGATACCACTTCACACGAGTCCTGATGGACGGTAGCAAACCTGATATACCAGGACACAATCCGCAAAATGGGGATAGACCCAATGAAAATTTGCCACAGCAACACTACCTTTAAAGGAATAACGCCAGGCCCAGGGGCTCATTGGACGGGCTCCCTGCTACTAGAAGTTATATTCGGCTTCCCCGATAACTTCCGTAGCAAACACTTAACCTTCCACATTACTCCATTCCAAAGTGGCTATCAAGCACTACTCGGACGCGAAGCTTTCGCTCGCTTCAATGCAATACCTCATTACGCTTCCCTCACGCTCAAGATGCCCGGCCCACGTGGCATCATTACAGTGAATGGAAATATTGAGCGATCTTTGCGCACCGAAGAGGGTGCGACTGCCTTGGCAGCCGCACATTAAAAACGGCCTCACCAACTAAAGCAATTGACAGGTCGTCAAGACCACGGACATGGTTAGACGAGTCCGGCACAGCTATATGTACTTCATACAGGATTGACAGCCAAACCCCTATTACAAATACAAGGGGCTCAACGCGCGCAGACAAACGGCAATTTTTACTCATCTTGAATTATACATGGTTTCTTTAAAACTACCATTTTGCACGACAACTTTTCACCTAAGTTCCTCTCTTTTTCAGATGACCATCGTGCTACACTCATCCAGGATACGGCACAACGGAGACACAGGCGCAGACGTGCAACAGGGACCCGTTCCAAGGATTCTTTTTAGATTAAGACTCTGCGTAAACCTTTTTTACTGTCTCTTGTTGATACACATCCCTCGGATTCTCAGTACAATTGAGGAGGATGCTGACGTCTTGGCATGTGGCCACGTCAGAATAACGCACGTACCTGGACCCAAGGGGCTTCTTACAAAGGGCACTATTTAGGCCCGGTTTATACCATAAAGACCAAATACCTTAGGGAGTGTTCGGCGTCGCGAGTTTGGCCTTATATGCATCAGCTCCGAATCATCTCTTTGGTCAAATGTTGGGTTTGCCCGGCTCCTGTGTTTTGGTGCCTTACGTTCCGCTTTATCGGCTAAGGCAGCACCAGGAGAACTACTGCGATTGTGCCCTGGTTCATCTGGACGAGCACCTCAGTAGAGAAAGCCGAAAACTGACTATCATGATATAGCGCGAGAATGGTCAACCACTCGATGACCTATCGGAATGATAGAATTCCTCCGCTTTAACGAAGGGCCGTTTCCCGGCCAGGCATATACGCACCCCGAGTTCGGGAGAGTGCAGAGCCATCAAGGGCTATATAGTAGCCCCACCATCAAACTCCTATGGCTAAGTAAAAGAGTTAAAGCATCATAGTCCGGTTGCCTTGTTCGCTGCGCTATCACCTCCTTATCAGGACCAAGACGTTGGGTTAAGTGTGAACACGCGTGTTCTGCAAGCACCTCCGCATTATATGCGTGGGGGTTGAAGCCGACGACTGCAATCTTTCAGGTTATATACATATATACATAAACGGCCGCACACGAGGCATCATATCACTTTCAGGCAAAAGTATAAATACAGCCTCAATATATTTCATAAAAACATTGTGTTTACAATGGGAATACATGTCACTCAAACATAATATTCTTTGAGCACTGGGCCTCTATCAAACGAGCACCCTCGAGAACTTCCTCAAAATAGTGCTCGGCAGCTACTCGGCCTATGGCCGAACCCTGCTCCGCAATGGTGGTAGCATCCATCTTTGCCCAGTATGCTTTGACACGGGCAAAGGCCATCCGTGAGCCTTCTATGCACGCTGACCTCTTCATCGCATTAATGCGTGGCACTGCACCAAGGAACTGCTGCACTAAGCTAAAATAGTTGTTCGGCTTCGGCATCTCCGGCCACAGGTGATCTATGACGGACCTCATGGCAAGTCCAGACAATCTATTAAGTTTGGCCCATTCGGCTAGCTGATCAATTAAGGGAAGCGGACGCTCTGGAACGTTAAATTGCGACCAGAACAGCTTGTCCACTTCACGATCCGTCTGATCTCGGAAGTATTCGACCTCATTGACAGCGCTCGCTGCCAAGTCCATATATGTGTCCGCCGAACTCCACAACCGATCCAGAGGGGCATACCGCGGATCTCCGAACTTCCTCTGCAGCAGAAAGGGCTTCCCAGCCGCAATATCCCCGGCTTCACGCAGCTCCTCCTTCTTTGCCCTCATAGCAGAGCGAGTATCTTTGGTCGCCACTGTGGCCTTTTCAAGGTCCGCTGCCTTCACTCGGTTCTCTTCTTCAAGGAACTGGCAACGGTCGGCAGTGTCTTTTAATTTTACGTCCATCTTGGCCATCTCCTCTTTGCTTTCGCAATGTGCGGCCTTCTCGGCTCTTAGCTCTTTGTCCGCCTTCAAAGCAGCTGCATTACTAACTCTTGCTTGTTCCTTGGCTCGGGCAAGTTCCGCCCGAAGGGTCTCCACGGTGGCAGCCCCGTCTGCAGTCACAACATATTAAAGATACTAGCATCATGCTGCTCTTATTATTTGACATTCACCAGAAAACATTACTTACCCTGTGACTCGTCAAGCCTCCTGTTAACAAGCTCGATGTCGGTGTTTGCCGCATCCAGTTGCCGCTTTAGTTCGGCAAACTCATTAGTCCGGCTAGCCACCGGAGCCTCCACCACCTGCACATCAAGGCAGTATGGTTACTACCTGGGACTATGATCCTCTGTTTTCCGCCGTTCTCGATGACAACCAGAGTCTCAGGGGCTACTATCTACACAGGGCACACCTAACATGTGCGGTACTATCAAAACGTATATCATCTCACATACCTCAAAGCCCGTTAGTAGACTCGTAAAGGCTTCATGTAATCCTCTTTCGGCGGATGAAATTCTTTCCATCACCGTACCCATCAACGTACGGTGTTCTTCTGAGATGGCCGCTCGCTCCAATAGCTCCCTCAGTACGTCCGACCGCATACCAGATGGTGCCGGACTCTTTTGTTTGCTCTCTTCGAGAGCCAGATGCTGGGGACTTCGGGTGACTATGGGATTATCTTCTGGCCTCACCGGGTCCGGAGAGGCCCTCCGTGATGACACTTCGAGGTCGCCCGCTTCTTGAGCGGGGGAGTCCGGGGGAGACGTTTCGCTCTCCATCATCTCCGGAAGAATATCCCCCGAAGACGAGCTTAGTTGAGAAGGGCTAAGATCCGAACTGCAAGATATATGCTTTGGTTATTTTTCTCAGAGGAAAGGTAGTATACCTTCACTATTAAAGTATTTTTGATCACTTACGGCTGGTTGGAGGGATGATCCCCGCGCGGACTTTGTGCGGCAAGAGCACCCCCCGAGACAGGACCCTCTGTTGGAGACTTCTTCTCCCGTTTGGAAGCCTCAGTTTCCGGATCCTCAGAGGCAGTCCTCTTCCTCCCCCGTAGCGAGAGAAGGTCGGAGTCTTCTCCTTGGTTATCCTCCCTTAGGGAGGCGCTCATTCCCTTGGTTGGAATTAGCAGCGATGGGGGCCCGCTTTCACCCATATTATTCCCCCTATATCTCCCTTCGAGGGCTCCGAGCAAGGTGCGAGCTCGAGCATCTTTTCCAGTACCGGATCTTCCAAACCCTCAGGGAGGGGGGCCAGACACCGAATCATCTTTGCCTTTGTTAGCCAATCCTGGTCAAAGGACGATCTCTCAAAAATGACGTCATGACAAATAAAAGACGGTGTGTTCGGCTAGAGGATTACTTACTTGTTCAGCGGCGCGGTTGCTACTCAGACCCGCATCCTCGGTGGTGTCCGGACACTCTGTTTGATGTCCGAAGAATGACTTGTACATTTCCTCATGCGTCAGGCCGAGGAAACTTTGAATAGCACGCGGTCCTTCTGGGTTGAACTCCCACAAGCAAAGGGGCCGGCGTTTGCAAGGCTGGACTCGACGAACCAGCATGACTTGCATTACCATAACTAAATTAAAATCTCCCTCAAAGAGATCTTGAATGCGGCTTTGCAGTATAGGCATGTCCTTGGCAGGGCCCCAGCTCAGCCCTCTGCTAATCCATGACATCAGCTATGGTGGGGGGCCCGAGCGGAAAGCAGGGGCAGCCACCCACTTGGCACTTCTGGGGGTTGTGATGTAAAACCACTCCCGTTGCCATAATCCGGACACCTCTGGAAAGGAACCCTTTGGCAACGGAGCTCCTGCAATATTGCTTATTAAAGCGCCTCCGCACGCTGCGTACTGTCCCTCGATTGTCTTCGGCTTCACATCAAAGGTCTTGAGCCACAAGCCGAAGTGAGGGGTAATGCGGAGGAAAGCCTCACACACGACAATAAATGCCGAGATGTGGAGAAAGGAGTCCGGGGCTAGATCGTGGAAGTCTAGCCCGTAATAGAACATCAAACCCCTTACGAAGGGATCCAGAGCGAGGCCTAGACCTCGGAGGAAGTGGGAGATGAACACAACGTCCTCGTTGGGTTCAGGAGTAGGGACGACCTGCCCTCGGGCAGGCAGCCGATGCGAAACCTCGGCGATCAGGTATCTGGCCTCCCTCAACTTCTTGATATCCTCTTCCGTAACGGAGGAGGGCATCCATCGGCTTTGAAGGTTGGATCTAGACATGATTGAAGATCTGGAGCACCTGACCTAGGCTTTGGGTGTTAGAACTCGAGGCGGGGGAAGGATTCGATTGAGCACGGGAGGGAAAAAAGTGAAAGCCTTGGCCTTTTATAAAGAGGGTGAATATCAAGCATCCTCTCCATGGCCGTTTGGGACTTGCCTATAATCTAGGAGTGCTAGACGCGGTTGGGTTACCCACACCCGTATTGATGAGAATCCCGTGATAAGGGGACACGATCTCTGCTTTGACAAGACGTGTCAAAAAACTGCCTCGCGTTATGTGCGGGGCTAGTTACAGGAAACGGTTTGAATGATCACCGGGCCAGGACATAATGTCGTGTTGCCAAAACAAGTCAGCAAATTGGATTTGTGGAAATATTATTCTCTCTACGGTGGTATGTGGAACTTAGTTTGCAGGGTCGAACACTATCCTTGTATTCAAATTCTTCCGTGGTGTATTCGGGGCAGGAACCCGCCTTGCAATGCCGAAGACAACACTGCGCGCCGAACTCATCGTCATTGAAAGCCTGGTTCAGGGGCTACTGAGGGAGTCCTGGATTAGGTGGTCTCCGGACAGCCGGACTACATCCATTGGCCGGACTGTTAGACTATGAAGATACAAGATTGAAGACTTCGTCTCGTGTCTGAATGGGACTCTACTTGGCGTGGAAGGAAAGCTAGGCAATACGGATATGTGTACCTCCTCCTTTGTAACCGACCTTGTGTAACCCTAACCTCTCCGGTGTCTATATAAACCGGAGGGTTTTAGTCTATAGGACAACATACAATCATACCATAGGCTAGCTTTTAGGGTTTAGCCTCTCTGATCTCGTGGTAAATCAACTCTTGTACTACCCATATCATCAATTTTAATTAAGCAGGACGTAGGGTTTTACCTCCATCAAGAGGGCCCGAACCTGGGTAAAATATTGTGTCCCCTGCCTCCTGTTACCATCTGCCTTAGACGCACAGTTTGGGACCCCCCTACCCGAGATCCGCCGGTTTTGACACCGACAGCAGGCCAAAATGGTGGCCCATTTATTATGCGGTTCTTTCATAGGCCGAAATTCGGACGGGCCGTAAATGCGCCGACCTAATACACGGGCCTTTAATAGGCCGGAAGTTCGGTCGGGCTAGATTATCTTCATTTTTATATGGGTCGTTAATGGTCCCGATGTGACGTTGGGCCACATATGGCGCACAGATTTCGTCCGACGTTAACAGGACAAAAATCAGAACATGCCGAAAGTGGCCCAAATCTATAGTGGGCCTCTAACAGGCCGAATGTCAGACATGGCCGAATATGACCCAAATCCTTCACGGTCTTTTATGGGCAAAAAGTTTCAATGGCCTATAAATGGGCCCAAATGAAGCAGGACCTTTAACAAGCCGGAAATACACCGGGCCGTAATTCGGCCCATATACTTAGCGGACTGTTAACAGGCCAGAAGTGACCATGGGCCGCGATGATGACAAGTTTAGGACAGGTCGTTAACGGGCCGATTTGACACTAGCCGTACGGGCCTTAACTAAGGATGTTGGGCCTTTAGCTGGGCTAGCCCATTATGGTCTGCAAAATCTTGTGGGCCTTTAGCTGGGCTGGCCCATTGTGGTCCGCTAAATCTTGTGGGCCTTTAGCTGGGCTGGCCCATTGTGGTCCGCTAAATCTTGTGGGCCTTTAGCTGGGCCGGCCCATTATGGTCTGCAAAATCTTGTGGGCCTTTAGCTAGGCCGACCCATTGTGGTCCGCTAAATCTTGTGGGCCTTTAGTTGGGCCGGTCCATTTAAACTTTATGGGCCACTTTTGGGCCCGTCCACGTGTCAACATATCATAGGCCCATCTCGAACGTTGGATGAGTGACACATATGCCAACGCGGAGCTGATACGTGGTTCCGCCGGCCAATGAGAATTTTACATGTGGAAAATCAGCATTTGTCGTGGCTGTTAGCGGGTTATCGGATCCAAAACCAGACCCGATAGCTTAACGGCGTCCCGTTACTGTGGATGCCATGTGTCGGTCACCCTTGACGAAAGCACTTCTATGACGTGCGATTTATCATCATGGAAGTGGACACTTCCGTGATGATAATTTTGGTAATGTCATGGAACACTTCTACGACAGCACAGGTATGACTATCTTCATTCTGTCATAAATTTGTCATGGATGTACATGCATGACAGAAAATGTGACCTACTGTGACAAACACATATCATCACGGAAGTGTATTTTTTTGTAGTGGTGGGCGATAATAGTCATACCGCTTACCACCAACGTCTTACTTTGATTCGGCGGTATTGTTGGATGAAACGGCTCGGACCGACATTACATGACCGCGTTCACCTAGTTCTACCGACGTGCTTCACACACAGGTGGTTGGCGGGTGTCTGTTTCTCCAACTTTAGTTGAATCGAGTTTGACTATGCCTGGTCCTTGTTAAAGGTTAAAACAACACACTTGACGAAAAATCGTTGTGGTTTTGATGTGTAGGTGGGAATGGTTCTTTCTAGAAGCCCGTAGCAGCCACGTAAAACTTCCAACAACAAAGTAGAGGATGTCTAACTTGTTTTTGCAGGGCATGTTCTGATGTGATATGGTCAAGACGTGATGAGATATAAATTGTTGTATGAGATGATCATGTTTTGTAAAAGTTATCGGCAGCTGGTAGGAGCCTTATGGTTGTCGCTTTACTGTATGAAATGCAATAACCATGTAATTGCTTACTTTATCACTAAGCGGTAGCGATAGTCGTGGAAGCAATAAGTTGGCGATACGATAACGATGCTACAATAGAGATCAAGGTGTCAAGCCGGTGACGATGGAGATCATGAAGGTGCTTTGGAGATGGAGATCAAAGGCACAAGATGATGCCGGCCATATCAGGTCACATATTTTGATTGCATATGATGTTTATCCTTTATGCATCTTATTTTGCTTAGTTCGGCGGTAGCATTATAAGATGATCCCTCACTAAATTTCAAGGTACAAGTGTTCTCCCTAAGTATGCACCATTGCTACAGTTCGTCGTGCCGAGACGCCACATGATGATCGGGTTTGATAATCTCTATGTTCACATACAACGGGTGCAAACCAGTTTTGCACATGTAGAATACTCGGGTTAAACTTGACGTGCCTAGAATATGCAAATATGGCCTCAGAACACGGAGACCGAAAGGTCGAACATGAATCATATAGTAGATATAATCAACATAGTGATGTTCACCATTGGAAACTACTCCATCTCACGTGATGATCGGACATGGTTCAGTTGATATGGATCACGTGATCATTTAGATGACTAGAGGGATGTCTATCTAAGTGGGAGTTCTTAAGTATGATTAATTTAAATTCAATTTATCATGAACTTAGTACCTAAAAGTATTTGCATGTCTATGTTGTTGTAGATCAATAGCCCGTGCTACCGTTCCCTTGAATTTTAATGCGTTCCTAGAGAAAGCTAAGTTGAAAGATGATGGTAGCAACTACACAGACTGGGTCCATAACTTGAGATTTATCCTTGTTGTCGTACAGAAGAATTACGTCCTGGAAGCACAGCTAGGTGCAAGACCCGCTGCAGGAGCAACTCCGGATCTTGTGAACGTGTGGCAGAGCAAAGCTGATGACTACTTGATAGTTCAGTGTGCCATGCTTTACGGCTTAGAATCGGGACTTCAACGACGTTTTGAACGTCATGGAGCATATGAGATGTTCTAGGAGTTGAAGTTAATATTTCAAGAAAATGCCCGAATTGAGAGATATGAAGTCTCCAATAAATTCTATAGCTGCAAAATGGAGGAGAATAGTTATGTCAGTGAACATATACTCAGAATATCTGGGTACCACAACCACTTGACTCAGCTGAGTGTTAATCTTCCTGATGATAGTGTCATTGACAGAGTTCTTCAATCACTGCCACCAAGCTACAAAAGCTTCGTGATGAACTATAATATGCAAGGTATGGAAAAGACAATTCTCAAGCTCTTCATGATGCTAAAGGCTGCGGAGGTGGAAATCAAGAAGGAGCATCAAGTGTTGATGGTTAACAAGACCACTAGTTTCAAGAAAAATGCCAAAGGGAAGAAGGGGAACTTCAAGAAGAACGGCAAGCAAGTTGCTGCTCAAGTGAAGAAGCCCAAGTCTAGACCTAAGCCTGAGACTGAGTGCTTCTACTGCAAAGGGACTGATCACTAGAACCGGAACTGCCCAAGTATTTGGCGGATAAGAAGGATGGCAAAGTGAAAGGTATATTTGATATACATGTTATTGATGTGTACCTTACTAATGCTCGTAGTATCGCATGTGTATTTGATACTGGTTCTATTGCTCATATTTGCAACTTGAAACAGGGGCTACGGATTAAACGAAGATTGGCTAAGGAGGAGGTGATGATATGCGTCGGAAATGGTTCCAAAGTCGATGTGATCTCCATTGGCACGCTACCTCTACATCTAACGTCGGGATTAGTTTTAGACCTAAATAATTGTTATTTGGTGCCATCATTGAGCATGAACATTATATCTGGATCTTGTTCGATGCGAGACGGTTATTCATTTAAATCAGTGAATAATGGTTGTTCTATTTATATGAGCAATATCATTTATGGTCATGCACCCTTGATGAGTGGTCTATTTTTGTTGAATCTCGATTGTAGTGATACACATATTCATAATATTGAAGCCAAAATATGCAAGATTAATAATGATAGTGCAACTTATTTGGGGCACTGCCGTTTAGGTCATATTGGTGTAAAGCGCATGAAGAAACTCCATACTGATGCGCTTTTGGAATCACTTGATTATGAATCACTTGATGCTTGTGAACCATGCCTCGTGGGCAAGATGACTAAGACTCCGTTCTCTGGAACAATGGAGCGAGCAACTGACTTATTGGAAATAATACATATTGATGTATGCAGTCCGATGAGTGTTGAGGCTCGCGGCGGGTATCATTATTTTTTGGCCTTCATAGATGATTTGAGCAGATATGGGTATATCTACTTGATGAAACATAAGTTTGAAACATTTGAAAAGTTCAAATAATTTCAGAGTGAAGTGGAAAATCATCATAACAAGAAAATGAAGTTTCTATGATCTGATCGTGGGGGTGAAAATTTGAGTTATGAGTTTGGTCTTCATTTGAAACAATGTGGAATAGTTTCGCAACTCACGCCACCTAGAACACCACAACGTAATGGTGTGTCCAGACATTGTAACCGTACTTTATTAGATATGGTGCGATCTATGATTTCTCTTACTAATTTACCACTATCGTTTTGGGGTTATGCTTTAGAGATGGATGCATTCACGTTAAATAGGGCACCATCTAAATCTGTTGAGATGACACCATATGAACTGTGGTTTGGCAAGAAACCTAAGCTGTCGTTTCTTAAAGTTTGGGGCTGCGATGCTTATGTGAAAAAGCTTCAACCTGATAAGCTCGAACCCAAATTAGAGAAATGTGTCTTCATAGGATACCCAAAGGAGATTGTTGGGTACACCCTCTATCACAGATCCGAACGCAAGATATTCGTTGCTAAGAATGGATCCTTTCTAGAGAAGGAGTTTCTCTCGAAAGAAGTGAGTGGGAGGAAAGTAGAACTTGATGAGGTAATTGTACCTTCTCCCTTATTGGAAAGTAGTTCATCACAGAAATCAGTTCTAGTGATTCCTGCACCAATTAGTGAGGAAGCTAATGATGACATGATGATCATGAAACTTCTGATCAAGTTACTACCGAACCTCGTAGGTTAACCAGAGTACGATCCGCACCAGAGTGGTACGGTAATCCTGTTCTGGAAGTCATGTTACTTAACCATGATGAACCTATGAACTATGAGGAAGCGATGATGAGCCCAGATTCCACGAAATGGCTTGAGGCCATGAAATCTGAGATGGGATCCATGTATGAGAACAAAGTGTGGACTTTGGTTGACTTTCCCGATGATCGGCAAGCCATAGAGAATAAATGGATCTTCAAGAAGAATACTGACGCTAACGGTAATGTTACTGTCTACAAAGCTCGACTTGTTGTGAAAGGTTTTCGACAAGTTCAAGGAGTTGACTACAATGAGACCTTCTCACCCGTAGCAATGCTTAAGACTGTCCGAATCTTGTTAGCAATTGTCGCATTTTATGATTATGAAATTTGGCAAATGGATGTCAAAATTGCATACCTTAATGGATATCTTAAAGAAGAGTTGTATATGATGCAACCAGAAGGTTTTGTCATTCCTAAAGGTGCTAACAAAGTGTGCAAGCTCCAGCGATCCATTTATGGACTGGTGCAAGCCTCTCAGAGTTAGAATATACGCTTTGATAGTGTGATCAAAGCATATGGTTTTATACAGACTTTTGGAGAAGCCTGTATTTACAAGAAAGTGAGTGGGAGCTCTATAGCATTTGTAATATTATATGTGGATGACATATTGTTGATAGGAAATAATACATAATTTCTCAATAGCATAAAAGGATACTTGAATAAGAATTTTTGAATGAAAGACCTCAGTGAAGCTGCTTATATATTGGGCATCAAGATCTATAGAGATAGATCAAGATGCTTAATTGGACTTTCACAAAGCACATACCTTGATAAAGTTTTGAAGAAGTTCAAAATGGATATGTCAAAGGAAGGGTTCTTGCCTGTGTTACAAGGTGTGAAGTTGAGTCAAACTCAATGCCCGACCACTGCAGAAGATAGAGAGAAAATGAAAGCTATTCCCTATGCCTCAGCCATAGGTTCTATCATGTATGCAACGATGTGTACCAGACCTGATGTGTGCCTTGCTATAAGTTTAGTAGGAAGGTACCAAAGTAATCCAGGAGTGGATCACTGGACAACGGTCAAGAACATCCTGGAGTACCTGAAAAGGACCAAGGATATGTTTCTTGTTTATGGAGGTGACAAAGAGCTCATTATAAATGGTTATGTCGATGCAAGCTTTGGCACTCATCCAGATGACTCTAAGTCACAAACCGGTTACGTATTTATATTGAATGGTGGAGTTGTCAGTTGGTGCAATTCCAAGAAGAGCGTCGTGGTGGGATCTACATGTGAAGCGTAGTATATAGCTGCTTCGGAAGTAGCAAATGAAGGAGTCTGGATGAAGTAGTTCATATACGATCTAGGTGTAATACCTAGTGCATCGGGTCCAATGAAAATCTTTTGTGACAATACTAGAGCAATTCCCTTGGCAAAGGAATCCAGATTTCACAAAAGAACCAAACACGATAAAGTTAAGGAGGGATACATAGAGATTTGCAAGATACATACGGATCTGAATGTTGCAGACCCATTGACTAAGCCTCTCTCACGAGCAAAACATGATCAGCACCAAGACTCCATGGGTGTTAGAATCATTACTGTGTAATCTAGATTATTGACTCTAGTGCAAGTGGGAGACTGAAAGAAATATGCCCTAGAGGCAATAATAAAGTTGTTATTTATATTTCCTTATATCATGATAAATGTTTATTATTCATGCTAGAGTTGTATTAACCGGAAACTTAGTACATGTTTGAATACATAGATAAACAGAGTGTCCCTAGTATGCCTCTACTAGACTAGCTTGTTGATCAAAGATGGTTGTTTTCATTTGATGAACGCGATCACATCATTAGGGAATTATGTGATAGACAAGACCCATCCGTTAGCTTAGCATAATGATCGTTTAGTTTTATTGTTATTTCTTTCATCATGACTTATACATCACTGGTACGCGTCGGTGCTATACAAACAGTTTTAACCCCTTTCCGTGACGACATTTGGAACCGTCGCCAAGTGATTGTGGGCGATAGGGGGGTCCTTCCCACACGACCGAGAAATCGTCGGGGATAGGGACCCTACAGTAGTCCTACTCGTTTCTGCTTGCATTTCCATCGCTGTCGGTATTCTGTGGTGCTACGTTTACGATGCACGGCCCATCACTAACAGTTCACTATTATAGAACATGTATGATGCGCGGCCCATCACAAATGGTTCACTATTAAGAAGATTAGCTAATCGTCGTAGGACTGTCGGACAGGATTACGAAACGTCGGACCGTCATAACATCGTCGTACACGACAACTATCGCACACGCTATTCTGTGGTGCAACGTTTACGATGCATTCTTCATCAGAAACAATTCATGGTTCTAAATCGTGTACGATAAGGCAACTAACACAAATGTTTTGTTTGCCCGCACCATTTGTGATATTGTCTGACATCGCACACGCTTTGCAAACGGCAACTGTGTGCATGCTTGCACACGTTTCCTCTCTGTGAACCGTCTCGGATTATGGTGTATATCGCAAATGTTTGTGTTTTACCAACCGTGTGTGTCGTAACAACCTGGAGAGCATAATTTCACCGTAATTTAATTGCTGCTATTTCAAATTGTACCGGATTTGAATTTGAATTTGAATGTATGCTACAGCTTTTTTCATATCCATCAGGTTCAAACAACCAATGCAGTATTCGATTCTTAGGTACATATGTTCAAGAATTACATAATAATCAAATAAAGAACGATGAACCACAATTGTATACTTGTACTATTAAAGACAATAAATAAAGAGGCAAAATATATTCTCGTCGCTGAACAAGGTGAAGCGGAATGCCCATATTGTGCTCTCCTCCATGCAGAAGGCACGCACGACTCTTGTCCAACCCCTTGTGATGGCCGACCGCCCATCCTTCACGGTCTTCGTGAAAACATCTAAATAATCATCGTGTTCTGGTAGAAATACTTTAACCTTTGCATGCCCACCAATCATATAGTTTGAGAGGTAATCTTGAGTAAACTGCTTTGACAACCACTCCAAAGGAAAAAGATTCAGACATTGTCATCTAACACAACTCATTATGGGCAGTAAAAAGAAGGCTGCAGAGTTCTTACTTACCATCCTACAGTTCGATGTTGTCTTGGATAAAGTGTAAAAAAAATAGTTTAATTGTCATCTTGGACCCATTTTACTAACAATCTTTATTAGCTTTGTCACTTGATGCTGGTTCATCGATATCTCATTGCCCCATACGTAGAAAGGGTCGAAATGTGGATCTTTACCAATGACATATGTACCTAAAAGCACCAAGTTAATATTAGAAGCTAAATAGTAATTGCACAATGATGTAGTACAACACTCTTTTATAATATGTCTATATACGTCTGTATGTGGTAGTTCATTTGAAATCTCTAAAAATAAAAATATTTAGGAACAGAGCGAGTATCTTATGACATCCAATATACTCACATATTAGATGAATTAACATCTTATATTATGGGCCGGAAGGAGTTTTGTGCATTCTTACAAATTATCGGCTGATTAACTACTGTTGTATCCATGGGTTACAGTTATTTTGAGCTAGTTAGGGTTCAAATAGCCCTAAAGTATATATAAACAAGAGGGCTAGTTTGATCTAGTTGCATCTATAACCCACCCAAAAGAACTATCCCACCCAAGAGGTGCTAATTGGAGCTAGTTCTCCTAGTGCATTTATTGTCAATCTAACCCTGCCATCCAAACAACTCTTTGGATGGAGTTAGATCAGGGTTAGTCATGAGCTAGAAACGAACTCTAACCTCTAGCTAAGTTGAGTATCCAAACAGGGTTGTGTTGACGTTGTTGCTGCTGCTCTTGTACATATATCTAGACATCATTAGAACATTAATGTAACACTCTTCCTTGTTGCTATGTAGCCTAGGATTGCGTATTTATACAATAAGTACAGTGCATGTTGCTATGTTGCCTCAGATATATTATATATGGCCCTAGTTAACCTAACGATAAATGGGTTGCAGATATATTCAGTTAAAATTCTGATTCACCGATTAGTCCCTTATCAGCCACCGACCTATATGGTACCAGCTACCGATATCCTAAACAGTGAGCAGATATAAGCCATGGGAAGAAACTAACCTCGATGGAAAATAGCAGTCGTTCCTAAAATTGTCTTGTGTAGGTACATCGAGAAGCATGTTAAGCACAACAAGCTAAACATCAACCAAAATTATCCATGGTGGACAAAATAATCTCCAAAAGATAGCTTTAGTGTGTAGGTGTAACATCCCAAAATTCTAAATTTTGGAATGTTATATTAAATTAATAGTTTTGATTGTTTGTTTGATTGTTGTGTGAATGATTGGGTGAAATTGAGTGCAATTTGAAAACTTTTTGAAAGTTGAATGAGAGGGAATAAAAGGACTTTCCCAAAAGTGTTTCCATCTGAAATGATTTGAAACCTCATTTCAAAGTAATGCAAACTTCATGCCACTCAAGGACTTTCAAGAGAGGAGATGAAATGACTTCTCCAAAGTTTAAATGAAAGAGAGTGGGGAGTTAAACCACTTTTGAAATTTCAATTTGGAATCCCTCCCATTTGAATAGTTTCAAATTACTCTGACCCATTGCAAAATAAAGAGAGGAGTAATATGACACTCCAAACCAGGGGCAAATTTGAAATATATTTGAATGAGGAAAAACAGAAAAAAAAAGATTTGGAAGTGGTTTGAATTTCAATTTCAAAACCATATAGGAGTTATTTGACTTTTAATCAAATTATTTTTCTCCTAAAATTAAATAAATGGAAATAAGGGTAAAATGATTCCCTTCAATGGAAAATTAGGAGAAAATAATTTTGAAGTCATTTTGGTATTTTAAAAATGATTTTTGTTGGGTTTTAATGCAACAGTGCCACTATTTGCTTCATTTGAATTTTTGTAGATTTTATTTGCCACTGAAAATGTGTTCATGTTTTAGGAAATTTTATTCTGAAAATTTTGGTATATAATATGTCTATATAAAATTCTTATTGTTTTTTCCTTTATTTTCTTGTGTGTGCTTATATATATATAACGGCTGAAGCCAGCAGTGCCCAGCCTGAGGCCCATCTCTCTCTCCCTCCGCCGCGGCCCACAGCAGTCCAGCCCGCGCACGTGCCCGAAACCCCTCCCTACCGGTCGCCCGACCTCTCGCTTGTCTCCCGCTGCCACTGACGCTTGGACCCCACTTCCCGATTCGCCCCGCCTGCGTCTTCTTCTTCCTCCTCCCACAAGCCACGCAGGGCATCGCCGCCGCCGGAATCCCGAACTTCTCAGGATCGTGATCTCCCGATTCACCCCCTCCTCCAAGGAACCCCTCCCCCTATATATACCCCTACTCCTCATCCGTTTCCACCCTGAAGCCGCCCCGAACCCCTCTCCATCGCCTGCAATCCCTTGCCAGAATCCGAGCGCCGCCGCGCACCATTAACGCCCTAGCTCTCCACTACGACCACCTCATCGCCGTCCGAACCCACCACTGAACCCCCCCCCCTCGCTCGCCCGCACCTCCCCGTGCCCTCGCCCTCGCCCAAAACCCACCAGAGCACCACCAAAGTCGACCACCCGACGCCATCTCCGCCTCGACCTCACCGTCGTTCGACTCCGTCGTCTCCAAATCTGCTACCGACCACCGCCGAGTTCGCCATCCAGCGCCTCGTCGTCTGGTGCTCGTCCCCAACACGGACGACCACGGGAGCATCACCACCATCGACCACAGCCACTACCGCCATCGCCGGAGTTCCACCGCCGCCGCTATGAGCTCTCCTTCTCCCCTCCCCATTCGATCTTAATCTAACGGTGTAGATTAAATCCCGCGAACAGTTAGGTACTTAGGTTTATTTGTTTAGATCGGTTTTAGCTCAGTCTTTCTCGGTTTAGTTACAATTTATTTCAATCGATCGAACCGGTCGGTTATCCTGGTTAGCCGCGGGCGCGTTTTAGTTAGTGTTTGCCTGTGCGTTAGATAGGCCGAGTAGCGCCTGTTTTTTTAGTTATTTTTAGTTTTTGTTTTTAAAACAGAATAGTTATGTTCTAGTAAAGTCTGTATCTTTTTGGTTGTTTAATATTTTTAGTTGATTTCTTTTTTGTTAGTTTAAAAATTTCTTGTAGTTTCTGTAGAAAATAGATTCGGCCATGTTTAAGCTTATAAAAATAGTTTTATATTAGTTTTATTCAGATTAGTATTTCTACTATAATTTGAGCTAGAATTAATATTTTTAGGTGATTCCCTTTGCCACTGCTTAGTTTTGACCTAGCCTAGCAGTATGAACTTGTTGCGGTATTTGTAGATTGTATTAAAATTAGTTCTAGTCAAAATCAAGCTTTTCTAGTTTTATTTAGCTTGATGCCGCTTCCTGCTGTTCTAGTTATTATAGAATTTTAATTTACCCCTGTTATAATTTATTTTAGATTAGTTTCTGTAGTTACAGAGGGTGAACATTTATTTACAACAAAACAAAAAGTTTTATTTTATTTTCTTATTAGTTTTGTTTTAGGCATAACAGGAGTTCTATAATAGATATTGATGTGATTCTTTTTGCACCTAGTTTATATGTTGTTTTCCTTTATGTTACTTAGCAAAAACCTTGTTTTGGTTCTGTTAAGAAAAGTGTTAGTAGGATAAAACAATTTCTTTGTTGTTGCTTGAAGTGATGAAAACCTTGATTTTGTTTTCCACGAGTTTTCTTTGGAATTGGTTTGAGTTTTATTGTTGAGTTTCCTTGTTGTTTTGATTGTTATTTTTAGTGGTAGAATGATTTATTATGTGAATGCCATGTTTATTATTATAGATTTCATCAGAGAGTTGCGTATAGTCTTATCAAGTTTCTGAGAGCATTATTATTCTTCATCAAGTAATACCAGGCAAGTTCACTTTCACCATCTTATTCATACCTATGTTTATTGCATTCAATATCACCCTACATAGTCCCTCCAGTAGTGTATTTGGATCTTGTAGTCAAGTAGAATGCATGAGGTAGGAACCCATCTACCTGTTACCAAGCCCGGGACATTATTTATTTTAATGCTACGCTATAGTAGATGGGGTTGGTATGAGTGCTTGGGAGTGGTGTGAGAATGGAAGACTCTATGTCAATGACGACAACTCCATGATGACATCGGCAAGGACTGCATCTTCATGACCTCAAGACCTTAAGATTTCGAGACTCGAGACAAGAATTCAATACACACTACTGGGTGAAGGACGGTTGACGGGCACCCTGGAGAAACCAGTGGTTGGCCGGGATGCATGGAGAAGCGCCATGACATCTTGCGAAAAGCTTCACCCAGACTCAAAGAGACGGAAGGATACTTCATGCCCGGAAGCTTACCTGTGCAACCGCAAGTCACTATGGGCTCTGGCTTGGTTGACCTTAGTGGTGTCTCTGGCTGGGATGGTGCTAGCAGATGTAGAACTACGGTAGGATTGTATGAGCACCGGACAGTGGTCAGAGGAACTCTTCGGAAGACCATGTTTCGGCCATCTTGTTTCAAACACCCTAAAGTGCGGGAACGTAAAAGAGGGATCGAATCTTGTGGGTAAAGTGTACAAATCTCTGCAGAGGGTTAAAACCTAATCGATTAGCCGTGTCCCCGGTTACGGACAATTTGAGCGTCTGGACTTGGATCTATCTCGGAACTCTCAACACTGGACTGATAATTTAATTGCGGGCAACTTATGAGGATTTGGGCTATGAGACATCGGTTGGCGGAACCATGTCATGATAGAAAACTCCATAGTACAGACTCTGGTTAATTCCTTTGATGTAGGGAAAATAAAACCAGCTTTTATGCAAACAAAACTCAGATACAGAGCCACAAAGCCATATTTCATATAGTATAGTTTATCAACTGTTTTCTTACGGTGATCTTGCCGGTACATTCCATGTACTGACCCACACGCCTGCAATGTCTCATGTTGCAGATATGTTTCTTCCGACGAGTAAGAGTACGGTACAGGGTTACGGTCTACACTCAACCTGCCGATGGCGTTGATGGGACTCCACACCCGATTGTTTATTTCTGCTGAGACTTATGGGGTATATATCAGTTTTACATTATTTATACATGTGGTTGCACTTTGATATATACATTGACGTACTGTGTGTGCCAGCATACCGATCCAGGGATGGCACGGATACACGGAGGCTTGACTGTCTGAGGTCGGGTCGCTACAGTAGGTTTAAGCATGCTAGTAAACCGAAACAAGTGGAAAGGTGTGCTAACTGCAACAGGCCTAACATTTAATAACAAGCAAACATAGTCATTCAAACTGGTATTGTGCCGGTCTAAGTACACTGGTTATTGTTAAATAAAAATGGAAAGGCGTGTTAACTACAAGATGCAAGAACCAAATGTAGTCATTCATAGTGGTATTGTTGAAACTGGTACTGATGAAATTGAACTGCACAGTTCATACTTGCTGATGTCTACTACACAACATTCTTCTTGTAGACGTTGTTGGGCCTCCAAGTGCAGAGGTTTGTAGGATAGTAGCAAATTTCCCTCAAGTGGATGACCTAAGGTTTATCAATCCGTAGGAGGCGTAGGATGAAGATGGTCTCTCTCAAGCAACCCTGCAACCAAATGACAAAGAGTCTCTTGTGTCCCCAACACACCCAATACAATGGTAAATTGTATAGGTGCACTAGTTCGGCGAAGAGATGGTGATACAAGTGCAATATGGATGGTAGATAAAGGTATTTGTAATCTTAAAATATAAAAATAGCAAGGTAACGAATGGTAAAAGTGGGCATAAACGGTATTGCAATGATAGGAAACAAGGCCTAGGATTCATACTTTCGCTAGTGTAAGTTCCCTCAGCAATACTAACATAATTGGATCACATAACTATCCCTCAACATGCAACAAAGAGTCACTCCAAAGTCCCTAATAGCGGAGAACGAACGAAGAGATTATGGTAGGGTACGAAACCACCTCAAAGTTATTCTTTCCAATCAATCCGTTGGGCTATTCCTATAAGTGTCACAAACAGCCCTAGAGTTCGTACTAGAATAACACCTTAAGACACAAATCAACCAAAACCCTAATGTCACCTAGATACTCCATTGTCACCTCAAGTATCCGTGGGTATGATTATACGATATGCATCAGACAATCTCAGATTCATCTATTCAACCAACACATAGGACCTCAAAGAGTGCCCAAAGTTTCTACCGGAGAATCACGACGAAAACGTGTGCCAACCCCTATGCATAGGTTCCCAATGTCACGAAACCCGCAAGTTGATCACCAAAACATACATCAAGTGGATCAATAGAATAACCCATTTTCACCACGGTTATCCCACGCAAGACATACATCAAGTGTTCTCAAATCTTTAAAGACTCAATCCGATAAGATAACTCCGAAGGGGAAACTCAATTCATTACAAGAGAGAAGAGGGGGAGGAGAAACATAGGATCCAATTATAATAGCAAAGCTCGCGATACATCAAGATCATATCATCTCAAGAACACGAGAGAGAGAGAGAGAGAGAGATCAAACACATAGCTACTGGTACATACCCTCAACCCCGCAGGAGAAGTACTCCCTCCTCGTCATGGAGAGCGCCAGGATGATGAAGATGTCCACCGGTGAGGCATCCCCCCTCCGGAAGGGTGCCGGAACAGGGTCCCGATTGACTTTTGGTGGCTACGGAGGCTTCTAGCGGCGGAACTCCCGATCTAATCTCCGTTCTGGATGTTTTAGGGTATGTGGAGTTATATAGGCAGAAGAAGCACGTCAGGGGAGCCACGGGGGCCCCACGAGGCAGGGGGCGCGCCCTAGGGGGGTGGGCGCGCCCCCCACCCTTGTGGACAGCTCCCGTATCTTCTGACGTGGGGTCCAAGTCCATCAGGTGTGTTTCCTTCCAAAAATAACTTCTCCAGTTGATTTCGTTCCGTTTCGACTCCGTCTGATATTCCTTTTCTTCGAAACACTGAAATAGGCATAAAACAGCAAATCTAGGCTGGGCCTCCGGTTAATAGGTTAGTCCCAAAAATAATATAAAAGTGGATAATAAAGCCCAATATTGCCCAAAACAGTAGATAATATAGCATGGAGCAATCTAAAATTATAGATACGTTGGAGACGTATCACTTGCACATATAGAACATCACGTTGTCAATAACTGTAATAAACAAGGCATACTACGAACAACCAAAGATAGCATTTGAAACTGGACATATGCTAACTACAAACAACCGAACAATCAAAAAACTTTAAAAGAGGCATATGCTAGCTATAACAGGCTTAACAGCAAGCAAATATATGCATTCCTATCGGTATGTTTAAAACTGGATTGATGAAATGTACTGCATAGTAAATAATTGCACATATAGAGTATCACATTGTGAACAACTGAAATAAACAAGGCATACTGCAAACAACCAGATATAGAAATTAAAACTGGACATATTCTCACTACACTACAAAAGGGACTCGACAAAACAAATCATGGGTTTCCCCTGTGAAGAGGCACGGCAAAACAAATCATGGTTTTCCTCACTTGTCACAGATGGGCTCGTTCCCGTGGGAAGAGCACGGACCCTGGATGCGCTCCATGTTGTCGCAGATCGGCTCCTTCCCCTTGGAAGAGCATGGCTATAGGGTGCCCTCCCGGATGTCGCAGACGGGTGCTTTCCCCTTGGAAGAGCAGATGGGCTCTTTCCCCTTGGAAGAGCCGGAGAGGGTGCGCTCCTCGTGGTCGCCGTCGATGAGGTCTGACTTGGAAGCTGTGGATCCCAAGGCAGCACCGCAGAATGTGTCCTTTAGAAATGACAAAAGGGGCTCGATGGTGATGTAGAATGGCAAATTTTTGACAGAGAGCCAGAGGAGATCAGTGGCGGGGCCATGGATGAGATCGACGGCGATTGAACCCGAGGGGTTGGGGGTGGGCCACTTAACCTGTGACATAGCCCGCCACTGGTCATCGATGTCGATGACCTCGATGTCGTAGCCGGCGGCCGAGACATGCCCGCATACTCAAGCCTGCTGCTTGAGTGCCTGCCGCCAGTAATGGTCGTCAGCTTCCTCGGCGACGTCGGGCGAAGAGACCGCTATACACCACTTTTTGGCCAGTCGCTCCTCGAGCTCCACGGGAAGCGTACCCGAGCTTAGGCTCCAACGCTCTGGAGTGGGGGATGGGGATGGGGATCTGTGGGAAAGGGGGCATTCGGCAAGAGCCATCTAAGAAAATCAAGGCGGCCAGGGTATGGAGATTGGTGGGTAAGGTGTACAGGAAAACCGGAAGATGTTGACAATGGAAGCCTTGCAGCGGCGGCGGCAGGGACCTTGCTAGGGTTTTGAGCGAGGGAGGGTGTGTGTGTGCACGCACGCCCAAGGAGATTTTCGTGTGTGTGTGTGTTGTGTGTGTGTGGAGGGGACAGGGGGTATTTGAGGAAATGACGCGGGTACTAAAAATTTTACTACGCGGGAGTGAAATGCCGGGCTATTGTAAATTTTGATGATAGTGCATCGCACACGGTCCGGAGATAACAACCGTGTTTTATGAAACAGAAAAACCCTCGAGGCAGGCAGATATTTTCTAGGGATGTAGGCGGGATTGGGAACAAGAAACATCACACACGGTCCGGAGATAACAACCGTGTGTTATCAAACAGAAAAATCCTCGAGGCGGGTAGATATTTTCTAGGGATGCAAGCGGGAGTGGGAACAAGAAACATCGCAAACGGTCCGGAGATAAGAACCGTGTGTTATGAAACAGAAAAACCCTCGAGGTGGGCAGATATTTTTGAGAGGGGGGCATCATGGAGCCCAATGTACTGTGCGGATGTGTGTGTGACAGGGGCACCGGCGTGGCACACGGTTAGTTTGAGTGAACCGTGTGTGTTGTGTCATCCGACTTGTCTAATGTTCATAAATTTGCCAAAAAATGATGCGGGAGAGGGTCAGAACACAAACACACTTGCATGTGGACCAAATTTATGTATCAAAAGGGTGGTTTGATTGTCCAATACCAAATGCAACTTCGATGTGGCACCTCTCTCACAAAGCGCACGGTATTGCTTGCCCCACCCCCCCCCCCTCGTGTCGGCACGAAGGGAATCCTAAGCTATGAATGCATGCCCCCTCCCCCCAACCAAGGTTCACCTAGCAAAGTGTGAAGTAGCTAGCAGCCCCCCTCCTCACTCGTATCGGCACGAAGGGAATCCTAAGCTATGAATGCATGCCCCCCCCCAACCGAGGTTCACCTAGCAAAGTGCGAAGTAGCTAGCAGCCCCCCTCCCTCATGTCGGCACAAAGGGAATCCTAAGCTATGAATGCATGCCCCCCAACCGAGGTTCACCCTAACAAAGTGCGAAGTACCTAGCAGCCCCCCTCCCTCATGTCGGCACGAAGGGAATCCTAAGCTATTAATGCATGCCCGCCAACCGAGGTTCACCTAGCAAAGTGCGAAGTAGCTAGTAGCCTCCCTCTCTCGTGTCGGCACAAAGGGGATCCTAAGCTATGAATGCATGCCCCCCCCCAATCGTGGTTCACCTAGAAAAGTGTGAAGTAGCTAGCAGCCCCCCTCCCTCGTGTTGGCACGAAGGGAATCCTAAGCTATGAATGCATGCCCCCCCCAACCGAGGTTCACCTAGCAAAGTGTGAAGTAGCTAGCAGCCCCCCCCCTCGTGTCACCATGAAGGGAATCCTAAGCTATGAATGCATGCCCCCCCAACCGAGGTTCACCTAGCAAAGTGCGAAGTAACAACCCCCCCTCCCCCACAGACACACACACACTTTCAGTCGGTGGGCAAAGAGGCATATCTCACCAAGATGGATCTAAAACGGACCAAGAATAATCCACCTTGGTCGTACAACCTCTTGCTTATTTTTGGTCAAAGTGATGGCCGTCCATGTGACCCCAAAGATGGGCTAGCTCGCCAATAATCACGCAAGTAGCTAGTCCCCGAAGACAACCACTACATGCGTGTCGCCCAAACATATGTATGGAGAGGTGTGTTTTTGAGTAACAATGGAACAACTTTGATGTGGCACCGTGATTTTGAACTAGAAATCCCCACACTGAGTGAGGGTTAGGTTGATGATGAATATGTATGTTACACCACACTTCAAGCCAACGATGGGGATTCATGCATGCATGCGTGCATACTATATGCACTCAAGCTTAAGGTCTGAATCTCACCATGACCTATACTACGTTAACACGAACCAAATGAAGAATCCGCCATGGTAACCTATCTTGTTGTTGGTCAAGGTGATCATGGATGTCCACGCGGGCCCACAAATATATAGGCTTGTCACCGATAACCACATGAGGGAGTGTACCGTTCGAAGGAAACCGGTACATGCATATGTATGGAGGTGATGCATGCATGCATGTTTGAATACCATTTCACAACATTGATGTGGCGCATGCGTCAAAAATTGTACACTAGCTCCCCACACAGAGCGAGATCGGTTCATGATGTGTCATTGTACTAGCCAATTCGACTCGATGGGAGGGATTCATGCGTACACATGCATGTGTGTGTGCTCAAACTGTATCATGCATGTCATCCCAGAGAAAAAATAATAATCCCCTCCTAAGTCAAATTAACCTCTCTTGTTGTCAGGAAAAAAGTAGTGACGGACCAAGCGGGCCCACAGATGTAAAGCATCGATATCACTGATAACCTCTTAAGTGGGTGTGAGAGGATAACCACCACCGCTTTGCATGTGGGCAAAACATATATGTTGAATGCCCAAAATGCACAACTTTGATGTGCCACATGCCTCAAAAACCCACATAGAGCGAGGTTCATGAAGCATACTACATATGATGGTCCCCTTCCCCCTCTTCACTGCATACTATATGCTCCTGCCTTAATATATGTACAACCCAAAAGGATCCTCATCGATGGTGAAATTAATGAACCTCTCCCGATGTAGGTCAAAGTGATGCATGCATGCATCGATGATGGCCTCGTGGGCCCACAGATGGAAGCGTCACACGTGAGTGTCCTAACTAGGATAACCACCATGTGCATGCATGTGGCCCAAAAAGGTGTTGTGTGATGTTTGAATAGTCAATTTCACAATTTTGATGTGGCACGTGCCTCAGAAACCAAAAAGCCCTGACACTGAGTGAGGTGTACTTGTTCACGGATGCGTATGTATAGTGTATATGCTAGTCCCCTCCCACCTCTTCGACGCATACTATATACCACCATAACACAAACAAAAAATATTCTACCTTGCTGGTCAAATTAACCTCATTGTCGGCCATTCGTCAAAGTGATGAACGACGACCTCGCAGGCCCACAGAAAGTGTCACATGCGAATATCGAATGTCGTGTAGGACAACCATCGACTGCATGTGGCCAAAACATGTATGTATGAAAGGGTTGTGTAATGTTTAAAATAACAATTTCATGACTCTGATGTGGCACCGGCCTGCCTAACAAAACGGCCAACCCACACGGTGGCTCACAACTCGTAGTGTACTGCGAGCCACCCGCCACCCCCAGACGCACACACCCACACACACACACACCGTGAATCCACCACAACTACGATGCATGTTAAATTAATTATCCCGCGGTGAACATATGTTACCAAAGGGGGGACGTTTTAATTTCAAAATAATCACAGAGATCATTAAGATGTTTTAGTACATTCATTGATTGATTTTCTACGGGTATAATGTGCAAAAATAAAATTTGAGCTACATGCACACGCGACAGTGCACCTAAATGGATTGCAAAAACACATGTGTCCCATTGGGTGCGTGTTTACTCCCTGTGCAACAAATTTCAAACATTGAGAATCTTGATTTTTAAATTCTAGTACATCCAAAACTTATTTGAAGTTCATGAAACTTATCGTGTTGTCATATGGACACCAATACAAAGTGGCATTGTACTTTTTTGTCAAATTTGACACTAGTTTTGATGTAATCTTTATCTAATTACAAACGGAGATTATTAATAATTGGGAACCAATATCCCAAATGGATTATTTATTCGAACCGTAAGCGTTAGACCAACAATGGAAATGTGACATGCTTCGGTTAAGGAATAAAGCGGCAACATTAATCATCCAAATAGAAAAACAATATATGTGCCGCTGCGCGACCCGTGTGCCATGCGAGCAGGCGTGAGTTGACGGGACGCATGCGAGCAGTCCGCCGCGCAGGCAGACGGGAAGATGTGCGTGTATGTGTGTGAATTGACGGAGGCGTGCTCGCTGCGCAGTGTCATCGGGAGGCGTGCGAGTAGCTGTGTGAAACTTTGGTAGGCATGCCAGTAGTCTGGTGCACAGGCTCACCGGGAGGAGAGTCATTGGTTTGACTGTCGCCCGCCTCTCTCACACAACTCCCACTACTCCATATTAATGGTGCGCCCGAGCGGCCGCACCCCCTATGCTCGCCACACACACACAATCCTCTCTCTCCGCTTGCATCCTCGACGCCGCTCTCAGTCCTCAAATCCGTCAGTGTATGGGGATGCCGCCAAAGTGCCCCAGTGGAGGGAGTGGCGACGCCGGGGCTACTAAAGCACCGGAGCACGACGTGGATATGGAGACAGAGGTTGCCGTCACCGCCGGCGAGTTATCGCTGCACCCTAACGTCCTCTACGGCGTCGAGCTTCCACAGCCGGAGGCGGAGATCCACACCGACTTTGGTGATGACCCCGGCGACGACTCCGATGACCACTCCCACAACGACTCCGACGACCACTCCGGCGATGACTCCGACGACGACGGACAACTGGTTAGTCATCTATACCCATTTATGTGTCAAATAGATCATGGGGTTTCTCTGGTTACTCTTGCCTCCCCCTTTTTGGAATAGATATCATATGGTTATGTTCTCCCAATCCATGAAATCTGAGTAAGTTTCGTTAGATCCGAGTAGTGTATTGATTGTTTGAATGGTACAAGTGATAGGTGATTAGTTATTTCATCTGTGCAAATGATTTCTGCTAGTAATCATACTAGGGTTAGTGTTCATGCTAATAATTCCTAGCCAGGACTTGGAAATTGATTTTGAATGACCTACATATGTTTGTGCCAATATTTTCTTCAAGATTGGTCTGTACATAGACGACTGTGCTTAAAAATCCAACCATAATCTCTAGATATGTATAAATAAATAGCCATAAATTCCTAATCCTACTTCACGACATGTAATCATTGATTTGATGCCAAATTTGTTTTACTATTTGTATAGGTGATGTCTGACGATGTGGAAAGCGAGGATGAAGATGTCCAGAGGAGGTACAAGAGGCAAATCCTAAGGGAGCTTTATGCAGTAATGCATAATAGGCGTATTAGGGCCTGGAACGGTGGCTATCGATGCCCATTTTGCAACCAGAAGCTTCATGACGCATATCTAAGTGTTCTGGCGCATGCAAGAGGACGGGCCATTGGCTCCTTCAAGCAGAAGTATTCTCGCAGGGTGGCGAACGGCGCGTACGCCGAGTACCTGGAGAAGCTTCAGGATCGTGCCGGCATGTGAGATGAGATGTGGGATGGATCGAACTATGTACGCTTGAGTATGCTTAATGACAGTTGAACTATGTACTTATGGTTGAACTATGCTTATGTACGTGTACACTTATTATCTATGTCTGAGTATGTTAAATATTTGGTCAAATTTGGTAAAATTACAAAGGGGGACCAATAAACCAGGACAGAGGTTGTACGTCAATCACACACGGTTCCCAAAATTTGAACCGTGTGCAATGACTTTCATTTTTCCTGTTGCGTCAATCACACACAGTTCGCTCTAGCAAACCGTCGCCCCCAAAATCCTTTGTGGGACAGAAAACCCTCAACACCCAATTCAAAAAAGAAAAAAGAAAACCCTTACCATCCCCACAGCACAAAAACCCTCACCCTGCCCGCCACCCCCTCTGGTACGTTTCACATTCACAACTGCACAAGCTCCTCCGCATCTATGCCATGGCACCGCCTATCGTGGCAGTTAACACTTAGCTCGACGCCTGTCGCCGCCTCCAGGCTGCCGGCAAAGCCCACCGCATTTCGCCACTTCCGCTTGCCGCCCCCTATCGCCATCAACTTTCTCGATGCTGCTCGTGGTCGACCCAGCTCCGCTCGGTTGGGGAATCTGCCGTACTGAGGGTTCTTTCTCATGGACGATAAGGTAACTAATTTAATGAGATATTATCTCATCTCTTATCCTAGTTCATCTGCCTCATTTAATCACCAGGCGGAAATGGCCGTGAATTCATGTTTTATTCAAGCTGATTTGAGGGTTTTATTTCATTCATAGAATGTACAGTGCGCCGACACTTCAGGACTTTGCGACCTCCGCCAGACATTCCATCTCACTGTACAGATAACTTGAGGACGCGCGCGGTATGTTCAATCTCACCCTAAATCGGTTGGCATGGCCTACTTTCCTGGACATATTCTAAATATTGCTACATTTGGATAAAAGGTGCCACATGCACCATATACGTCAAAGGGGATTTTCCCATCTTCTTTCTATATTAGGAAAATTAATGATGTATTGTTCTTTCGATTACTCTCATATTTCCATGACATCATGTTTACCATATCTGTTTAATTATAAATATTTGTCCTTCGATTTTAACTCCTGTACAGTTCTTTCAATTTGGGCCCATATTTGCATGTTACCATATTTTCTTTAAAAATCCTACCATTTTCTGATGCACATCCCTTGCTATGCAACAGATTATGTAGTGCACAATTTTTCCCTTTACATAGATCAAGGTTACACGGATGTCATACTGCACATAAACCATGGATCTACAATCGTTGCTACTGTAAGACTCGATGAACGTGGTGACTCCTATTTTTGGCACTGGCTTTTGGAAAGAAATTTCTATGTTTTATGTACTGAAAGCTGGCACTAAAATTGCACTGCACATAAAAGGGCCTGGTCATGAGATATATGCCAACTTACCCGACAAAATCATCCGTCTAGACTTTGTTTGAGGTAAGTTTTCTTTTCAACTATCTGCCTATTGACTTACCCAGCAATGTCAAATGAATTGTGTAGTATTTAAGCAACCAATTGTTATTCCCTTTTCTTACTATATTCCTACCTAATAACTTCTACTTACCAATACACTTTTCTATTGCCCTATTTTAACTAAATATTCTCTACACTCCCATTTATATCAGAAAGCGCCGCTGACACGGAAACTCCAGAGGTGGAGAACAAGGCTGCCATCAAGCGGAGGCGGGGTTAGCTAGAACCGCAAGCAACTTCAGAAGGCCTAGACTTCATTAGCAGCCTCCCTAATGATATGTTGAGAGTCATCATCTCCCTCCTCTCAATCAAATATGCGGTGCGGACAACTGTCCTTTCCCGGCGATGGTCCCCCCTATGGAACTCCAGCCCTCTCGACCTCATCGACACCCACGAGCTATGCCATGGCTATTGCAAAACCTTGGATGCGTTCTCCAAGATCCTTAGCAGTCACCTTGGCCCAACCAAAGGCCTTAGAATGGGCAAGTTCCGATCCAACGGCAAGGACCGAGCCAAGCTTGACGACTCGTTCCAATCCCCCGCCCTAGATCATCTCAAGGAGCTCACTTTTGATGATGGGCATATGCAGTCGCTGCCAACGTCCGCACTCCGCCTCGTGCCCAAGCTGCGCGTCGACAAGTTCCGAAACTACCATCCCCCCTTAATGACGCGCCCGCTCTTATTCTACCACGATTGAAGCACCTCGAGCTCGTCGTTGTCTACCTCTCAAACGGTGACATGGAGCGCCTGCTCCGTGACTGTACTGCACTTGAGTACCTTCGACTTCAGGCGATCAATGGGTTGAGTACCTTCCACATCACCTCCATGACTCTCCGGACTATTTATGTGTGTTGTTGGTGCGGCAGGAAGAAATCACAAGATGTCTACCACGGTATGGTCACTGAGGACACACCTGCACTTGAGAGATTACTTGTAGTTGATCAAGAAGGTCCAACAAGAATCAATGTCATTTCTGCGCCGAAATTGACAATGGTGGGCTACTCGTCCCACAAATACTCTGAAATTGTTATTGGATGTCAGGACCCCGATTCTAAGTCACACTGATCTAGCCTGTAACACCTCATATCACTTTGCGGCCGCACGCACGGTATGCCCACGGGTGTCGCCTTACCATGGCCCGGGACCGTTTGCGCCTTTTGGCTCACGTATATGATAGTGTCGCTAGCATTCATATTATAGAGAACCCGGGCCGACATGACTAGTCGTGAACCCAAAGTGGCACTAACTTACGGGGACAGGCATACATGAAGCAACATCGAGCATGTCGGTCAGTAGCGTGTGAATCCAGGCTGTAGCACTGGGCTAACATGACTCCGGGAACCCGGGCTGTAGCAGGCTAGGCAGGATTCCGGATGTCACCGCGTGACATTTCCCCGAAGGGACAGACACAGGAACGAAGTGAAACACATGCCGACCAGTAAAGTGTCCTGAGTAGTAGTGCTGGGCTAGCAGGACTCCGGTGAACCGGGCTGTAGCGGACTACTATGGCTCATGGAAGCACAAGACTACATTTCCCCATAAGAGAGGCTACCAAGGATAAACCACTAGGTTGTCGGATCCCACACATACCAAGCATTTCAATCATACACACAATATGCTCAATATGTGCAATACAACATGGCATCACAACAAGACTCTACGACTCAGAGTATTTATTCATTAGGCTCCGAGGAGCGAGATATTACAAACATGGGTCTCATGACCCAACATACAGAGCATACAAGCAACAAGCACACGCGGAAGCTTAACTTGTCTGAGTACAGACAACTGCAAATGAACAAGGCTAAGAAGCCTGACTATCTACCAGATCCTACCGAGGGCACAAGATCGTAGCTGAGGTATCAAGCTAAACATCGAAGTCCACGCGGAACTACTAGCGAGACTGAAATCTCTCTGCAAAACCTAAATTAAGCAAACGTGAGTACAAAGGTACTCAGCAAGACTTACATCAGAACTAAGCTACATATGCATCGGTATCAACAAGGCGGGGGGGGGGGGGTGGAGTTTAACTGCAGCAAGCCAGCTTTGACTCAGTGGCTAACCTGAACTACGATTGCAAGCAACTCTTTTGAGGTGGCGCACACGAGTCCACATATTCACCATTCAATACACTACTATGGATCCACTCTCATCTACCTACGAGAGCACCATCCATAGTACTCACGCTTATCTTGCACATTTTAGAGTATCCACTTTCACTTGTCTATGAACTGTTATAGGCAACCCAGAAGTCCATTACCGCGGACACGGCTATTCGAATAGATGATGTTAACCCTGCAAGGGTGTACTTCTTCACACACGCTCTCACCACTTACCGTCGTTTACACGACATGTACTCAGCAACCTTCAAGCGGAAGCCCAACGAGGGTGTCGGCCATGGCCTTCCTAAACACTCAAGTCTCTAGTCCAGGTTTATCGCCTATCCAGGTTCCATCCGCAGGGAGTCCGACCGAGGTTTCCACATAAGGCCCCGAACAATGTGTACAGGGTTCCGAGACACCAAACGGGCGCCCGGCATGCCCGGCCATGGTGTATCTACCGCAACATAGCCCACCCCTAGGGTCAGCGCTACACACGACCGCCAACACATATCATATAAACACCAGAAACTAGTTGCAACTCCTAGACAGAGGACAAGGGTGATCAACAAGCCGAGAGGGTCCATTGGTTTCGGGCCCAATGCGTGGTAGTAACTGTTTCATGGATCACAAACATAGAACTCAGTTCCTGAGGACGGTTTCAATGAGACAACCCACCATGTACTCCTACATGGCCTCTCACCGCTACCTTTACCAAATCGTGTTCACATACTTAGCTCACACACTGTAGGACATGTTTACACACCTCCGGTTCATCCCTGATGAATCATACCGGACACAACTCTATGCAATAGCAGGCACGACAAACAAGCATGAATGCGTAGGCACATCAGGGCTCAAACAACTCCTACTCATACTAGTGGGTTTCATCTATTTACTGTGGCAATGACAGGTCATGTAGAGGATAAGGGGTTCAACTACCGCAGCAAGTAACAGTTGAATCATTGTTGTCCTAATGTAGTAAAAGAGAGCAGGAGCAAGAGAGTGGGATTGCATCGGAATGAACAAAGGGGTTTTGCTTGCCTGGCACTTCTGAAGATATCATTGGGTCTTCATCAGTGTCAACGATCACAGCGTCGGTACAACGTCTATCGAGAGGGGACAAACACCGGCAACTGAGAAAGAACTCAATCAACACATGACGATATGCAACAATATGATGCATGCTCATGACATAGAAAAAATGAGTGTGTTTTGGCTAATGCAATAGAAAGTCATTTTAATTGAAGTGGAATTCAAAATTATATCAAATTCCAACTCCAAACCTATTATGAAATTTTCCCTAATCATGTTTCATCCTAATCAGTGAGGTTAACTTGCTCAAACCTGCATGAAAATGGTACAAATGGATTCCTTGAATTTTTCTGATAATTTTTCATACATAATTTATTTCATTTGGAGTTACTGTTGAATTTCTATGATTTTTGGAAGTTTTGGACATTTTTTGAATTAAATAAATCATTTCTGATTTATTTAAAATCCAGAAAGCATTACTGCGTCAGCGTGACGTCAGAATGATGTCATTAAGTCAACAGCGTCAGCCCAGGTCAAACCTGACGCTGGGACCCACTGGTCAGCGACTGTAGTAACTAACCTAACTAGCTAATTAGCGCTAACTAGAGTAATTAGTCGGGCGGGGCCCGTAAGTCAGTGAGAGAGAGGGGAGGTCAAACCGGGCAGTGGAGTCAACCCATGCCGGTCAACGGGTCAGGGGTCGCCGGCGTTTAGCAGCCGGCAACGACAGAGACGGCGGGGCGACTCAGAAATGCTCTACAGGGCACCATTTGATCCGTGGGTTGCACCTACGGGTTCCTGGGATTGAGGCGCATCCATTGTGTGTGGTGGTAGGAGCTGGGGTGGCCGGAAAAGTGGCCGGCGATGAGGTTCAGCGGCGGCAGTAGCTCGGGCATCCTCGGGATAGCGCTACGGAGCACGGGAGGGGGCGCTGCGGTAGTCTGCGGGCTCATGGGATTGTGCTGAGCACGATGGTGTGCTCGGACAAGAGCTGCGGGGGCTGTGGCCATGGCGGCGACATTGCCGGCGGCGTGGAGTTCTCGGCCAAGATGGGGCTATGGCCTAGATGTCAAAAACGACCAGGGGAAAAGGGGGAAACGACTCGGGGGCTCACTTTGGTGACGTAGGGATGGCCAGCGTGCTCAGGGAAGCGTCGGAGGCGGCGAATCGACCGGCAAAGTCCGGCAAGCAGAAGCAGTGGTGACGAGCTCGAAGACGATGGCATGGTGATCCTCGGCTTGCGTGGCTTGGCGAGGAGGAAGAGGGGCACCAGGCAGAGCTCGGGGGCGCATCGGAGAGGCTCAAAGATGGTTGTGGCCGTGGGGGAGCTCGTCGGTGGCGACGGCTGCGTTCGGTCGCGCGCGTGAGAGAGAGACAAAGAAGGGAATGAGGGCGAGGGAGAGTGCGAGAGCGTCAAGGGGGTCCAGGGGGTAGCATGGCGTCGCAGAGGGAGTCCAGGCATCGAGGGGGTGTGGCAAGCAGGAGGTGGCCGAAGCGCGTGGCCGCGCGCACGGGGCACACGCCTGGCGTCCTTCTGTCGCGAGGAAGATGACTGGGGGGGAAGGCTAGTGGGCTGGGCTGGCCAGCTGGGCCAGCCAGGTGGGCTTTGGTGGGTGCCAGGTAAGAGGCCCAGGTGCCGTTCTCTCTCTCTCTCTCTGATTTCTGTTTTAATTTGGTTTTCTATTATTCTGTATTCTTTAGGGCTTTATAAAAAATACTTAGACACTTCCAAAAATCATGAAACTACTCATGATCACTGTTGGGAAAATATCCTACAGTAAACATTTTAGTTTATGATTATTTGAGCATTTAAAATATTTAATAGCATTTAAATGCCCAAATGCAAATAGAGTATGATTTAATCCAGAGCCCAAATATGTCATGCAAAAAATGTGCATCACCTCTGGTTACTGTTTCCAGCTTTTTCCAAGAATGATGAACATTTTTTTAAAGCCATTTGGATTTACTGGAAATATTTTGGTTGAACCTAGTGAATTCCTTTAATGCTAGGGTTTAGGCAATCCCCATTTCAGAGTTTCATAAAACTTAAACATGATGACATGATGATCATGCAAGGTCAAGCAAAGGCTAAGCCTAGGGCTATGACATTGGATCCACACCCGTTCAGGTACAACAGCTGCCTTCTACCTCTCCTTCTACAAATTAACATTATTTCTAATTTTGAAGATGTTTGTTCGTCTCTCATTCAGAAAATGATTCCTACGAGCTTGACCACAAAACAGCGCACAGTGAAGGTCTTGGCACTAGAATCTATCGGCCCCAACCTGGAGAAGTTGTCAGTTCCTGAGATGCTTTCCGTTCCTGGAGAAGCTATATATCGAGGTGATGTTCTTTCCTATTAAATGTTAACCATAAGGGAGTTCAATTTTGACACCTTTTTCCATGTTTACAATGACAATTTACTACGATTTCTGAAGGTTCTTTTGGAGGATTTCAGTACATACATGGCCCCCCCATATTGGTTGCTTGATCCATATGGTTACAATCAATAATCATTTCTCCTTTGGATTCATCTGTGCTAGTTTTCTTAGGGAACTTTTCATGCACTCCAACCTCTTGTGAAGAAGGCTACATTTTTCTAGAATGTAATCAAATGCCCATGTTAATCATGTCAGATCGAAGATGGCATGTTAGTGCATTTTACAAATCCTGCAAACCAAATAGGCCTGTAGTAATGTTCAAAACTGCATGTAGGCACTAACACGTTGCCTTCTTTTGCAGATAAGATTAGGCCCAGTGGTGGATAATTTGATACAATATAACAATCATGTCAAATGCCTAGATCTGCATCTCTTAGAAATTACTTTAAACTCCTACCAAGGCACCTTACCGGAGAATATATTCGCCAGGTTCTTTGTTCTCAGAGCAAGGGTGCTGAAGGAAATGAGGTTTGCCCTACATTTATTTCGCAAAAATGAATGGTTTGTTGATCAGCGCCGGCTCCTGCCACAGAATGGAGTAGGCTCCAAAAATGTTGAATTTCATTTTGGAACTTCAGATGACAGAGTAATCGGAAGTCATTGTGTCAACCCCACACATGACTTCTCAGTGGCTGACCCCTTTGCAAAAATTGTGAGGTTTTGAAACCAGACTTAGAAGCGGTGATATTAGTTTGAACCTCTCTGATATCCATGTTTAGTGGATCAGCGCGAGCGTTTGCAGCTCATGAGCTGAATTTCATTTCTAACATCAGTTTGAACATTTTAATCTTCGAATTTGAGCCATATAACTCTGGAATTTGAACCTTGTAATATTTCGAGCTTTTCTGGTACAATCGTTGAAATGGCATCGTATGAGACTCGTATATTGCTAGCACTATTTTGACCTTAATATGCAATGGTCTTAGATTTTATTAACCATTCTCGAATATGTTTACCTTGTCAATCTCACAGCACACGATCTGTATAGCTAACTTGACTATGATCTTCGACATTATTGCACACAGTTGGTTTCTTTCACCATGTGCACTGTAGAGCACAAAATTAATTATCGCACTCGAGTGTCCATCATCACCCTTCTGTATAACTTTGACCTCATCACCCATGGGTAAAGTTATGACCAAAGTCATTCCACACACTTCGTTTTTACAAAGCTTTTTGCCAATAAACGCCCATGATTTGTCCCTCTTATAGCCGACGCGTGGCCAAACTAGTCGGGTGAGAAGCTTGCGTGGTAGCACGGGAACTGGCTCACCGATGATACGTTTGGCGCCTCTTCGAGCCCACGCGTGCGGTACGGACTTGTCAAGCGTGCACTGGAATCCTCCGCTATGAACGTCGTGACAAGACGTGACGATTACAGGTCGGCTGGCCCCATTTATTAAAGAGAACATTTAACCCTTGTGTCTCTTCAACCTATCGATCGCGCCCGACCATTGCAAGAAGCACACCCACCATGAGAAATCCTTAGAGGGTATCCTGCGAGGCTCCAATGGCGCTCTGAGCGGCTGCCGACGACGAGTAGCAGCTCACCATGCGTGCCGTGGTGGACTCCCACAGAAGGTTCATGGACCTCTCGGTGGTGTACACCAATGACCCGGTCTGGGTGGAGCACTCCATCCACATCATGGAGCTATTGCTTGCCGAAGAGAAGTACAAGGTGGTCGAGTTCGACCTCGAGTACACCCGCGCTCGTGCCGGGTCTCATCCCAAGGTCGTCATTGCCCAGATGTGCGTGTGCCACCACGTCCTCGTCTACCACTACTGCCTGGCCATAAGGCCTTGCGAGCGTTTCGCTAGGTTTGTCAACAGCCCCCACTACGTGTTCGCTATAGTGGACATCACCAACAATGTAAAGGCGCTCGAGAATTCAGGTATCGCCTGCCAGAATCTTGTCGACTTCCAGGGCCAATACAAGATCTGGGGCAACAAGGAGCATGAGTAGGACTCACTGGTTCACCTCGCTGAGGCCATCATCGACCCCTACTACAGAGACATGAAGGATTCGTGCAATAAGGACAAGCGTGCCTGGCACTCGGCCTGGATGGAGAAACTCGACAAAGCCAGGGATCCAGTCGGAAGCAGAGCAATGGCAAGCGTACACGAGCTATGACATGTACAGGCGGATCGTTGACACGAGGAAGTGCCTCCTTCACCAAAACGACCAGGTATCCAGCTGGAAGCAGAGCAATGGCAAGCATCGTCACAACAATAAGTAGATGATTAGATCCTCGTTTCTCCTACTTTAGTATGCATGTAATTGCTTACTTTGGTTGTGTGGAAATGTTATGTGTGTAGTCACGTGTGTAATTGTATGCTTAATGTGGTTATGTAATGTTGTATTTTTAAGTATATATGTTGATGCTGTGTAGACAGAGCATAGATGTTGTGCGGACAAAGAAAATCACATCACAAACAGACTAAACAATGGAACCCGTCGGTGATTTTTCATCAATCACTCACAATTGTATACCAGCAATCGTTTGCTCACAACACACACCGCTTGTTAGCCGTAATCATCTATGCTCTTACCGGTCTTCGCACACATTTCTGATTACAGACCTGTTTGCCGCATATCACACACATCTTGTTAAGTTGAACCGTTTATGTTCTCATGTCTCAACGCAAACAGTTCATCCGAGTGAACCGCATGTCATATACCACACACACCTTGATCTGGCTGACCATTTCTTTTGTGTTTCCTAATCACAGACAGTTCATCCGAGTGAACCGTATGCTGTACATGGCAAACACCTTCATCTGGCTGCCCGTTTCTTTTGTTCCTCGTCATCGCAAATAGTTAATTGAGTTGAACCGTATGCCCTGCATCACACACACAACTAAAATCTGAACCGTGTTTGATGCATACTCCATCACAAACGTTTTGCACCTTTTTGGACGGTTTTTTACACCACCATTTGCGATTATGCCATCGCACATAGTTTCGTCGAAGGGTCTCTGATCGTAGTGTCGCATTAGCAGCATCCTGTAGTAGTGCATGTTCCTTTGACTATGAGATTATGCAACTCCTGAATACCAGAGGAACACCTTGTGTGCTATCAAACGTCACAATGTAACTGGGTGATTATAAAGATGCTCTACAGGTGTCTCCGATGGTGTTTGTTGAGTTGGCATATATCAAGATTAGGATTTTTCACTCCGTGTATCGGAGAGGTATCTCTAGGCCCTCTCGGTAATACACATCACTATGATCCTTGTAAGCAATGTGACTAATGAGTTAGTTACAGGATGATGCATTATGGAACGAGTAAAGAGACTTTCCGGTAACGAGATTGAACTAGGTATGAAGATACCGAATATCGAATCTCGGGCAAGTAACATACCGATGACAAAGGGAATAACGTATGTTGTTATGCGGTTTGACCGATAAAGATCTTCATTGAATATGTGGGAGCCAGTATGAGCATCTAGGTTCCGCTATTGGTTATTGACTAGAGATGTGTCTCGGTCATGTCTACATAGTTTTTGAACCCATAGGGTCCACACGCTTAACGTTCGATGACGATTTGTATTATGAGTTATGTGATTTGATGACCGAAGTTTGTTCAGAATCCCAGATGAGATCACGGACATGACAAGGAGTCTCGAAATGGTCGAGAGGTAAAGATTCAAATATTGGAAAGTTGCATTTGAACATCGGAATGGTTCCGAGTGGTTCGGCCATTTGCCGGAGTACCGGGAGGTTACCGGAACCCCCCCCCCCTGAGAAGTATTGGGCCTATTGGGCCTTATTGGAGGAGAGGAGAAAGGCCACGTGAGAGGGGCGCCCCCTCCCTTGCCCAAACCGAATTGGACCAGGGGAGGGGCCGGGCCCCCTCTTTCCTTCTCCCTCTCTCCCCCTTCCCCTCTTCCCTCTCCGGTGGAAGGAAGGAGGGGGCCGAATCCTACTTGGACTCGGAGTAGCGGGGGCGCACCTCCCTAGGCCAGCCACCTCCTCCTCCCCCCTTTATATACGGAGGCGGGGGTACCCCAAAGACACAACAGACATCTCTTAGCCATGTGCGGTGCTCCCCTCCAGAGTTTACCACCACGGTCATATCGTCGTAGTGCTCAGGCGAAGCCCTACGCTGGTAACTTCATCATCACCATCGCCACACCGTCGTGCTGATGGAACTCTCCCTCGTCATCAACTGGATCAAGAACTCGAGGGACGTCATCGTGTTGAACGTGTGCTAAACACGGAGGTGCCGTACGTTCGGTGCTAGGATCGGTTGGATCATGAAGACGTTCGACTACATCAACCGCGTTACTAAACGCTTCCACTTTCGGTCTACGAGGGTACATGGACACACTCTCCCCTCTCGTTGATATGCATCTCCTAGATATATATTGCGTGATCATAAGGAAATTTTAGAAATGCTACGTTCCCCAACACATTGCTCCATGGACCGAACCCTTCCTGGCCTACCTTACCAGACAGGAGCTCCGTGATGATGATACGTCTGATACATATCCATAATTTATGAAGTATTCATGCTATTATATTATCAACCTTGGATGTTCTATATGCATTTATATGCTATTTTATATGGTTTTGGGGACTAACCTATTAACCTAGAGCCCAGTGCCAGTTTCTGTTTTTTCCTTGTTTTAGAGTATTGCAGAAAAGGCAAACTAAACAGAGTCCAATTGACCTGAAACTTGACAGAGCTTATTTTTGGACCAGACGAAGGCCATGGATTAAAGAGTTGTGCAAGAAGAGTCCAGGGCTGCCCATGAGGGTGGGAGGCACGCCCACGCCCCTGGGCGCGCCCCCTACCTCGTGGACAGCCCGGAGACCCCCCTCACTTGTTCTCAATGCCAAAACCTCTTATGTATAAAGAAACCTCTAGAAATTAACTTAGATTAGAAGTTCTGCCGTCGCAAGCCTTTGTAGCCACAAGAAATCAATCTAGGCCCTCTTTGGCACCCTGCCGGAGGGGGCCATCATCACCGGAGGGCATGGAGGAGGATCCCGGAGGGGCCATCATGTAACGCCCTCGATGCGGCTATATCTCCCACGTGTCGAAGCACGACTTAGAGGCATAACCGCATTGAAAGCAATGTCGCAAGTGAGGTAATCTTCACACAACCCATGTAATACATAAGGGAAAGAGATACATAATTGGCTTACAATCGCCACTTCACACAATACATGAATAAAGCATTACATCATCTAGATACAATCAAGGTCCGACTACAGAACCAAAATAAAAGAAGACTACCCCAAATGCTACACAGATCCCCGATCGACCCCAACTGGGCTCCACTACTGATCAACTAGAACGAAACAACACAAAGGACATGATCTTCATCGAGCTCCTCCTCGAGCTCGGTTGCGTCATCTACACGGTCCAACGGCACCTGCAAGCTGGTTTTGGAAGTAACTGTGAGTCACGGGGACTCAGCAATCTCACACCCTCGCGATCAAGACTATTTAAGCTTATGGGAAGGGTAAAAGGTATGAGGTGGAGCTGCAGCAAGCGACTAGCATATATGGTGGCTAACATACGCAAATGAGAGCGAGAAGAGAAGGCAATGCACGTTCGAGAATCTATGATCAAGAAGTGATCCTAGAACAACCTACGTCAAGCATAAATCCAACACCGTGTTCACTTCCCGGACTCCGCCGAGAAGAGACCATCACGGCTACACACGCGGTTGATGTATTTTAATTAAGGTCAACTTCAGGTTTTCTACAACCGGACATTAACAAATTCCCATCTGCCCATAACTGCGGGCACGGCTTTCGAAAGTTCAATTCCCTGCAGGGGTGTCCCAACTTAGCCCATCACAAGCTCTCACGGTCAACGAAGGATATTCCTTCTAGCGGGAGACCCGATCAGGCTCGGAATCCCAGTTACAAGACATTTCGACAACGGTAAAACAAGACCAGCAACACCGCCCGAATGTGCCGACAAATCCCGATAGGAGCTGCACATATCTCGTTCTCAGGGCACACTCGGATGAGCACTACGTACAACTAAAACCAGCCCTCGAGTTTCCCTGAGGTGGCGCTGCAAGTGGCTCTGTTTGGACCAACACTCAGAGGAGCACTGGCCCAAGGGGGTTTAAATAAAGATGACCCTTGAGTCTACAGAACCCAAGGGAAAGAAAAGGCTAGGTGGCGAATGGTAAAACCAATGTTGGGCATTGCTGGAGGAGGTTTATTCAAGGCGAACTGTCAAGGGGTTCCCACTATAACCCAACTGCGTAAGGAACGCAAAATCCGGTAACATAACACCGATATGACGGAAACTAGGGCGGCAAGAGTGGAAGAAAACACCAGGCATAAGGCCGAGCCTTCCACCCTTTACCAAGTATATAGATGCATTAATTAAATAAGAGATATTGTGATATCCCAACAAGTAAACATGTCCCAACAAGGAACAACATCTCCATGTTCCAACAAGGAACAAACTTCAATCTTCACCTGCAACTAACAACGCTATAAGAGGGGCTGAGCAAAGCGGTAACATAGCCAAACAACGGTTTGCTAGGACAAGGTGGGTTAGAGGCTTGGCTCAACAATATGGGAGGCATGATAAGCAAGTGGTAGGTATCGCAGCATAGGCATAGCAAAAGAGCGAGCAACTAGCAAGCAAAGATAGAAGTGATTTCGAGGGTATGGTCATCTTGCCTGAAATCCCGCAAGGAAGAAGAACTAGTCCATGACGAAGACAAATGGACGTAGTCGAACGGGTCCTCACAAACGCGACGTTATCGGAACCAACCCGAAGAAGCAACACTGGAAAGGAGCAAACAATCATGGTAAACAACCACCACATAAGCATGGCACGGTGCGCAAACAAGTATGATGCATGTCCAGTTTAATGAGGCATGGCATGGAAAAGTGCACAAACAACCCTACGAATTAAGTGGAGCTCAATATGCAACTCCGTTGCATATTGACGAAACACCACATTCAAGTTATTTAGTTCGATCTCGTTTATGTACCCAACAATATTAAATGTTGTTAAACATGGCAAGAGGGTGAAGCAAAGTAAAACTACCTATCTAGTCAAGTTTAAATGAGGCCGGAAGCAACGAACAATAATTCCGGTAAATCCCCATATGCATATATTAGGTTTGGTACTGTTCTGCCCTAAACCATATTTTAGAGTTATTAAACATGCAAAGTGAGTACACCGTGTTAAACTAGGCATTTTTCTACCCCCATTTACTTATAAAGTTTGTTTAAAACCGAGCTACGGTTAATTAGTTATGAATTAAATCATTTTAGCATGGCATTTAAGCAAATTAAAGCAAACATCATTTTAAACATTTTAAACATGGGTGAAAATGACATATTATGAAACTAGATGAAAAACTAAGCATATTTCATATACAAAGTTTTTACATGTGATGCTTAGTTCGTGAGATATTAAATGCATGAAGGCTAAGGGGTTTTCTGTAAAACAATAATTCGCTGGATAAATAGAGAAAATCGCGGCGCAAGGAAAAAAACTACGCGGGCCGAAACTGGCTGGGCCGACGGCAGGAAAGGAAAAGTTGGGCGCTGCGGGTGTGGCTTCACCAAGTAGGCCTGGCCCAGTTTGTGGAGGAGGCTGGGTAGGCCGGATCAGGCTTGAGGCCAGGGCGTGGGCGACATGGAGAGGGGCCGGCTTGGGAGGAGCTGGGCCTTGGGCGCCGCTGGGCCTTGGCATGCTGGACGGTCAACGCACGGCGGCCGCGTTCGACGTCTCGGTCCTGAAGCAGGGGATCGAGCAGGCTGGATCTGAAGGGGAAAGCAGCGGGGCCGGCGAGGACGCGACCTCCGGGTCTTGGCGATGGGGATGGCATGGATGCAGCTTGGCGGCAGTAGCAGGACGGGTTAGCGGGGTCCACACAGAGGCCTCTCCTCTGTGCTGCAGTCTGGATGCAGAGCAGAAAAGGAGACGGCGAGGTTCGGTGAGGGGCGCAACACGCTCTCGGCGACAAACGGCAAGGCACGAAGCATGGCGGGGCACGACGCTGGTGGTCTGCTGATGGGTCTCCGGCGACGAGCTGCCGGTAGTGGCGCGGGGTGGTTGAGGAGGCCGACGTTGGGGAAGAGCTCGGAGGTCTTTCATGGCGTCGGGATTGAGGCGCGGGCGCAGAAGCTCATGTGCGTGCCCGTGCCAGAGCGCGAGGCTCTCTCCTCAGGTGGTTGCGGGCGTGGAGGCAAGGAAGCACGGCTGCGGATGGAGTCTGGGTGGGGCGCCGAGTCGGAGCTGACTGCGCGCGCTCGTGCGCGAGGACAAGCCCCTGGCGTGATGAGGAGGCATGGATTCGGTGAGGCGGCGGAGTCCCTTCGGCGGCCATGGCGCCTGGCATGCTCCCTGTTGCAGCAGTACAGAGAGAAAGAGAGAGATGTGAGAGGAGGGAGTAGACGGCAGGGAAGGAGAAGAAGGGGCGCAGGAGGGGCTCCGGTTGGCCGGCTGATGATCCCAAGGTGGGAGGAGGCTGCAGGCTTCGGTGGTTGGCTGGGCGAGAGGATCGAGGGAGATCGGGCGAGGGGATCTCGAGGAAGAGGACTTGGTGGAGAGTGCGGCGGCGGGTGAAGGGAGAAGCCTCCTAATTTCTAGGGTTGGACAATATATATACACCAGGTGGATTAGGTTAGGGGCTACCTCACCCCTACGATCGTAATCGGAAGGTCGTGAATAAAATAGTTAGGGAGCCCAAATAATAAAACGATAACGTTTTGTAGATGTTTGGGGATGATCCGGACACAACGGTGGCGATAGTCCGGGTCGGGTCCGGGACAACTTTTCGAACGCGCGCGCGAGGGGGTTTGATGCACTGAGCAGAGAGGGTTTCGGACCGTGCGGTCGCATCGGACAACTCTGGAAGCGAAGAGGGGGAGGAGGATGGACTAGGTGGGCTGTGGCGAGACTGTGAGGGGGAGAAGAGAGAGAGAGAGGGCCTGACATCTGTTTCTAGAGACCGTAAACGTCCGACGTTAGATCGACTATAATATCGCTATAGTTATCCGTTGGGGCATCAAACAAACTCCGAATGCAATGAAACTTGGCAGGCGGCCTACCTACAACATAACAACACCGCATGCCAACTTTCAACCCATTCCGAGAACATTTTTCGGCCACTTATAAAATAATATTTCGGACATCCCGCGGGCGCTTGCAAGTGTGTCTGGGCTCAGAACGAAAAACGGATGGAACTGGGAGACCCGGACGGATGCAAGTTTGAAAACATGATGATGCAATGCGGATTATGATATGGCAAGATGCAACACGCAAGCAAAAGACATGGCAACAACAGCGAATAACTAGAAGACACCTGGCACATCGGTCTCGGGGCGTCACAACACTCCACCACTACGAGAGGATCTCGTCCCTAGATCTAGAATGGCACCGGAGGGAAAACGGAAGAGAAAGAGAAGAGGTAAAACTAAGTTGATTCTTTGAAAACGAGTGAAACCAAAGAACCTTGAGAAGTTGAACAAATTGAAAGAAAGAATGTAACGGAGGTGAACAAAGTTGAAAACACTCCGTTAGAAAAGAGGAACAAGGAAGAACAACTTCGGGCAGCACTTCGATTGAAAAGAAAAGGAATTGAATAAGAACTTGGTAAGATGAGAAGATACTTGATGAAATCACAACACACTGCCTCCAGAACTATTGAATGAATGGAACAAGGGGTAAGAAAATCTCAGACAGCACTCCGGTTGAAAAGAGATGCAAGGCTTGATAAGGCGAAAAGAACTTGAGCAGAATGGCACCACACTCCGGTTAAATGGATAGGGATGAAAAGAACATGATCTTGACAAAGAAGATGATGGATTGAAGAGAGCAACATCACCATGCCTCCGGAACAAAAGAATAGACGATAAATAATTGAAATAAAAGAATGGGGAAGAAAATGCCAAGTTGTGCCACAGTTGAGCTTGAAAAGGCATCCTTCCGGGAGGATAGGGATGAAAAGAACATGATCTTGACAAACAAGATGATGGATTGAAGAGAATGGTCGAACGGAGTTGTTGGAAAACCCAACAACGAACAGAATAAGCTTGATATGGTCTTATGGAGTACATCTCAAATTATGAGGTGACAACCTGCCACTCACGGGAAAAAGAATTGGATTGATAAGAACAAGGAGACGAGAAGCTATCTCACCGGGAGGATAAATGAAGAACTTGGATCATTGATAAACACCATAAGAGCGACAATCCTTAAAGGAAAGCTTTAGGTGAAATATAACCCAAGATAATTCCAATGAAGAAAGTGTTGGGTTTAAATACCTCATTCTTGACAACATGTGAATCATGAAACATGAACTCAAATTATCAAGAATGATATAATACCACCTCTATTGATATGGAAGGAAGAATTGCACTCCGGATTGCAAGATGAAGAATGCTTGAGCTCATCTGAAAAGAATCTTGATGAACATTTCGAGAACGGATTAAGTCCTTTATGGACCATCATGCAAAAACTTCATGAAGAACTCCGGTAAACAAAAGAATGATCAAACGAAAAGAAAGATGAGAAGAGTAAGGTTGAAGCCTTGCAATGATTTGATGAAGCTTTGCGACGAGATAAAGAGAAAACTTGGAACTCCGGAAAAAAAAGATGAACAAATGGAAACAAGAATTTGATGAGCCCCCGGAATAGGGAATTTAGTTCACCCGATGAAACAAGAATAAGAATTACATTATGCTTATCCTTCACCAATTAAATTGATGACAATCAACGGATTTGATATATTACTTATTCTTGTAGAAAATATTAAGAGAGATATAGCGTCAGACTTGGGAAGGTCTTCGGCGAATCCACCGGTAGGATTGAAAACAACAAATGAATTGATATGATAACGAAAGAGAAGCACTCTTGAACGAACCACCGTAAAAATTGAAAAAGAATGAATAAAACATGAAGAAACACCGGGAAGGATTAGCAAATAAACTAGGATGCTTGAGAGAATTTAGATCCATGAGAACGAAGAGATTACGAGCTGATTAGAGAATCCTTGATTTAAGCACCGGTATGATTTGGAGAATGAGAGCTGAAAGCTGAGAATGCATACTTCTGAGGTGATGGGCTCCAGAAGATCAAACTGAAAAGACTCTTGAATTGCTCCGGATAGGTGCAAAGAATTCTCACTATCAAAAACAGTTATGAGAGGATGACATCAAGCTAGAGCCATGAATCTTTGATAGAACGAAACAAGATTCAAGGGAAAACTCTTCTTCGGTCTTCAAATGCAGAGAAAGATAACGAGAAACACCACCAAGAATTGTTGAGACACTCCGTAAGAATCAAAAGCGAAGAGATTGAGCCAACAATGAAAAGAATTGTGAAAGATCTAGGAGAAGACATTTGACTGATGATAAATCATTCTTACGTCAAACTTCAAAAGATTTGGGAATAGCTCCGGGAAAATAGAGGAGTCAGGTAAGATCCTAGAAAAAGACCTGTGGGTTAGGGCCCACTGAAAAGAAACACCGTTGAAATGATTTAAAAGAGAGGTTGCACCGGTTGAATTAAAAGGCTTGAATGAGATAAACATCCTCAAAATAGGATTAACGGATCTTGACTGACAAGACGATCTTTCTGAGATATCTTCAGCACTCCGGAACAATTGAATAGCGAGAGGTGAATGATTAAGAATTGCACCGACATGAGAAAACATTGAAACGAGGAAAGGATATGATCAACAAAGCTTGACTTGAAACCACCGGAGATGAAAATAATGAAGAATTACGAACTTGAAGCTCCATTAGAATCTTCCTGAGAATCACCGGATAAGAACATTGACGGAAAAGGAATGGAGAGACTTCACGAGAATATAAAGGATAATTGATTAAGACATCGGATTCCTTGAAGAAAAAGGGTGGGTGGGCGGGAAAACAAAGACAACTTGCGGACGGATGAAACAAACACCATTGAGAAGAACTGATACTTGATCTTGCGGATGTTGCAATGATCGGATCCACTTGAAGAGAAGTACACCGGTTAAAAAGGATTGACATGACAGACTCGATGATCGAGAAGGATTAGTATTCACATCGGAGTATAAGAAAACCATTTGGGGAAGGTATGGAATCAACATTTGACTTCGAAGCAACTCGAATACCACACTCAAAACAACACAAAGGATTGGCTTGCAGAATTAGCCGGAACAAACATATGATAGAGATTTCGTTAGAAGTTTTCATGGTGGGGCCTACAGGGGCTCGATCGTACAACACCATCATGTACAAGGCAGTGGACATGACATACGAAGCGTCCCTGAGTCGGCATAGCCAAGGACTCTTTAAGACACAACGAGACTACTGTAAAACCAACTATGGATAGGCGGACCACTAGACGTCGAACCCCAATTTCATATCATACATCTGTCGGAAAGATATCCTAAGAGCTACTTGAATTCCCACTTATAAACTCCCGAAACTTTCCGGTTATGCAATCAGGTGTTGGGGATACAGGGGAAGCATAATATCTCACCCAAAAATAGCAAATCCTACATCCAGCTGTATCCATCCTTCAACACATAACCAAGAAACCTTTGGAAATCGTCTACCTCAACCTTCGAAAAGCATCCGTTATACAAGTTATGGCAATACTCCCGAACTCCCGCCCCAGTACTGGGTGGCGTCGAGGTTATCTCACCAACAACTAAATAAAAGAGATTTTCGATGTCGGCAAAACTAATCTCAGGTATTCCATAACTGCAAAGATAAAATTGTGACGACAACACCTCGGAGCTCAACTCCCCGGGACACTGCCACAACCCCTAAATGACAGGAGGCACCAAGAACAATGTTCTCGTCACAAATCGATTGGAACGATTCCAAGATACCCACGTGATCCTAAAATTGTTTTAGTGAAATTTGAGAAGAGAAGAGTCAAAACTCTACGTCAGGATATCTTACCAGAGTGATGAAGGGACTGGGGAGTAAAAAGAATTCCTAAACTCTCCGATATATATAATCCTAAATGACTCAAAACATTTTTCTAGACTCAACAACGCCATCTATTCGATCAAGCAGGGGGGCTCCTAAAGTCGGGGAAGGCTCTGATTACCAACTTGTAACGCCCTTGATGCGGCTATATCTCCCACGTGCCGAAGCACGACTTAGAGGCATAACCGCATTGAAAGCAATGTCGCAAGTGAGGTAATCTTCACACAACCCATGTAATACATAAGGGAAAGAGATACATAATTGGCTTACAATCGCCACTTCACACAATACATGAATAAAGCATTACATCATCCAGATACAATCAAGGTCCGACTACGGAACCAAAATAAAAGAAGACTACCCCAAATGCTACACAGATCCCCGATCGACCCCAACTGGGCTCCACTACTGATCAACTAGAACGAAACAACACAAAGTGTCGTGGTCTTGTCACGGCAGATGTCCTCATGAAAGGACTTAGTCGTGGAGCCATCGCAACGGGTTAGCTTGAAGGGGTTAAAGCGGACATAGGGACACAACAGAGTTTATACTATTTCGGCCCCTTCGATGAAGGTAAAAGCCTACGTCTAGTTGTGATGGAATTGATGGGGTTTCGATGACTAGGGAGTAAACAAGCTTCGCCTAAGTCTCGAGTTGTTGTCTGTTGTCCTTGAACCGCCGCCAGGTCGTCCCCTTATATACATGGGTGACGCCCGTCGGTTTACAGAGTCCCAACACTGGCTCATATACGTGTTCGGTTTGGTCTCTACTTATTCCTAATGTCGGAGTAAATAGCCATGGGTAGCCTAGCTGGCTTCCCCTGGCCATTCTGAAAAAATGACGAGCCCATCCGGCTCTCAAGAATCCAAGACATGGGGCCGCCTTCCCCTTGCTGGTTGTCACCCGGGCCGGCTTTCGGAAGGTGGCCCGACTTTAGCCCTCGTGAAGAAAGCCATGGGAGGGCCGACTTTGAGAAGCCAGCCGCGAGAAGGCCGACTCCAGGAAGCCGGCTCCCATAAAGCGGTCGAGACCGTACCCTCAAAGTTTGCATCCACCTAGCGGCGATGTGACGGGGCATGGCTACAGTGAAGCTTGCCTCCGCCGAATCCCGGAGCGCGCCTGGCACAGTGCGCCGTACGGGGTGGGCCTGACCCGTCCAGCGCGGCACTGTTGCCATGCTGACCCTGGTGTCACCCACGAAGGGCCGCCAGTGCGGCCCACAGATGGTGGGCCCCTTCGGCAAAGAGACACCCGAAGGCGGCCACGCCTCCCTCCAGTCGGCCCAAGACGGAGCCAGCTCCCCGCAGCCGGCTTCCCGCCTCCCTCGAAGGAGGCGCCCCATTAAGGAGACAAGACGCGGTGAGGCTACAGCGATCGCCCGACGGGCGGCGGCACTGTAGCCGCGCCTACCACGACGAAGCCCACGTCACCAAGGTAGAGCAACAGTAACCAGCCGCTGACCAGGTCCTGGACAGTGGGGCCTGCCTGTCGACCAAGGGGCCAGCAGCTGGCGCAGAAGCCGGCGAGCGCAGTCACAGACGGCTGGGCCCCGCGCCCAGTCGGATTACCATTGTACCCCTGGGGGGTAGGCCTATATAAACCCCCCGGGGCACCCATGCAAAGGGTTCGACCCTCAGCTAGTTTTAGACACCACACAAGGAGGAGAAGCAAGCCAGCCGTGCCCTTCTTCCTCCTCCCACCGAATAGCTCAAGGAGCGTTGTGTAGCTACTTGTTCATCTAGAGATCATGCGGAGACCCCGCAGAGCAGCAGTAGGGGTGTTATCTCCACGGAGAGCCCCGAAGCTGGGTAAGATTCGCCGGCGTGCATGTCTTCGCCTCATCCCGTTTCCAGGCACCGGCGACGTCTTACTGGCTCCCACAATGATAAGCCACCCGTTGGCATATGTCGCACCTACCACCCGACACCTAACTTACAATACAAGTTTACATACCGACGCCGGTTTACGGCTACAGGCCTTAAACCGATCATGGGCTTTAAGCCCTCATCTACCTTCATGGGCTTTAACATACTTAACTACTGATGAATTTAACCCAGCCCAGATAGGCCGGTTTACGCCCAGTAGTCATATCCCCAATATTAGGCCCCAGATTGATTTGAATAGGTTCATGTCAATCCTTTAGCAAAAACTTCATCTTCAACATCTTCTTGTAGTTTGGTGAACTGCTGTGATGTAATCTTCTCTGATTGCTGTAAACCGGAGTGACGTTATCTGTCATAAAGAAACTATCCATGATACCTTCTTGTTTAATAGATCTGCAACAATCGAGGCGACAACTCCGTTTCCAAATTCGCGGCCCCTTGATTCTCGCACCTGACACATATCCCTTTCTTTATAAATAGGACCAAAGGGTCATTTCTTTTTTCCCCTTCGTGCCCTTCTACTTCGTCTTCCTCGCGTCGCCCAGCTTCGGAGGTCCGCCGCCGCCGTCAACTATTGCACCAACCTTGGCCGCGGCTTCACCCTGAGCGTACCAGCGCACCGCGGTGACCTTCCGCGTCTTCCTCAGCTCCGGTAAGTCTTCTATCTTTTTCATTATAGATCTGTTCTAGGGTTTCCATGCTCTCTAGTGTTCATCGCATGCTCCTTGTTCATATGCTAGATCTTTAGACGAGTCTGTGAATCTTTGCTTTTGTGTAGCAGTAGTTTTTACCCTCTGTTTTCACTTTTGCATATTAAGACCATAGATCTTATCCGTAGCGATGGCTCATTGATTCGGCACTGCTCCTTTTGGGCCTTGAATTTTAATCTCTTTTATGAACATGTTCCAGATCCAATGCTGTAGTATAATCTTGTGAAACCTATTTTTGCATACTTACTCATCTGCAATCTCGGCTGTTTCAATGTTTAGACCAGGCGGTTTAACTTTGTAGAAAAATTTTCAAACCGGTATATACCATTAGTCCCCTTGTTGAACCGCCAGATGCTGTTGCTTCATAAAACTCCGGTTTAGATAGAGCTGTCTCCGGTTTAACATTGTACATACCAGTGTACTTTAATCAATGCATTCTTGAACCGGAATCACCTATCTTGTAGATTTCATCATGGCCAAGCAAGTATGTGAGTGCAACTGGGTTCCTTCTCGCGTCACAGAGACTCAACTGAACAATTTAGTCCTGATCGGCGCTTTAGGCAGCAAAAACACCATCCATTGGAGGGTCCCTGGCAAAGAATGCCCTCCCACACCTCAAGAAGGAGAGGTCGTCATTTTCGTAGATCACTTAGCCCGGGGCTTTAAGCCGCCCGGTTCTAAATTTTACCGGGACGTTTTAGCCAATTTTCAACTCCGCCCACAAGACACTGGCCCCAACTCTATTACAAACATGTGTCACTTCCAAGTGCTCTGTGAGGTGTTCTTTCAAGAGGAGCCCACAGTTGAGTTGTTCAGAGACTACTTCCATCTAAACCGTCGTACTGAGTTTACTAACGGTTCCAATACGGAATTGGGTGGTGTGGCGATTCAAAAAAGGAAAGAGGTCACATACACCTACGCCAAACTGCACAGCCACCCCAAAGAGTGGAATCAAACATGGTTCTATTGCAAAGACACCTCCCCTGCTGGTGAAAATCCTTTTCCTGGCTTTCGTCCGGAGCGGCTTAGCAATACACACCCCTTTCTGCAAAGGTTGACTGCCAAGGAGAGAAGCAAATACGCTCCTCAATTGTCCAAGCTCAGAGCCTTCATGGCCAATGGTTTAACAGGGGTTGATCTCGCTCGCTGTTGGATATCGTGGAGCATACTGCCCCTTAGTCAGCGCTCCGGTTTGATGTGCGAGTATACTGGCAGTGTTGATGACCCACTGTGACATGCTAACGTCCAGCTCACCGACGAAGAAATCACAGAGGCTGTGAATAAAATGCTGAATGAACCGGAACACATCTGTGCTCGAACCGGCCTGCTTCCCTTCTGTGCCACCAACAGACTGCCAGCTGTAAGAGTTTGATTTTTCTTTTTACTGAACCTGTTATTGATATATCTGGTCATTATTTGATATCAATGTCTGTTTAAACAGGGCAATGATCCATTTTGGAGCAAGAAGCTTCCGCAGGAGAAGCCAGAAAAAACAGACAAACCGGAAAGACCAACCCGGCCAAAGACTAAAGTCGTGAAACGGCCTGCTCATAAGAAGAAAACCACTGCATCTTCTGATCCGGCCCCTGATGATGATGTGGGTAATCCGGACCTTGAGGTAGAGCTTGACTCACTTGGCTTATTTTTCATACGCCTTATTGATGATGATATTTGTCAGGATGATGTCGAAGCTAGCCATGCTGATGCTGTAGAGGTAATTACTCTCTCTTCCGATTCAAACCCTTTGCCTTCACTAAAAATCCGTCAGGCAAACCGGAAGGTTAAATTTTCTCATCCTCTTGCTTACTTGGATCCCAAATTTCTTATGAAGACCCAACGACACGAAGCTCGCCGCACAACCCGGCACAGCGGCCAGGTAGTTACCTCCGCCAGTTTACCGAACAGTCCGATTCGGAAACGCCATTCAGAGGTCTCTAATTTGCTTGTCAGTGCTTGTCCTAAAGCAGGCTGTTTTTGACAACCTCTTAATCCACCTGACTCCGATTATCAGGTTACTTCCCACTCATCCTCTGGCGAGTCATTGGCTACTCAGCTGCCACCGCTCAAAACGGTGATTGGGTAAGCTATACTTATCATAATATTTCCGGTACATCACCTTGGAACATATGCTTTATTTGACTTTGTTATTCCTTTCAGGGCCAAGCCTAGGCCGAGCAAGAAGGCTCACCTGGATAAAGAGGCCGAGGAGGACGCCGTCCCTGAACCGGGTAAAACACCAGATCTTGAAGCGGCTATTCCTGAAGATATACCCAATGATCCACCACAGCAAGATGCCGATTTTATTGCTGAAGAAAGGCCTATTAACACCTCAAGTCCTGTCAACCAGCCCACAAGCCCCATCCGGTTTGGAAGATCCACCAGTCCATCCCAGCTTGCTGACAAACCGACTGCGCCAGTGCAAACCAGTGATGCTAAGGATGATGAAGTTGTAATTACTAGCATTGGCCGTACAGAGCCCAGCAATCCTGTTGTTTTATCCAAGCATACCGCCAAAGAAGTATTTGCTGCCATGGGCAAAGGCAAGTGGAATTTTGACTTGGCGACCTATGCTGCTCTGAATGCCCAAGATATTCATTCTGGCTACCTGAACCGGCTGTATACCAGCCGTGATTATGAAGCTGGTCTCGTGAATATGATGAAAGAGAAATTTGAGGTAACTTTCATGTACTTTTTCTTGCTTGGAAATTTCAATCTTGTTAACTCTCCTAGCCCCCAAGGGCCGGTTTAGAATCTTTATCCAAACCGGGACTTGCTAATATAAATCCCAATGCTTCGGAATTCGCTGATGTATCCCCCAAGGGCCGGTTCAACTTAGTGTAGTTAAACCGGGACTTTAAGTAATTGAGATTGCAGCATCAGAATTTATTCGAGCAAATAGCCATTAGCCCCCAAGTGCCAACTTGAATACTTGTATTGATCTTGGGACTTTATAATCAAGTGAAATATGAAGATCAAATAGGCATTAGCCCCCAAGCGCCAAGTGCATAACTTGTTATGTGGTTGGTGCTTCAATTCTTGTACTGCTTGCTGAATCATATAACTGTCTGTATGCAGGCTGAGCTGAAGACAAAAGAAAAACAAGTCGCCGATCTCCAAGAAAATCTAAAGTCCCAACAGACTGAAACCTCAAAAGAGAAAGAGGAGTTGACCAGCGCCTTAAGCGTCATGGAACAGCTTAAGAAGGATTTCAAAAAGGAGCGGGCGGATTGGGCCACTGAAAAATCTGCTTTAACCAAACGAGCAGAAGATGCCGAGGATGCACTGAAACCGGTGGTGGACGGACTAACCAGCATAAAGCGGCACGTGCATGCCATGACCGCTGCTATCTTTGGTAAGCTGGTTTGATTTCTGGATTGATTCGGCCGTCTTATAGAGCTGCCGGTTTGTTAACCCTTTGTAATATTTCAGGGACACGCATTGGTCGCTTGGGGTCAGATGTGCGGAAGAAATTGAAAGCCGCCTACACATTGATCGAACAACTGTACACTGGTGCACAGCGGATCATCTCTACTGCATCCCATAACAATTCGGCGCCCACTTTGATTCAGGACACTCTGAAGAGACTGTCGATGCTTCCTGCCTGAGTTGAAGAGCTGAAGAAATCTGCTGCTCGAACCGGTGCGATCAATGCCTTAATCCGGGCAAAAGCTTGGGTGCCGGATTTTGATCCTGTTGAAGCGGCTCAGGGCTATCCAAGCTTGAAGGAAGACGGGTCAGAGTTTAGTTAATCGGATCTGCGAGCAATAAACCGGGAGGTGCGTCCGCTAGCTTGTCAATTGTTTGAAGAAGCAGACTTGTCTCATTATCAAGCCCAATATGACAACAAAAACAAGCGAGTAGTTGCACCCATTCCTGAAGCGGAAAATCTTATCCCTCCAATCCGTAAGCATACTTACGCTCCCGATATTGAACTGTCGTTGCTGATCCATGATGAAGATGTCTTTCAAGCATTAATGGGAATCGACTGGACAACTGTTGATTTCCAGCCGCTGGGTAGAGAAGCTGAAGTTGAAGCGGCGCGGGATGACCCACAACCATCAGGCCAGGCTGGTGACCAAGCTTGAACCGGAAGCCGGTTTAAACTGCTTCTCCTTTGCGAAAAAACAATGATCTTATTTTGGGCACCATGTTGCCTTGTAATAGGCTAGCCGATACTCTTGATTTTGATATGCCTTCGTGCATAATTACTGCAACTTGTTCTTCCTTTGGGTGATGAACTTTCCAAAGTATTTTCTGCAATATAAAAAATCTTAAAATGCCACCGCGGTTGTACCGTCAGGCGGAGTATGATGTCTGCATATATGAAATCAAAATATCTGAAATTTAAGCATATGATCAAATCTTTGGGATACATAATACCTGCCATAGTTGGGCATGAAGTTGGCTTGGCCAATCTTGAAGCGGAGGTTTATAAACCCACACTGTTGGAGGAGATAGCAGCTCCTGTATATATATAATGCCGGTTTACCATGTAAACCGTGCCGGGTTATAATAAAACATCATGTTACTCCATAATAGGATGTTAATAAAAAATCAAACCGGGCAAATAGTCTCCGGATTAAAAATGGACAGTGTTCCGTCAATTGACAGTTTGAACCGGCTTAAAACCTTGTCGGTTTAAAAAACGCAACAAAAAGAAAGAAATATCTATCAAAGAAAAATGTGAAGCAAAGGCAATGATAAAACCGTTTGCAAAAAGAGGCTTTATTTGAGCCGATCAGATGGCGTTACCATGGTCGGACACGACCAAGCTCCCGATAGGTGTAGCTGTGGTTCAAGTCAGCCAGGTCCCCAAATGAAACCGTGGCATTTATGCCGATCAAGAGGCGTGGCAATGGTTCAGGTTTGACCAAGCCCCCAAGTGATTCTGTGGCCTTAGGCCGATCAAGAGGTGTGACTGGTTCAGACGTGACCAAGTCCCCAAGTGATCTGGTGGCTCTCGCCTATCAAGAGGTGTTGCATTGGTTCGGACACGTCCAAGCCCCCAAGTGATATAACATGATGCTTTGAAAAGCTAACTCAAGGGGTAAACCGGAGGCCGCTTTAGAACAACTCCGTGTAACCACACATGATGTAAAAGAACAGATACCCCGCTTTAGCTAAGGTTCCGGTTTATTATATTTAATCATAATATATACATCATCGTAATATGTACATAAGTAGAGCCAATGGCTCAGGTATAGTAAGGCCGAAGATGAGCTATGTTCCACGGCCTGTTGGTCTCCTCCTCTGATGTATGTGAGTCTTTATGCTCTTGAATATCGATCAGATAGTATGACCCATTGTGCAGATTCTTGCTGACCACGAAAGGTCCCTCCCAAGGTGGGGATAGCTTATGCATATCAGTCTGATCTTGGATGAGCCGAAGCACCAAATCTCCTTCCTGAAAGGTTCTGGTTCTGACTCGGCGACTGTGATAACGACGAAGATCCTGTTGGTAAATCGCCGAGCGGGCGGCTGCTATGTCACGTTCTTCATCAAACAGGTCCAAAGCGTCTTGCCGTGCTGTCTCGTTTTCCGCTTCAACATAAGACGCCACACGAGGTGAGTCATGACGGATATCACTAGGGAGAACCGCCTCTGCTCCGTAGACCATGAAGAATCTTTATCCAAACCGGGACTTGCTAATATAAATCCCAATGCTTCAGAATTCGCTGATGTATCCCCCAAGGGCCGGTTCAACTTAGTGTGGTTAAACCGGGACTTTAAGTAATTGAGATCGCAGCATCAGAATTTATTCGAGAAAATAGCCATTAGCCCCCAAGTGCCAAGTTGAATACTTGTATTGATCTTGGGACTTTATAATCAAGTGAAATATGAAGATCAAATAGGCATTAGCCCCCAAGCGCCAAGTGCATAACTTGTTATGTGGTTGGTGCTTCAATTCTTGTACTGCTTGTTGAATCATATAACTGTCTGTATGCAGGCTAAGCTGAAGACAAAAGAAAAACAAGGCGCCGATCTCCAAGAAAATTTGAAGTCCCAACAGACTGAAACCTCAAAAGCAAAAGAGGAGTTGACCAGCGCCTTAAGCGTCATGGAACAGCTTAAGAAGGATTTCAAGAAGGAGCGGGCGGATTGGGCCACTGAAAAATCTGCTTTAACCAAACGAGCAGAAGATGCCGAGGATGCACTGAAACCGGTGGTGGACGGACTGACCAGCATAAAGCGGCACGTGCATGCCATGACCGCTGCTATCTTTGGTAAGCTGGTTTGATTTCTGGATTGATTCGGCCATCTTATAGAGCTGCCGGTTTGTTATCCCTTTGTAAAATTTCAGGGACACGCATTGGTCACTTGGGGTCAGATGTGCGGAAGAAATTGAAAGCCGCCTACACATTGATCGAACAACTGTACACTGGTGCACAGCGGATCATCTCTACTGCATCCCACAACAATTCGGCGCCCACTTTGATTCAGGACACTCTGAAGAGACTGTCGATGCTTCCTGCCCGGGTTGAAGAGCTGAAGAAATCTGCTGCTCGAACCGGTGCGATCAATGCCTTAATTAGGGCAAAATCTTGGGTGCCGGAGAAAGAGCTGGCGGCCAGCCGAAGCCGGACCCGGATCTCCATCGAGCGAGATGCGGACGGCCATCCCCGAGCCATGGAATGGCGGGGCAACCCGCCTCCGCCTCGACCCCATGGAGAGAGATATCCCACCCCGCCGCCAGTGGCGCACCCGACTCTCAGCGGCCGACTAGGTCGCCGCGAAGGAGTCAGCGAGAACGACGCCCGCCATTGGGTCGACCGCCTGGCGCGATCCCTGGCATTGGAAGAAGAAGACGATGTCGGCCCGCCCTGTTTCGGCCCCTGCATCCGTGACGAGCCTTTCCCCAAAGGGTTCTCGCTCCCAAGAGACACGCCCAAGTACAACGGCTCCGTGAAGCCGGAAGATTGGCTGATCGACTACTCCACGGCGGTCAGCATAGCCAACGGCAACCGGCGCGTTGCCCTGAAGTATGTGCCCCTCATGCTGCAAGGCACGGCGCGGACCTGGCTCAACAGCCTCAAGCCTCTCAGCATCAACAGCTGGCTAGATTTCACCGAAGCTTTCATCCGGAACTTCACCAGCACCTACAAGCGGGCTCCCAAGCCCAGACAGCTCCCCTTGTGCGTACAAGGCCCCGCCGAGTCCACTCGCGACTACCTCACGCGTTGGGCCGAGCTCCGCAATTCTTGTGAGGGGGTGCACGAGGTGCAAGCCATCGAGTACTTCATAGCTGGATGCCGAGAAGGCACCCTCCTCAAGCACAAGCTCCTCTGCGACGAGCCGACCACCCTTGACGAGCTTCTGGACATAGCGGACAAGTACGCCACCGCCGACTCCTCAATGAAGACCGAGCTTCGGCTAGACGCGTCCGGAAAAGTACTCAACCCGGCGCCCAAGACGCCGGCTGGGGACTCCGGCCGACGCCCACACTCGAACGACCACAAGCGCAAGGGCCCTGCGCCGCCTCCCGCCAGTCGGCAGGTGGCCACGATCGAAGACGCGCTGCCTGAAGGGCGACCTGCGCCCAAGAAGCCCAAGGGCGGCCGGCCGGCTTGGCAGCCAGCCTTCTCCTACGAGCAAACTCTCGACGCCCCGTGCAAGTTCCACGGCGGCGCGAAGCCGTCCAACCACACAACCCGGAAGTGCCATTGGCTCACCCGAATCTCTAAAGGAGAGGGGCTCGCGCCGCCTCCGCCTGCCGGCCCGCCGCCTCCGCCTCCACCGCCTCCGGCCGCTCGGCCCGCAGTCGGAGCCGTGCATGACGAATTCCCTGACGAGCAAGCTACCTACATCGTCTTTACAAGCCAGCCCAAAGACCGGCGCAGCAAACGCCGAGAGCACTAGGAAGTCAGCGTGGTCGCTGCCCAACCCCGCCGGACACATGCATTGGTCAGAAAAGCCCATCAGCTGGAGCCGGGCCGACCATCCAGAAGTGATGCCGTCTCCCGGTTCTTATGCGTTGGTCCTGGAAGCCACCCTCGCGACGGACAGACGCGCTGCCCGCTTCTCCCGCGTGCTGATAGACGGCGGGAGCAGCATCAACATCCTGTACCGTGACACCCTGGAGAAGCTAAATGTCAAGATGAAGCAGCTCATGCCGACTCGGACGGTGTTTCATGGCATCGTACCCAGCTTATCCTGCGCCCCCATTGGAAAGATCAAGATTGATGTACTCTTTGGGGACAAGGAGCATTTCCGGAAGCAATCTGGTTTGAAGTGGTGGACTTGGAGAGCCCCTACCATGCGTTGCTTGGCCGACCCGCCTTGGCCAGATTCATGGCAGTTCCCCACTATGCATACCTCAAGATGAAGATACCAAGCACCAAAGGCGTCATCACCGTAGCCGGCGATTACAAGAAGTCTTCCGAGTGCGCTGCCGCCAGCAGCCGGCTGGCCGAGTCCCTTGTGATTGCCGAAGAGAAGAAGATGTTGGACCGGGTCGTGGCCTTGGCCAGCAAGCAGCCAAACCAGTACCCCGACCCCAAGGAGTATGATGCCCAAGGATCTTTCCAGCCGGCCAGAGACACCAAGAAGATACCCCATGACCCCGAGCACCCCGAGAGGTTTGCCGTCATCGGGGCAAGCCTGAACAGCAAATAGGAAGGCGAGCTCGCCGATTTCCTCCGTGAGAATCGGGACATCTTTGCATGGTCCCCCAAGGACATGCCGGGTGTTTCGAGGAAATTCGCCGAGCACAAACTACACGTCCGAGAAGACACCAAGCCAGTCAAACAACCCCTTCGCCAACTATTGGAGGAGAAACGCAGGATTGTAGGGGAGGAGATAGCCCGGCTTCTGGCAGCCGACTTCATTATGGAAGTTTTCTTTCCAGAGTGGCTCGCCAACCCGGTCCTCGTACTAAAGAAGAACAACAAGTGGCGCATGTGTATAGACTACACAAGCCTCAACAAGGCCTGCCCCAAAGATCCCTTTGCCCTTCCAAGGATTGACCAAGTGATAGACTCCACAGCCGGATGCGAGCTATTGAGCTTCTTGGATGCTTACTCAGGATATCACCAGATAAAGCTGGATCCGAACGACCGCCTGAAGACCGCCTTCATCACGCCATTTGGAGCCTTATGCTACCTGACTATGACATTCGGCTTGAGAAATGCCGGTGCCACTTTTCAGCGTTGCATGCAGAAGTGCCTCCTCAAGCAACTCAGCAGAAACGCTCACGTCTACGTGGACGACATCGTGGTGAAGACGGAGAAGCGTGGCACCCTGCTGGAAGACCTCAAAGAAACATTTGAGAACCTGTGCCGGTTCCAAATCAAGCTCAACCCCGAGAAATGCGTGTTCGGAGTGCCAGCCGGCCAGCTCTTAGGCTTCCTGGTCTCCGAACGAGGCATCGAATGCAACCCGGTGAAGATCAAGGCCATCGAGAGAATGGCGATCCCCACCAAGCTTCGAGACATCCAAAAGTTCACCGGATGCTTGGCCTCCTTGAACCGCTTCATCAGCCGGCTCGGAGAGAAGGCTCTCCCCCTCTACCGCCTCATGAAGAAGAGCACTCACTTCGAGTGGAACGACCAGGCCGACCAAGCTTTTCACGAGCTGAAGAAGATGCTGGCCACGCCGCCTGTCCTCGCGGCTCCGACTGAGAAAGAGCCCATGCTCCTTTACATCGCCGCAACCAGCCGGGTGGTCAGCACCGTCATCGTAGTCCAACGCCCAGAAGAAGGCCGAGCCCAGCCGGTCCAGAGGCCGGTGTATTATTTGAGCGAGGTGCTGTCCACTTCAAAGCAGAACTACCCGCACTACCAGAAGATGTGTTACGGCGTGTACTTCACCGCCAAGAAACTGAAGCCCTACTTTCAAGAGCATCCCATCACGGTCGTATGCACCACCCCGCTAGCGGAGATCATAGGCAGCCGGGACGCATCCGGCCGGGTGGTGAGATGGGCCATCGAGCTGGCCCCTTACACAATCTTCTACCAGCCCCGCACCGCCATCAAGTCCCAAGCACTGGCCGACTTCCTCGTCGACTGGGCCGAGACCCAGTACCTGCCACCGGCTCCCGACTCCGCCCATTGGCGCATGTACTTTGACGGGTCCAAGACGCGCACCGGCTTGGGAGCCGGCGTCGTCCTTACCTCTCCCAAAGGCGACAAGCTCAGATGCACGCTGCAGATTCACTTTGCCGCCTCCAACAACATGGCCGAGTACGAGGCGCTCATACACGGGCTTCGGCATGCCAAAGAACTCGGCATTCGCCGGATCCTATGCTATGGCGACTCGGACTTGGTGGTCCAGCAATCATCCGGCGACTGGGATGCCAAGGACGCAAATATGGCGAGCTACCGCTTCCTGGTTCAACAACTCAGCGGATACTTTGAAGGATGCGAGTTCCTCCACGTACCGCGAGCCGACAACGAGCCAGCCGATGCCCTGGCTCGAATAGGCTCCACTTGGCAAGCAATTCCAACCGGCGTCGCTCTACAACGCCTACTCAAGCCGTCCATCAAGGCGTCTCCAGAATCCGATTCCATCTTCGTGCCGCCTGACCCCGACGCGGCCGGGTCCGGCTCGAAGAACCAAGCGGGCGACCCCGGGACTTCAGTAATCGGCCCGGGGACTTCGGCAAATGGCTCGGGGACTGCCACACTCGGCTCGGGGACTGCAGTAGCCGGCCCAGGGACTGCACCAACACAACAGCCGGCGGCCGACTCTAGCATTTCACCACCCAGCCCGCCCACCCTGGTGGTAGTAGCCACATTGGCAGTAGGAGAAGTCGCGGCTCCGTCATGGGCTCAGTCCATCCTCAACTTCCTAGTAAACCAAGATCTGCCGGCTGACGAAATAGAGGCAAGACAAGTCCAACGTCGAGCCGGAGCATACACAATCGTCAACAGAGAACTCGTCAAGCGCAGTGTCACTGGAGTCCTCCAACGGTGCGTCGAGCAAGAGAAGGGCATTACAATCCTTAGAGACATTCACCAAGGAGAATGCGGCCACCATGCGGCTTCAAGATCACTCGTCGCCAAAGCTTTCCGCCATGGTTTCTTCTGGCCGAACGCTTTGGACGACGCCAAAGAATTAGTTAAAAATTGTAAGGGGTGCCAACTCTTCAGCTCCAAGCAACACATGCCGGCTTCGGCACTCAAGACCATTCCCCTCACCTGGCCCTTCACCGTTTGGGGACTGGACATGGTAGGCCCATTCAAGACGGCGCGCGGCGGCATGACGCATTTGCTCGTCGTCGTGGACAAATTCACAAAGTGGATTGAGGCAAAGCCGATCAAGAAGCTGAATGGGACGACTGCTATGACATTCATCACAGACATAACAACTCGGTACGGCGTGCCACACAGCATCATCACCGACAATGGCATGAATTTTGCCAAAGGAGCCTTGGCACGTTTCAGCGCAGCCCAAGGTATCCGGCTGGACTTACCGTCCGTCGCCCACCCATAGTCAAACGGCCAGGTTGAGCGAGCCAACGGCCTCATCCTCTCCGACATCAAGCCCCGACTGGTTGTACCTCTGGAGCGTTCAGCCGGCTGTTGGCTCGATGAGCTTCCGGCTGTCCTCTGGAGTCTGCGCACTACTCCAAACAAGTCAACCGGCTTCACCCCTTTCTTCCTTGTGTATGGTGCCGAGGCGGTCATCCCAACTGACGTCGAGTTTGACTCGCCTTGAGTAACCATGTACACAGAAGCGGAGGCCAAGGAAGCACGAGAAGACGGCGTCGACCTGCTAGAAGAAAGCCGGCTGTTAGCCCTCAGCCGGTCTGCCATCTACCAGCAGGGTTTGCGCCGCTACCACAGCCGGAAGGTCAGGCCAAGATCTTTCCAAGAGGGCGATCTTGTGCTCCGGCTGATCCAGCGAACAGCCGGCCAGCACAAGCTCTTGGCCCCTTGGGAAGGCCCCTTCGTCATCAGCAGAGCTCTAGGCAATGACTCCTACTACCTGATCGACACATAGAAGCCGAAGGCACGCAAGAGAGATGACTCCGGCAAGGAGTCGGAACGACCATGGAACGCCAACCTCCTTCGAAGATTTTACAGTTGAAATGCAGTATGTATCACGCTAACTTTTGTATTAAGTACGAGACAATAGGCCCCCCGAGGAGGGCTCGGGGACTGCCATCTCTTATCTATGAATGAAAAGTATCATGCTTATGACTTTGTCATTTCATTTACTTGTTCCGTCCGGCACCGGGTTCGACTAATCGGCCTGGGGACTGGCCTACTGGAGTTATATTAGAAGTCCTACCCGCAGTCAGACAAGTAGTGTGCCGGCTCCCAAGCTTTCTCTTGCCAAAAGTCGCAGTTCAAAGAACCAGCTGTCCGACTGGCAAGAGTTAAAGGAAGGAACGGGCGCCCACATGAAAAACGGCTAGGGACTAACGGACTAATATAACAAAAGCCGGTTTTTCTCCCACCGCCGAATGGCTACCAGAGTAGCCGGCCGGCCGGTTTCCATTCACTTCACTTCAATCCAAGAAAGCTCAAGTACTTGCCTCCCCAAAGAGGGAAGGCGGCAAAGGAAAAAGCCTAAGGATAAAAAGCATACGCGAATGGAAACCAAACATGCACATAATAATATTTACATAAAAGACCTCTGAGAGGCCAGCATTCAACATAGTTTGGATACACCCCCAGTGGGTGGAACTGCGAAAACTTAATGAAGATTGTTCAAAAGATAACAAGCAGGAAAAATAAGGATGGCAGGTCAAGCCGGCAGAGCAACCGACGAGCCGGGCTGGTTGGCGGAGACGGTTGTGCCGGCTGAAGGAGCGGCCGGCTGGCGAACCTCGGCTTGGTCACTGCCTCCCGCAGAGGGCGCGCTTCCACGCGCCTCGTTGCTGGAGGCACGGTCGGCCTGAGGTCGGCCGGTTGTTCCACCAGCCGGCTCGACGTCTTCGCCGTCCTCCTCTTCGTCATCCTCGCCCTCGTCGCTGGAGGCGATCTCCTTTGCCGAGTCCTCCCCACCGCCGGGTTCAGCCCGAACCACTCCTCCGGCTGGGCAACATCGTCATCATCGATTTCGGGTGCAAAAATGCTGATGTCGGTGCACTCGGCGATCGTCGAAGCACGCTGGGCGATAGCCGGCCTCACCTCCTCCAGCTCCGCGTCGGCCTCCATCCGCCAAGTGTGCAGCTGGTCCAGGCTCAGCCCTGGGTACCAAGCCCGAATGAACTCCAACGCCCGCCCGGCTCCGAGGCGGGCCGCCGACGCCTTCCAAGCCTCAAAGCGACCGACTGCGACCTCCAGCCAGTCGGCAGTCCGGCTTGGGGTGCGGGGGATCGTCTTGCCGGGCCAGAGGGCGGCCAACACTTGCGCCCCGGCACGTTGGAGCCGGCGAAGCATCCGATGAGCCGGCTGCAACCACGCCTGGATAGCCAAGAGCTGCTCCTCAAGCGTCCGGTTCGCATCCGGCGCGATGTTGGCCCCCGCCTGACAGCGCGCCTCGCGATGAGCTTCGATGCTTTGGGCGGCAAAGGTGGAGTAGCCGGGAAAGTAGTCTGCACAAGGAAATAGGCAGCAACACAAGTTAGAACAAGAACCAGACGCCAAGGGCCAGGAGAGGAGCGAGGAAGGCGGCTTACCGTCGATCAAGTCCTCGATGCGGCCGAAGCCCTCATCCAGTGCTCGCCGAGTCTCGGCCCAGCTCGCCGCCTCGGTCTCAAACTCTGCCTTTAGGGCGGCCTCGCTATCCTGCGCTTGCTGCAGGGCCGCCTTGTGGCTCTTCTCCTGGTCAGCCAGCTTCTTGGCCAGGCGGTCACGCTCCTGGACCAAGATAGCGTACTCGGCGTCCTTGGTATGAAGGGCGGCCTGCGCTTCGCCGAGCTCCTTCCTCAAGTCGGCGTTGGCCCCTGAAGACAAAGAAAAATACAAGCCAATAAGGAAAAAGTCATCAAGAGAGATCCGACCCGACTGCGCGGCAGTCGGCCCGAATCTCGGGGACTACACCCAGTGGGTGCGCTGATGCACCCCCACAGGAGACAGACAAAATCAAGCACTTACTTCGGCTGTCGGCCAGGTCGTCGGTCCTCCGACTCAACTCCCGAGCCTGGGAGTTGAAGGCGGCAGCAAGGGAGTTATGATATTCCTGAAAGATTCAGACAAGAAGCAAAGATAAGGTGCTTGTCAAGAAATATTCGACCCGACTGCGCAGCAGTCGGCCCGATTCTCAGGGACTACACCCAGTGGGTGCGCTGACGCGCCCCCACGGAAGAAATCAAGAGATCAAAACGGCTAAGAATGAAGGACTCACCCGGATGGCGGCTTGCGTCGACAGGAACTCCTAGGTGAACTGCTGCAGCAGGGCGACCTGAGCTTGAAGCCGGCTCCGGACCCCATGAGCCGCCACATTCAGCTCGCCAGTCCCCCCACTGGGAGTCCACTCGGACGTGGCAGTGCTGGCCGCCTCCGGATCTTCAGCCAACTGGCCTGTGCCCGCGACATGGTGCGACTCCGGCGGAGCGGCGCCTCCCCCTGCGTGCCGACGCATCACCGACTGCACCTCGAGGCCGGCTCTGTCCTCCGGCTCACTCCCGGCCGGCTCCTCTGGCGCCGCTGACGATTGGCCGCCTTGGCCCGCTCCGGTTGGCGCCGCTGGCGGCGCTCTCCTCGCGAAGGCCACGGGGTCCTCCCTCCTCTCAATCAGCGGCGGGTCTTGGACGATTTCCTCCGCCAAGGGCAGTGGGGTGTCAAGGGCCATGGCTCGGAGGGGAATGGCGAGCAGCGGAGGCTGCTTGCGCGAACCCCCCGCCTCCGTCTCCGCGGTCGCCGACTCTGCCTGGGCCTTGGCTGCCGCGCCGGCCTGCTCCTCGCGCTCCTCCCGCGCCTCACGGGCGTTCCGCTCCGTGGCTTCCCTGAGATCGGCGCGGGGGTCCATGCGGCGGGAGCTCGAAGACCCTCCAGCCGGCCCCACTACAGAGCCGCCCGGACCCCGCTCAAGGGAAAGCGGCTCCCTGTCCATCAAGCGGGGAAAAAGTTAAGAAGAATGTTAGAACAAGAAGAGAATGATGAAAATCATGCGATAGGGCAATTGACGACTTACACTGAGACCGCCTGAGGCTGCTTCACCACCTTGCGGAAGCGGGCCGCTTTCGCAGCCGCCTCATCTCGCTTGGTCGCCGCAGTGGAGGCTTTGGACTTCTTCGGCCGACTGCCGAAGAGGCCTGAAGCGGCCCGGCGCTTCTGTGCACCGCCGCCGGCAGCCGGCGCGATGGACGAGCCCGCGCCCTGATGGTCGGCCACCAGCTGGTGACGCGGGGCGACTTTGGCTTCAGCGTCATCGGGCCAGTCCTCGAAGCTGGCAGTAAGCCTTGAGCCCCCAGGCTCGGCGTCGTCCCCTACGACGGCATCTTCCATGGCAGCCGCCCCCAAATCCGGGTCGTCAACGTCGTCCACCATGCGGTCGGGGGCATACTGGCGTTCTATCCCCGCTGCCCCGGTCGTCGGCGGGAGAAGGGGGTTCTGCTAAGAGGAACCGGCTGATCAGAAGCCGGCCATCATGAAGCCGGCTACCAACAAGAAGAAGAAAAGGAAAACTTACCACGGGCGGAGGGTTGGCGCGAGAATACGGCGCCTTGCCGTATCGCCAGTCTTCGGCGAGCTTGCAATTTGAGATGTAATTTACCATGTACGATACCTCCGCATGAGGCATCTCCCTGGTGCTCAGCCGGCTTGGGTCGAAGCGGCCGCTCATCTGGCACATCATGTGGGGCCGGCTCTAGAGAGGAGATATCCGGCGCTCCACGAAGGCGGCCACGAAGTCGGCCCCGTTCAGGCCTTCCGAGTGGATCATCACCCGAAGCCGGGAGACGGCGGCGTTCCCGGCCTGAGACAGTGACTGGGAACGGAAACTCCATGAGGGCTGCCTCCCAGCCGGCGGGCCGGCTACGTAAGCCGGCAGGTTGACGTGGTCTCCTTGCTCGGCGACGTTCTTCATGTAGAAGTATGATTTCTGCCAGATCTTCACCGACTGGATCAGGGGGATGGGCGGGAACGGGTTGTTCTCGCCCGCCCTCCTCATGGCGATGAAGGCCCCGCAGGGGGCGGGCACGCCTGCGACGATGGTGCCGAGTTTGCTCTGGAAGAACTCTCCCCAGAGCTCCAGCGTGGGGAGCAGCCCCAAGAAACCTTCGCAGAGGGAGACGAAGGCCGATATCAGCATCACCGCATTGGGCGTGAGGTGATGCGGTTGAAGGTTGTAGAACTCGAGGAAGGAGCGCAGAAATCCGCTCGCCGGAAGGCCGAAGCCGCGCAGGAAGTGCGAGCAGAAGACGACCCGCTCGCCCTCCTCCGGTGCCGGCGAAATCACCGTCCCCAGCGCCAGGCAGACCCGCACGAGGCTGGCGTTGGGCAGGCGCCGGGTCTGGTGGAGGAATTCAACATGGTCCTCGTGGACGTTGGAGCCGTCCCACGAGCTCGACAACGCCATGGGAGCAAGACGATGTGGCGGTGCTGAGACGAGAGGCTGCGGGGGCGACGAGAGGAAGAAAGGAGGACGAGAGGGGGCGGAGCGAGAGAGAGCGTGCGAACCTCTGTCGCTCCCCCTCCTCCCCCTACTTATAGTCTCGCGTGGCGGAGCCGAGGAGGCGCGGCGTGGGGAAACGTGGGAATCGATCGTGCCCACTCCCCCACGTCCCGCGCTTATTGCGCCCCAATGGCGAAATAAAATCGCCACGGGAAGGCGAGCGGTCCACCTGGGCCGCAAAAGATCAGCGCTCGGGCCGAGGCCTAGGAGTGGCGGGCCCGGGCCTGCGGCGGCGTCCCGTCGCGCACGTGCGCTGGCAGGATCTCGCTGCCACGTGGCCGCAGGAGGGCCCGCGGTCAGCACGCGGGTCGACCCCTTTCCTCCCTGCAAGATGCGGGGCTCCCTGAAATCGGCGTACACCAGCGAAGCCGACTCTTCAGGATAAGAAGCTGACCAAGCTTCTCGTCCCTTTGTCCGCCTTGAAGCTCGATCAGCTTTGGGGACTACTGTCGGAGTAAATAGCCATGGGTAGCCAAGCCGGCTTCCCCTGGCCATTCTGAAAAAATGACGAGCCCGCCCGGCTCTCAAGAATCCAAGACATGGGGCCGCCTTCCCGTTGCTGGCTGTCACCCAGGACGACTTTCGGAAGGTGGACCGACTTTAGCCCTCGTGAAGAAAGCCATGGGAGGGACGACTTCGAGAAGCCGGCCGCGAGAAGGCCGACTCCAAGAAGCCGGCTCCCATAAAGCGGTCGAGACCGTACCCTCAAAGTTTGCATCCACCTAGCGGCGATGTGACGGGGCGTGGCTACAGTGAAGCCTGCCTCCCCCGAATCCCGGAGCGCGCCTGGCACAGTGCGCGGTACGGGGTGGGCCTGACCCGTCCGGCGCGGCACTGTTGCCATGCTGACCCTGGTGTCACCCACGACGGGCCGCCAGTGCGGCCCACAGATGGTGGGCCCCTTCAGGCAGAGAGACACCCGAAGGCGGCCACGCCTCCCTCCAGTCAGCCCAAGACGGAGCCAGCTCCCCGCAGCTGGCTTGCCGCCTCCCTCGAAGGAGGCGCCCCATTAAGGAGACAAGACGCGGTGAGGCTACAGCGATCGCCCGACGGGCGGCGGCACTGTAGCCGCGCCTACCACGACGAAGCCCACGTCACCAAGATAGAGCAACAGTAACCAGGCGCCGACCAGGTCCTGGACAGTGGGGCCTGCCAGTCGACCAAGGGGCCGGCAGCCGGCGGGACCCACCAGTCGGCGGGCCCCAGAAGCCAGCGCAGAAGCCGGCGAGCGCAGTCACAGACGGCTGGGCTCCGTGCCCAGTCGGATTACCATTGTACCCCCGGGGAGTAGGCCTATATAAACCCCCCAGGGCACCCATGCAAAGGGTTCGACCCTCAGCTAGTTTTAGACACCACAGAAGGAGGAGAAGCAAGCCAGCCGTGCCCTTCTTCCTCCTCCGACCGAACAGCTCAAGGAGCATTGTGTAGCTACTTGTTCATCTAGAGATCATGCGGAGACCCCGCAGAGCAGCAGTAGGGGTGTTATCGCCACGGAGAGCCCCGAAGCTGGGTAAGATTCGCCGGCGTGCATGTCTGCGCCTCATCTCGTTTCCAGGCACCGGCGACGTCTTGCTGGCTCCCACAATGATAAGCCACCAATTGGCATATGTCGCACCTACCACCCGACACCTAACTTACAATACAAGTTTACATACCGACGCCGGTTTACGGCTACAGGCCTTAAACCGATCATGGGCTTTAAGCCCTCATCTACCTTCATGGGCTTTAACATACTTAACTACTGATGAAGTTAACCCAGCCCACATAGGCCGGTTTACGCCCAGTAGTCATGTCCCCAATATTAGGCCCAGATTGATTTGAATAGGTTCATGTCAATCCTTTAGCAAAAACTTCATCTTCAACATCTTCTTGTAGTTTGGTGAACTGCTGTGATGTAATCTTCTCTGATTGCTGTAAACCGGAGTGATGTTATCTGTCATAAAGAAACTATCCATGATACCTTCTTGTTTAATATATCTGCAACAATCGAGGCGACAGCTCCGTTTCCAAATCCGCGGCCCCTTGATTCTCGCGCCTGACACATGTCCCTTTATTTATAAATAGGACCAAAGGGTCATTTCTTTTTTCCCCTTCGTGCCCTTCTACTTCGTCTTCGTCGCGTCGCCCAGCTTCGGAGCTCCGCCGCCGCCGTGAACTATTGCACCAACCTTGGCCGCGGCTTCACCCTGAGCGTACCAGGGCACCGCGGCGACCTTCCGCGTCTTCCTCAGCTCCGGTAAGTCTTCTATCTTTTTCATACAGATCTGTTCTAGGGTTTCCATGCTCTCTAGTGTTCATCGCAAGCTCCTTGTTCATATGCTAGATCTTTAGACGAGTCTGTGAATCTTTGCTTTTGTGTAGCAGTAGTTTTTACCCTCTCTTTTCACTTTTTCATATTAAGACCATAGATCTTATCCGTAGCGATGGCTCATTGATTCGGCACTACTCGTTTTGGGCCTTGAATTTTTATCTCTTTTATGAACATGTTCCAGATCCAATGCTGTAGTATAATCTTGTGAAACCTGTTTTTGCATACTTACTCAACTGCAATCTCGGCTGTTTCAATGTTTAGACCAGGCGGTTTAACTTTGTAGAAAAATTTTCAAACCGGTATATACCATTAGTCCCCTTGTTGAACCGCCAGATGCTGTTGCTTCATAAAACTCCGGTTTAGATAGAGCTGTCTCCGGTTTAACATTGTACATACCAGTGTACTTTAATCAATGCATTCTTGAACCGGAATCACCTATCTTGTAGATTTCATCATGGCCAAGCAAGTATGTGAGTGCAACTGGGTTCCTTCTCGCGTCACAGAGACTCAACTGAACAATTTAGTCCTGATCGGCGCTTTAGGCAGCAAAAACACCATCCATTGGAGGGTCCCTGGCAAAGAATGCCCTCCCACACCTCAAGAAGGAGAGGTCGTCATTTTCGTAGATCACTTAGCCCGGGGCTTTAAGCCGCCCGGTTCTAAATTTTACCGGGACGTTTTAGCCAATTTTCAACTCCGCCCACAAGACACTGGCCCCAACTCTATTACAAACATGTGTCACTTCCAAGTGCTCTGTGAGGTGTTCTTTCAAGAGGAGCCCACAGTTGAGTTGTTCAGAGACTGCTTCCATCTAAACCGCCGTACTGAGTTTACTGACGGTTCCAATACGGAATTGGGTGGTGTGGCGATTCAAAAAAGGAAAGAGGTCACATACCCTCACGCCAAACTGCACATCCACCCCAAAGAGTGGAATCAAACATGGTTCTATTGCAAAGACACCTCCCCTGCTGGTGAAAATCCTTTTCCTGGCTTTCGTCCGGAGCGGCTTAGCAATACACACCCCTTTCCGCAATGGTTGACTGCCAAGGAGAGAAGCAAATACGCTCCTCAATTGTCCAAGCTCAGAGCCTTCTTGGCCAACGGTTTAACAGGGGTTGATCTCGCTCGCTGTTGGATATCGTGGAGCATACTGCCCCTTAGTCAGCGCTCCGGTTTGATGTGCGAGTATACTGGCAGTGTTGATGACCCACTGCGACATGCTAACGTCCAGGTCACCGACGAAGAAATCACAGAGGCTGTGAATAAAATGCTGAATGAACCGGAACACATCTGTGCTCGAACCGGCCTGCTTCCCTTCTGTGCCACCAACAGACCGCCAGCTGTAAGAGTTTGATTTTTCTTGTTACTGAACCTGTTATTGATATATCTGGTCATTATTTGTTATCAATTTCTGTATAAACAGGGCAATGATCTATTTTGGAGCAAGAAGCTTCCGCAGGAGAAGCCAGAAAAAACAGACAAACCGGAAAGACCAACCCGGCCAAAGACTAAAGTCGTGGAACTTCCTGCTCATAAGAAGAAAGCCACTGCATCTTCTGATCCGGCCCCTGATGATGATGTGGGTAATCCGGACCTTGAGGTAGAGCTTGACTCGCTTGGCTTATTTTTCATACGCCTTATTGATGATGATATTTTTCAGGATGATGTCGAAGCTAGCCATGCTGATGCTGCAGAGGTAATTACTCTCTCTTCCGATTCAAACCCTTTTCCTTCACTAAAAATCCGTCAGGCAAACCGGAAGGTTAAATTTTCTCATCCTCTTGCTTACTTGGATCCCAAATTTCTTATGAAGACCCAACGACACGAAGCTTGCCGCACAACCCGGCACAGCGGCCAGGTAGTTACCTCCGCCGGTTTACCGAACAGTCCGGTTCGGAAACGCCGTTCAGAGGTCTCTAATTTGCTTGTCAGTGCTTGTCCTAAAGCGGGCTGTTTTTGTCAACCTCTTAATCCATCTGACTCCGATTATCAGGTTACTTCCCACTCATCCTCTGGCGAGTCATTGGCTACTCAGCTGCCATCGCTCAAAACGGTGATTGGGTAAGCTATACTTATCATAATATTTCCGGTACATCACCTTGGAACATATGCTTATTTGACTTTGTTATTCCTTTCAGGGCCAAGCCTAGGCCGAGCAAGAAGGCTCGCCTGGATAAAGAGGCCGAGGAGGACACCGTCCCTGAACCGGGTAAAACACCAGATCTTGAAGCGGCTATTCCTGAAGATATACCCAATGATCTACCACAGCAAGGTGACGATTTTATTGCTGAAGAAAGGCCTATTGACACCTCAAGTCCTGTCAACCAGCCCACAAGCCCCATCCGGTTTGGAAGATCCACCAGTCCATCCCAGCTTGCTGACAAACCGACTGCGCCAGTGCAAACCAGTGATGCTAAGGATGATGAAGTTCTAATTATTGGCATTGGCCGTAGAGAGCCCAGCAATCCTGTTATTTTATCCAAGCATACCGCCAAAGAAGTATTTGCTGCCATGGGCAAAGGCAAGTGGAATTTTGACTTGGCGACCTATGCTGCTCTGAATGCCCAAGATCTTCATTCTGGCTACCTGAACCGGCTGTATACCAGCCGTGATTATGAAGCTGGTCTGGTGAATATGATGAAAGAGAAATTTGAGGTAACTTTCATGTACTTTTTCTTGCTTGGATATTTCAATCTTGTTAACTCTCCTAGCCCCCAAGGGCCGGTTTAGAATCTTTATCCAAACCGGGACTTGCTAATATAAATCCCAATGCTTCGGAATTCGCTGATGTATCCCCCAAGGGCCGGTTCAACTTAGTGTAGTTAAACCGGGACTTTAAGTAATTGAGATTGCAGCATCAGAATTTATTCGAGCAAATAGCCATTAGCCCCCAAGTGCCAAGTTGAATACTTGTATTGATCTTGGGACTTTATAATCAAGTGAAATATGAAGATCAAATAGGCATTAGCCCCCAAGCGCCAAGTGCATAACTTGTTATGTGGTTGGTGCTTCAATTCTTGTACTGCTTGCTGAATCATATAACTGTCTGTATGCAGGCTGAGCTGAAGACAAAAGAAAAACAAGTCGCCGATCTCCAAGAAAATCTAAAGTCCCAACAGACTGAAACCTCAAAAGAGAAAGAGGAGTTGACCAGCGCCTTAAGCGTCATGGAACAGCTTAAGAAGGATTTCAAGAAGGAGCGGGCGGATTGGGCCACTGAAAAATCTGCTTTAACCAAACGAGCAGAAGATGCCGAGGATGCACTGAAACCGGTGGTGGACGGACTAACCAGCATAAAGCGGCACGTGCATGCCATGACCGCTGCTATCTTTGGTAAGCTGGTTTGATTTCTGGATTGATTCGGTCGTCTTATAGAGCTGCCGGTTTGTTAACCCTTTGTAATATTTCAGGGACACGCATTGGTCGCTTGGGGTCAGATGTGCGGAAGAAATTGAAAGCCGCCTACACATTGATCGAACAACTGTACACTGGTGCACAGCGGATCATCTCTACTGCATCCCATAACAATGCGGCGCCCACTTTGATTCAGGACACTCTGAAGAGACTGTCGATGCTTCCTGCCCGAGTTGAAGAGCTGAAGAAATCTGCTGCTCGAACCGGTGCGATCAATGCCTTAATCCGGGCAAAAGCTTGGGTGCCGGATTTTGATCCTGTTGAAGCGGCTCAGGGCTATCCAAGCTTGAAGGAAGACGGGTCAGAGTTTAGTTAATCGGATCTGCGAGCAATAAACCGGGAGGTGCGTCCGCTAGCTTGTCAATTGTTTGAAGAAGCAGACTTGTCTCATTATCAAGCCCAATATGACAACAAAAACAAGCGAGTAGTTGCACCCATTCCTGAAGCGGAAAATCTTATCCCTCCAATCCGTAAGCATACTTACGCTCCCGATATTGAACTGTCGTTGCTGATCCATGATGAAGATGTCTTTCAAGCATTAATGGGAATCGACTGGACAACTGTTGATTTCCAGCCGCTGGGTAGAGAAGCTGAAGTTGAAGCGGCGCGGGATGACCCACAACCATCAGGCCAGGCTGGTGACCAAGCTTGAACCGGAAGCCGGTTTAAACTGCTTCTCCTTTGCGAAAAAACAATGATCTTATTTTGGGCACCATGTTGCCTTGTAATAGGCTAGCCGATACTCTTGATTTTGATATGCCTTCGTGCATAATTACTGCAACTTGTTCTTCCTTTGGGTGATGAACTTTCCAAAGTATTTTCTGCAATATAAAAAATCTTAAAATGTCACCGCGGTTGTACCGTCAGGCGGAGTATGATGTCTGCATATATGAAATCAAAATATCTGAAATTTAAGCATATGATCAAATCTTTGGGATACATAATACCTGCCATCGTTGGGTATGAAGTTTCCTTGGCCAATCTTGAAGCGGAGGTTTATAAACCCACACTGTTGGAGGAGATAGCAGCTCCTGTATATATATAATGCCGGTTTACCATGTAAACCGTGCCGGGTTATAATAAAACATCATGTTACTCCATAATAGGATGTTAATAAAAAATCAAACCGGGCAAATAGTCTCCGGATTAAAAATGGACCGTGTTCCGTCAATTGACAGTTTGAACCGGCTTAAAACCTTGTCGGTTTAAAAAACGCAACAAAAAGAAAGAAATATCTATCAAAGAAAAATGTGAAGCAAAGGCAATGATAAAACCTTTTGCAAAAAGAGGCTTTATTTGAGCCGATCAGATGGTGTTACCATGGTCGGACACGACCAAGCTCCCGATAGGTGTAGCTGTGGTTCAAGTCAGCCAGGTCCCCAAATGAAACCGTGGCATTTATGCCGATCAAGAGGCGTGGCAATGGTTCAGGTTCGACCAAGCCCCCAAGTGATTCTGTGGCCTTAGGCCGATCAAGAGGTGTGACTGGTTCAGACGTGACCAAGTCCCCAAGTGATCTGGTGGCTCTCGCCTATCAAGAGGTGTTGCATTGGTTCGGACACGTCCAAGCCCCCAAGTGATATAACATGATGCTTTGAAAAGCTAACTCAAGGGGTAAACCGGAGGCCGCTTTAGAACAACTCCGTGTAACCACACATGATGTAAAAGAACAGATACCCCGCTTTAGCTAAGGTTCCGGTTTATTATATTTAATCATAATATATACATCATCGTAATATGTACATAAGTAGAGCCAATGGCTCAGGTATAGTAAGGCCGTAGATGAGCTATGTTCCACGGCCTGTTGGTCTCCTCCTCTGATGTATGTGAGTCTTTATGCTCTTGAATATCGATCAGATAGTATGACCCATTGTGCAGATTCTTGCTGACCACGAAAGGTCCCTCCCAAGGTGGGGATAGCTTATGCATATCAGTCTGATCTTGGATGAGCCGAAGCACCAAATCTCCTTCCTGAAAGGTTCTGGTTCTGACTCGGCGACTGTGATAACGACGAAGATCCTGTTGGTAAATCGCCGAGCGGGCGGCTGCTATGTCACGTTCTTCATCCAACAGGTCCAAAGCGTCTTGCCGTGCTGTCTCGTTTTCCGCTTCAACATAAGACGCCACACGAGGTGAGTCATGACGGATATCACTGGGGAGAACCGCCTCTGCTCCGTAGACCATGAAGAACGGTGTGTATCCTGTTGATCTGTTGGGTGTAGTATTGATGCTCCATAACACAGATGGTAACTCTTCTACCCAACAACCCGATGTTCTCTGCAAAGGAACCATAAGCCGGTGCTTGATGCCTCTCAAGATCTCTTGATTAGCCCTTTCTTCTTGACCATTGGACTGTGGGTGTGCCACTAATGAAATGTCAAGCTGGATGTGCTCCCGTTCGCAGAACTCCTTCATGGCACCCTTGGACAAATTGGTACCATTATCTGTGATGATACTGTGTGGAAAGCCAAAATGGAAAATCACTTTTTTGATGAACTGAACCACCGTGGCCGCATCACACTTGCTAACAGATTCTGCCTCCACCCACTTTGTAAACTTGTCAACCGCCACCAGGAGGTGGGTCTTCTTATCTTTGGACCTTTTGAAAGGCCCAACCATATCCAGCCCCCAAGTCACAAACGGCCAAGTAACTGGAATCATTCTCAATTCTTGAGCTGGCACATGAGCACGTCCTGAAAACTTTTGGCAACTGTCACATCGTCTGACCAGATCCTCCGCATCAGCATGAGCAGTTAACCAATAGAAGCCATGGCGAAACGCTTTAGCCACCAAAGATTTTGAACTGGCGTGGTGACCACAATCTCCTTCGTGGATCTCACGCAAAATTTCACAGCCTTCTTCAGGAGACACACAGTGTTGAAACACCCCTGATACACTGCAATGATGCAACTCGCCATTGACAATAGTCATGGACTTGGACCACCGGATTATCTGTCGGGCCAGAGTCTCATCCTCTCGTAATTCGCCCCGGTTCATGTACGCCAAGTAAGGAAGCGTCCAATCCGGAATAACATGAAGAGCTGCCACCAATTGAGCCTCAGGATCAGGAATAGCCAATTCCACTTCATCAGGGAGCTTGACCGACGGGTTGTGCAGCACATCCAGAAAAACATTGGGCGGGACCGGTTTGCGCTGAGAGCCCAGCCGGCTTAAAGCGTTCGCCACTTCATTCTTCCGTCGGTCCACGTGGTCCACCTGATAGCCTTTAAAGTGACCTACAACAATATCCACCTCACGACGATATGCTGCCATGAGTGGGTCCTTGGAATCCCAAGTTCCAGATACTTGTTGAACCATGAGGTCCGAGTCACCGAAGCACTTAACTCGACTTAGATTCATCTCCTTAGCCATCCGGAGACCATGGAGCAAGGCTTCATACTCAGCTGCATTGTTAGTACAAGGGAACATTAAGCGGAGAACGTAACAAAACTTATCACCTCATGGGGAAGTTAATACGACTCCAGCCCCCGAGCCTTCCAATTGCCTGGATCCATCAAAATGGATGGTCCAATATGTGTGATCCGGCTTTTCTTCCGGTGCTTGCAGTTCCATCCAATCATGGATGAAATCAACAAGTCGTTGAGACTTAACCGCCGTCCGAGGCACATACTTCAACCCGTGCGGCCCAAGCTCTATAGCCCACTTGGCAATCCGGTCAGTCGCTTCCCAGTTCTGGATGATATCCCCCAAGGGAGCAGGACTGACCACCGTAATGGGGTGCCCTTGGAAGTATTGCTTAAGCTTCCGGCTTGCCATAAAAACTCCGTATACCAGCTTCTGCCAATGTGGATACCTTTGCTTGGACTCAATGAGTACCTCGCTGATATAATATACCGGAAGGGAGTTATGAATGTCGTCTTCTCCTGGTCCTTAACTGCCATTTTGATCTGATGATAGCCAGAATATGCATCCAAAAAACTCAAACGCTCACAACCCGTCGTAGCATCAATAATTTGATCAATACGTGGGAGGGCAAAAGGATCTGCTGGACAAGCCTTCTTAAGATCTATGTAATCCACACACATGTGCCAGGTGCCGTTTTTCTTAAGGACTAGCACCGGATTGGCAAGCCACTCAGGGTGGAAAACTTCAATAATAAAGCCAGCTGCTAAGAGCCTGGCTACCTCTTCTCCAATCGCCTTGCGTCTTTCTTTGTTAAACCAGTGGAGGAACTATTTCACCGGTTTGTATTTAGGATCCACATTAAGGGTGTGCTCAGCGATTTGCCTCGGTGCACCTGGCATGTCAGAGGGCTTCCATGCAAAAATGTCCCGATTCTCACGGATGAACTCGATGAGCGCGCTTTCCTATTTCGGATCCAAGTTGGCACTGATGCTGAACTGCTTGGACGAATCGCCAGGCATGAAGTCAACAAGCTTAGTCTCAGTTGCCGATTTGAACTTCAGGGCCGGATCATGCTCCATAGTTGGCTTCTTTAATGGAGTCATGTCCGCCGGATCAACATTGTCCTTATAATACTTCAGCTCCTCGGTGACACAAACCGACTCTGCATAGGCCGCATCTCCTTCCTCGCACCCCAAAGCGATTTTACGGCTTCCGGGAACCGTTATTGTCCCCTTGTGACCCGGCATCTTGAGCTGCAAATACACATAACAGGGTCGTGCCATAAACTTGGCGTAGGCCGGTCGCCCAAACAGGGCGTGATATGGACTTTGGATTTTCACCACTTCAAACATCAATGTTTCCGACCTGGAATCATAATCATCTCCGAAGGCCACTTCCAGAGCTATCTTACCAACAGGATATGCTGACTTGCCAGGTACCACACCATGGAACACCGTATTGGACGGTTTGATATTTTTATCTGTTAGTCCCATACGACGGAAGGTCTCATAATACAAGATATTAATGCTGCTCCCTCCATCCATGAGCACCTTGGTGAACTTGTAACCTCCCACCTGAGGTGCCACCACCAGAGCCAACTAACCCGGATTATCAACCTGGGGAGGGTGATCCTCTCTGCTCCATATGATTGGCTGTTCAGACCAGCGTAGATAACGGGGCACGGCCGGTTCAACAGAGTTGACTGCCCGCCTCTGAACCTTCCTGTCTCGCCTGTCCAAGCTAGTGGTGAAGACATGGTACTGCCCACTATTCAACTGCTTCGGGTTTCTCTGGTAACCCGACTGTTGCTGCTGCTAGTTGTACCCACCCTGGTTGTTCTGATTATTTTGATTGTTATGTCCGCCCGGATTACCATTAAATCCTGAACCGGAATTTCCTCCACCGTAACCCGGCCCGGATCCTGAGCCACCGCCGGAGCCGTGATCATACCGGAAAGCATTAGAATTCTTGAACTCCTGCATAATGAAGCAATCCTTCCAAAGGTGGTTTGCTGGCACCTCCTTCATCCCATGCTTTGGACAGGGCTGGTTCAATAGATAATTTAAGCGGTCCGGGTTAGGGTTAGGCGCTCCACCGTGATTCGGTGGTTTACCCTTGCGTCGCTGACTCTTGTCCTACGCATTGGTATTAGCCACGAAGTCCATGTTGCCATCCGCTTTACGCTTGCCTCCGCTACCGTTACCTGCCGAGTGGTGCTGCTGACCTTTGGAGTTGCTATTCTTCTTTCCCTTCCCTGTCTTGTCATCATCAGACTCGGGATCATTAGTACTATCAGAATCAGCATACTTTACCAAGGCAGCCATGAGGGTCCCCATGTCAGTGCAATGGCGCCTCATCCGTCCCAACTTCAGCTTTAGGGGCCCAAATCGGCAGTTGCCTTCTAGGGTTATGACTGCAGTGTCAGCGTTGATGCGGTCTGATGAATGCAACACTTGTGAGACCCGGCGCACCCAATGAGTCGTCGATTCTCCTTCCTCCTGGACGCAGGTAGCTAAGTCCACTATCGACATAGGCTGCTTACATGTATCCTTACTGATAAACCGGGCTCGTAATTGGGCAAATGAACTGATAGAATTGGCCGGTAATCTTTTTAACCAAGTACGGGCCGTTCCTTCAAGCATCATGGTGAAGTATTTCGCACATGCCACATCATCCACATCGAGCATCTCCACGGCCATCTCATAGCTCTCCACCCATGTCTCTGGGGGTTGATCCGCCGTGTAATTTGGTACCTTGCGCGGGCCTTTGAAATCCTTGGGCAGGCGCACATTGCGTAAAGCGGGGACAAGGCAAGGCACCCCCAAAGAACTAGAAGTAACACCAGGTTCAACCGAGATAGTTGGACGAACCGGCGTAAGCTGCCGAGCCTGATACTCTGCGGCTAACTCGGGCTCCCTGCGCGCTCGGGCCCAGTCCACCACTTCCTGAGCGTTATCAGCACCACCCGCCGGGTTGTTGCCGCGGGGTGCTCCACGTCGTTCATTACTTGACACATTCGGTTCATCCATATGCCTGCTATAGCTCCGGCTTGGACGAGGGGTCGAGTGGATCCGGTCGCGGCTGTATGAGTATGCTTCCTGTTGGACCAAAGCTGTCCTAAGAAGCTCCTTGACCCGTCGCGTCTCTACCGCCTGTGGCGAGTCACCTTCAATTGGAATGGCCTCCAGCCGTGCAGCAGCGGCAACGAGGTTGTCCATCGGGTTGGATTAGTGACCCGGAGGTGTTGAAACAGCCTGAGGTATAACAGTGTTTTGACGAGGTGGATTCATCAGACGGGGCTGAACCGGTGCGCCGGTCCTAGGAGCTTCTGCCCGATTTACCTCCAGCGGATTACTGGTTCCTGCTCCTGGGGTGTTGAAAAGGTCTCTAGCCTTGAAAACCGAAGGCAAACAGGATCGATACTTCCTCTTCATGACTTCATGCGACGCGTTCTGGTCCAACATGAGCCTGTAGGCTTGTGCGTCTAAAGCGGCCCGCTCTGCGGTCATCCTGGCATTCTCAGCTGCCCGGTCCGCCTTGGCCTGGGTGATCTGTTCCTTCACCTTTGCGATCTCTGTGTTGTGGACGTCCTGATCCACCGGGTTAGCTTCTGCCATAAGCATAACCAATGCATCAAATAGATCTGATAGGACTTGAGCCGGCGGGCGTACAGAGCTTCCTGCCCCGGCAGCCATCGCTGCTACTGAACCGGAGGTTATTGGCGCAGCGGTCGAAGAATGAAGCGCTGCTTGTGTGCGGCCATGAATATTCCCACTCGGTTGGGTAGATCAGAGGGGTCCGGAATACTGTCGCCATTGGAACAGCCCCCAATCCGGCCATCCTGTAGCTGATATAGAGATTCGGTTTCTCCGGTTGATGACTCGTCACCGGAATAAACAACGGTCTCGCCGCGAGATTCCGATCCATCCTCGTAACTTCCTCCATGGATGACTCCCATGAAGGCACGCTTCACGGCCAGTTTAACCCGGGCGGACTGTGCACGCTGAGCCGTTTCAACGAGGTCGGTGCAGATGTCCGCCTCAGGGCCCGGTTAACCGATCTTGCCAATGAAAACGTGTATGCCACCAAAGGAGACCCGGTACCCGTACTCAACTGAGCCGGCCTCGGGGCCCCAGCCTGCATCATCGATGTAGAGCTTGCCGCGACAACTCTTAGTCATCCGGCCCACAGCGTAGCCCTCGAGTCCTTCGAAGCGGCCCTCCAAGAACTTGAAACCATCGTGTGATAGCCCACGGTGGGCGCCAACTGTCGTGGCTTTGTCACGGCAGATGTCCTCGTGAAAGGACTTAGTCGTGGAGCCATCGCAACGGGTTAGCTTGAAGGGGTTAAAGCGGACACAGGGACGCAAGAGAGTTTATACTAGTTCGGCCCCTTCGATGAAGGTAAAAGCCTACGTCTAGTTGTGATGGAATTGATGGGGTTTCGATGAATAGGGAGCAAACAAGCTGCGCCTAAGTCTCGAGTTGTTGTCTGTTGTCCTTGAACCGCCGCCGGGTCGTCCCCTTATATACATGGGTGACGCCCGTCGGTTTACAGAGTCCCAACACCGGCTCATATACGTGTTCGGTTTGGTCTCTACTTATTCCTAACTTACAATACAAGTTTACATACCGACGCCGGTTTACGGCTACAGGCCTTAAACCGATCATGGGCTTTAAGCCCTCATCTACCTTCATGGGCTTTAACATACTTAACTACTGATGAAGTTAACCCGGCCCAGATAGGCCGGTTTACGCCCAGTAGTAATATCCCCAACACAAAGGGCAAGATCTTCATCGAGCTCCTCCTCGAACTCCATTGCGTCATCTGCACAGTCCAACGGCACCTGCAAGCTGGTTTTGGAAGTAACTGTGAGTCACGGGGACTCAGTAATCTCACACCCTCGCGATCAAGACTATAAAAGCTTATGGGAAGGGTAAAAGGTATGAGGTGGAGCTGCAGCAAGCGACTAGCATATATGGTGGCTAACATACGCAAATGAGAGCGAGAAGAGAAGGCAAAGCACGTTCGAGAATCTATGATCAAGAAGTGATCCTAGAACAACCTACGTCAAGCATAACTCCAACACCGTGTTCACTTCCCGGACTCCGTCGAGAAGAGACCATCACGGCTACACACGCGGTTGATGTATTTTAATTAAGGTCAACTTCAGGTTTTCTACAACCGGACATTAATAAATTCCCATCTGCCCATAACCGCGGGCACGGCTTTCGAAAGTTCAATTCCCTGTAGGGGTGTCCCAACTTAGCCCATCACAAGCTCTCACGGTCAATGAAGGATATTCCTTCTAGCGGGAGACCCGATCAGGCTCGGAATCCCGGTTACAAGATATTTCGACAATGGTAAAACAAGACCAGCAACACCGCCCGAATGTGCTGACAAATCCTGATAGGAGCTGCACATATCTCGTTCTCAGGGCACACTCGGATGAGCACTACGTACAACTAAAACCAGCCCTCGAGTTTCCCTGAGGAGGTACTGCAAGTGGCTCTGTTTGGACCAACACTCAGAGGAGCACTAGCCCGGGGGGGTTTAAATAAAGATGACCCTTGAGTCTGCAGAACCCAAGGGAAAGAAAAGGCTAGGTGGCGAATGGTAAAACCAATGTTGGGCATTGCTGGAGGAGTTTTATTCAACGCGAACTGTCAAGGGGTTTCCATTATAACCCAACCGCGTAAGGAACGCAAAATCCGGGAACATAACACTGATATGACGAAAACTAGGGCGGCAAGATTGGAACAAAACACCAGGCATAAGGCCGGGCCTTCCACCCTTTACCAAGTATATAGATGCATTAATTAAATAAGAGATATTGTGATATCCCAACAAGTAAACATGTTCCCACAAGGAACAACATCTCCATGTTCCAACAAGGAACAAACTTCAATCTTCACCTGCAACTAACAACGCTATAAGAGGGGCTGAGCAAAGTGGTAACATAGCCAAACAACGGTTTGCTAGGACAAGGTGGGTTAGAGGCTTGGCTTAACAATATGGGAGGCATGATAAGCAAGTGGTAGGTATCGCAGCATAGGCATAGCAAAAGAGCGAGCAACTAGCAAAGGAAGTGATTTTGAGGGTATGGTCATCTTGCCTGAAATCCCGCAAGGAAGAAGAATGAGTCCATGAAGAAGACAAACGGACATAGTCGAACAGGTCCTCACAAACGCGACGTTATCGGAACCAACCCGAAGAAGCAACACCGGAAAGGAGCAAACAATCATGGTAAACAACCACCACATAAGCATGGCACGGTACACAAACAAGTATGATGCATGTCCGGTTTAATGAGGCATGGCATGGCAAAGTGCACAAACAACCCTACAAATTAAGTGGAGCTCAATATGCAACTCCATTGCATATTGACGAAACACCACATTCAAGTTATTTAGTTCGATCTCGTTTATGTACCCAACAATATTAAATGTTTTTAAACATGGCAAGAGGGTGAAGCAAAGTAAAACTACCTATCTAGTCAAGTTTAAATGAGGCCGGAAGCAACGAACAACAATTCCGGTAAATCCCCATATGCATATATTAGGTTTCGTACTGTTCTGCCCTAAACCATATTTTAGAGTTATTAAACATGCAAAGTGAGTACACCATGTTAAACTAGGCATTTTTATAACCCATTTACATATAAAGTTTGTTTAAAACCGAGCTACGATTAATTAGTTATGAATCAAATCATTTTAGCATGGCATTTAAGCAAATTAAAGCAAACATCATTTTAAACATTTTAAACATGGGTGAAAATGACATATTATGAAACTAGATGAAAAACTAAGCATATTTCATATACAAAGTTTTTACATGTGATGCTTAGTTTATGAGATATTAAATGCATGAAGGCTAAGGGGTTTTCTGTAAAATAGTAATTCGCTAGATAAATAGAGAAAATCGCGGCACAGGGAAAAAAACTACGTGGGCCGAAACTGGCTGGGCCGACGGCAGGAAAGGAAAAGTGGGGCGCTGCGGGTGTGGCTTCACCTAGTGGGCCTGGCCCAGTTTGTGGAGGAGGCAGGGCAGGCCGGATCAGGCTTGAGGCCATTGCGTGGGCGACATGGAGAGGGGCCAACTCGGGAGGAGCTGGGCCTTCGGCGCCGCTGGGCCTTGGCATGCTGGACGGTCAACGCGCGGCGGCTGCGTTCGACGTCTCGGTCCTAAAGCAGGGGATCGAGCAGGCTGGATCTGAAGGGGAAAGCAGCGGGGCCGGCGAGGACGCGACCTCCGGGTCTTGGCGACGGGGATGGCGTGGATGCAGCTTGGCGGCAGCAGCAGGACGGGTTGGCGGGGTCCACACAGAGGCCTCTCCTCGGTGCTGCAGTCTGGATGCAGAGCAGGCAAGGAGACGGCGAGGTTCAGTGAGGGGCGCAGCACGCTCTCGGCGACAAATGGCAAGGCACGAAGCATGGCGGGGCGCGACGCTGGTGGTCTGCTGATGGGTCTCCGGCGACGAGCTGCCGGTAGTGGCACGGGTGGTTGAGGAGGCCGACGTTGGGGAAGAGCTCGGAGGTCTTTCATGGCGTCGGGATTGAGGCGCGGGCGCAGAAGCTCACGTGCGTGCCCGTGCACGAGCGCGAGGCTCTCTCCTCGAGTGGTTGCGGGCGTGGAGGCAAGGAAGCACGGCTGCGGATGGAGTCTGGGTGGGGCGCCGAGTCAGAGCTGACTGCGCGCGCTCTGGCGCGAGGACGAGCCCCTGGCGTGAGGAGGAGGCGTGGATTCGGTGAGGCGGCGGAGTCCCTTCGGCGGCCATGGCGCCTGGCGTGCTCCCTGTTGCACCAGTACAGAGAGAAAGAGAGAGATGTGAGAGGAGGGAGTAGACGGTAGGGAAGGAGAAGAAGGGGCGCAGGAGGGGCTCGGGTTGGCCGGCCGATGATCCCAAGGTGGGAGGAGGCTGGAGGCTTCGGTGGTTGGCTGGGCGAGGGGATCGAGGGAGATCGGGCGAGGGGATCCCGAGGACGAGGACTTGGGGGAGAGTGTGGCCGCGGGTGAAGGGACAAGCCTCCTAATTTCTAGGGTTGGACAATATATATACACCAGGTGGATTAGGTTAGGGGCTACCTCATCCCTACGATCGTAATCGGACGGTCGCGAATAAAATAGTTAGGGAGCCCAAATAAGAAAACGATAACGTTTCGTAGATTTTTGGGGATGATCCGGACACAATGGTGGCGACAGTCTGGGTCGAGTCCGGGACAACTTTCTGGACGCGCGCGCGAGGGGGTTTGATGCACTGAGCAGAGAGGGTTTCGGACCATGCGGTCGCATCGGACAACTCCGGAAGCAAAGAGGGGAAGGAGGATGGACTAGGTGGGCTGTGGCGAGACTGCGAGGGGGAGAAGAGAGAGAGAAGGCCCGGCATCTGTTTCCGGAGACCGAAAATGTCCTACGTTAGACCGACTATAATGTCGCTATAGTTATCCGTTGGGGCATCAAACAAACTCCGAATGCGATGAAACTTGGCAGGCGGCCTACCTACAACATAACAACACCGCATGCCAACTTTCAACCCATTCCGAGAACATTTTTCGGCATCTTATAAAATAATATTTTGGACATGCCGCGGGCGCGTGCAAGTGTGTCTGGGCTCAGAACGGAAAACGGACGGAACTGGGAGACCTGGACGGATGCAAGATTGAAAACATGATGATGCAATGCGGATGATGATATGGCAAAATGCAACACGCAAGCAAAAGACATGGCAACAACAGCGAATAACTAGAAGACACCTGGCACATCGGTCTCGGGGCGTCACACATCATCACCATGAAGGCCAAGGACCAGAGGGAGAACCTCTCCCCTTCCAGGGGGGAGGCCATGGAGGAGGAAGCACAAGGGGGAGAACCTCTCCTCCACTCTCTCGGTGGCATCGGAGTGCCATTGGGAGGGGAATCATCGCCGCGGTGATCGTCTTCATCAACATCACCATCATCATCACCATCCTCATCTCTTTTACGCGGTCCACTCCCCCGCACACCGTTGTAATCCCTACTTGAACATGGTGCTTTATGCCACATATTATGATCCAATGATGTGTTGCCATCCTATGATGTTTTGAGTAGATATCCTTTGTCTTTGGGTTGATTGATGATCTAGATTGGTATGAGTTATATGTTTTACTTTGTTGCTGTCCTATGGTGCCCTCCGTGTCGCGCAAGCATGAGGGATTCCCGCTGTAGGGTGTTCCAATATGTCCATGGTTTGCTTATTGTCTGCGTTGCGTGAGTGACTAAAACACAAACACGGATAAGCGGGACATGGCGTATGGGAATAAAGAGGACTTTATACTTTAATGCTATGGTTGGGTTTTACCTTAATGATATTTAGTTGTTGTGGATGCTTGCTAGAGTTCCAATCATAAGTGCATATGATCCAAGAAGAGAAAGTATGTTAGCTTATGTCTCTCCCTCATATGAAATTGCAATAGTGATTACCGGTCTTGTTAACAACTACCTAGGACAATTCCGCACACCGATCCACCATTATTCCACACTCGCTATTTATAATATTTAGTAATATATTATAAATTTATGATAACAGCCCCTACTTTTATATTTTATCTCTCCGAGATCATGCAAAGTTATCCTCTTCATACCCACAACGTAGTTTTATTTCTCATTTCTAGTTGGAAGCAAACGTTCAGTGTACGTAGAGTCGTATCAGTGGCAGATAGGGCTTGAGAGAATATTATCTTACCTTTAGCTCCTTGTGGGTTCGACACTCCATACTTATCACTTCCACCTTTGGAAATTGCTACGATGATTCCCTGCACTTGGGGATTATCAAGCTCTTTTCTGGCGCCGTTGACGGGGAGCAATAGCGTGGGGTTGATATTCTCGTGTGTGCTTGTTTGCTTTCTTCACTAAGTAGATTTTGTTTTTCCTTTTTTGTTTATGTTTAGTTGTGGGTGAAACATAAAAAAAATTAAAAGAATGAAAATACAAAAAAATTACTTGCCTCTCATGCCTAAAAAGTTTTTCAAAAAGAGAAGTGATTGGAAAGTTATGCATTGAAGAAGTGAGGGTCGACCTTGAGCACTCGTGTTCATGCTCACGGAAACGATGTAGAATTTTTCATGGAAGTTTCTATGTAAATAATTATCCCCTTATATATATCCATTGTATTATAAAAATAATGTGCCAAGCTTTGGTTTTAGGATGATTAGATTGCTTGTTTACTATGTGCAGAACAAAAAACAGAAACTTTGGCTGTAGCGCGTGATTTTACTTTTTTTTACTAGAAAGTCAAATGGGTCTGAAACTTTTTGCACATTACTTCTGTACAAATTGTTAAAATTGTTAAAATTTATTTAATAATTTTTGGGGTTCCAGAAGTATTCTAAACCTCCAGATTACTACAGACTGTCCTGTTTTAGACAGATTCTGTTTTTCATGCGTTGTTTGCTTATTTTGATGCATCTATGGCTAGTATCGGAGGGTATGAACCATAGAGAAGTTGGAATACAGTACCTAAAGGTAGTGATTTGCTTTATTATACTAACGGATCTCACAAAGTTTTTGTTAAAGTTTGGTGTGGATGAAGTGTTCGAAGAACGAGGAGTTACCAATGTGAGAAGAATAAAGAGAGCCAAGAGCTCAAGCTTGGGGATTCCCAAGGCACCCCAAGTAAATATTCTAAGGATACTCAAGCATCTAAGCTTGGGGATGCCCCGGTGGGCATCCCATCTTTCTTCTTCAACAATTATCGGTATACCTCGGTTTTTGTTTTGTTCACATGATTTGTGTCCTTTGTGTTTTTCTTTTTCTTTAAGAACCATGCTTGTATGAGATGTCCCTTAATCAATTTATAGAATACTTCATGTGCTTCACTTATATCTTCTAAGTATGATCTTATAGAATTGCTCTTTGAGCTTCACTTAAATCTTTTGAGTATGGCTTTATAGAATGCTTCGTCTGCTTCACTTATACATTTTGAGCTTGGATATTGGTTAGTCTATATTAATTGTAGAACGCTCCATGAACTTCACTTATATATTTTGGAGTATGAATAATACTATCATCTAAAGCGGGTTTGGAAGAGTGTCAACTTTAGGAACTAGTGATCCCGCTATTCCGAATGGGGAGAATTTTGCTTATGTGGAGAGTAGTAAAATTTCTATGCTCGTAGATCATGAAAAGAATGCTTTATGTGATGGTAATATTGTTTAACTCATTCATGATGCTACTGAAAATTATTATGAGGGAGGAATACATGCTTGTAGGAGTTGCAATAATATCAAGTTTCCTCTCTATGTGGTTAAAGTTTTGAAGTTATACTCGTTTTGCCTTCCTATGCCAGTTGATTCTTGCTCCCATAAATTGTGTGCTCAAAAAATATCTAGGCATGGGAAGTGGGTTATATTTAAATATGCTATTCATATTCTTCATGATTCTCTCTTTATGTTTTAATTCTTTTTTTTTATGTGAGCATCATTGAAATCATCATGCCTAGCTAAAAGGCATTAAAGAAAAGCGCTTGTTGGGAGACAACCCAATATTTACCCTTACTGATTTCGTGTGTTATCATGATTAAGCTACTGTATTAATCATGTATTATAGCTTTTGTTTCAATAAAGTGCCAAGTAAGACCTTTGGGAAGACTTGGGTGAAAGTTAATGTGATCTTGCTGTAAAAAACAGAAACTTTGTGCTCACGGGATTAACTGCCATTTTTTACAGAAGAGCGTGATTGAGTTGATTCTTTTTTCATAAGATTAATAGACAAATTCCTCACGTCCACCAATTTATTTCAAAATTTTTGGAGTAGCAGAAGTATGGTTGGTGTTCAGATCATTACAGACTGTTCTGTTTCGGACAGATTCTGTTTTCATTGCATAGTTTGCTTGTTTTCTAGTTTCTATGGCTTATATTTCTCAATATAAATTTTAGAAATGATATGGTACAGTATGCATTCTGTGAGAACAATTATGAGCCTTGTCTTTGACAGTACCAAAGTGAATGGTTTACTCTTTATCATACTAACCTATCTCACGAAGTTCTGTTATGTTTTGTGTGATTGAAGTTTTCAAGCTTTGGGTGAGATATCAATATGAGGAGAATAAGGAGTAGAAAGACCCTAAGCTTGGGGATGACCAAGGCAACCCAAGGTAATATTCAAGGAAGACTCAAGTGCCTAAGCTTGGGGATGCCCCGGAAGGCATCCCCTCTTTCGTCTTCAAAACTATCGGTATACCTTACTCAAAGCTATATTTTTATTCATCACATCATATGTGTCTTGCTTGGAGCATATTTTCAATTTTACTTGCTATTTGAATAAAATCATTGGATCTGAAATATTAAATTTAAAAGAATCCTCCCATGGCTAGTTAATTATTTGACTACTCAGTGTCCTTCACTTATATATTTTGGAGTAGTTTGTCATTTACTCACGTGCTTCACGTATATTCTATGAGTAAATGGTTGGATAATTGAATATCATAAATCTGAATTTATATATGTTTCATATGCTTATACCATGGGGAGTAATGACTTCGCACAAAATTAGTATAGGTAGTAAACCTATTGAAAGTTAGCAAACGTAGAATTGGTCACTTGAACAATTCATGAAAGAATATTGAAGGAAGAGAGATTTCACATTAAATATACTATCCTGGACATCTTTTGTAATTATGAGCACTCATTAAAATATTACATGCTAAAAGGTTGATGTCGGACAAGGAAGACAACATAATGGGTTATGTTTTCCTATATCCGAAATAAAGTATATTGTCTTGGATCAGCCAACATGTTGAGCTTCCTTTCCCCCTCATGCTAGCCAAATTCTTTGCACCAAGTAGAGATACTACATGTGCTTCCAAACATTCCCTAAACCAGTTTTGCCATGAGATTCCACCATACCTACCTATGGATTGACTAAGATCCTTCAAGTAAGTTGTCATCAGTGCATGCAATAAAAAATTGCCCTCTAAATATGTATGATCTATTAATGTGGAGAAAATAAACTTTATACGATCTTGTGATGTGGAAGAAATAAAAGCAACGGACTGCATAATAAAGGTCGATATCACAAGTGGCTATATAGAGTGATGTTCTTTTGCATTAAGATTTTGTGCATCCAACCATAAAAGCGCATGACAACCTCTGCTTCCCTCTGCGAAGGCCCTATCTTTTACTTTTATCTTCTACCCTTATGCAAGAGTCATGGTGATCTTCACCTTTCCTTTTTACATTTTATACTTTGGCAAGCACATTGTGTTGGAAAGATCCTGATATATATATCCAATTGGATGTAAGTTATCATGAACTATTCCTGTTGACATTACCCTTGAGGTAAAAGGTTGGGAGGCTGAGGGAGTCCTGGATTAGGGGGTCTCCGGACAACCAGACTATCTCCATTGGCCGGACTGTTAGACTATGAAGATACGGGATTGAAGACTTCGTCTCATGTCCAGATGGGACTCTACTTGGCGTGGAAGGCGAGCTAGGCAATACGGATATGTATATCTCCTCCTTTGTAACCGACCTTGTGTAACCCTAACCTCTCTGGTGTCTATATAAACCGGAGGGTTTTAGTCCGTAGGACAACATACAATCATACCATAGGCTAGCTTTTAGGGTTTAGCCTCTCTGATCTCATTGTAGATCTACTCTTGTACTACCCATATCATCAATATTAATCAAGCAGGACGTAGGGTTTTACCTCCATCAAGAGGGCCCGAACCTGGGTAAAACATTGTGTCCCCTGCCTCCTGTTACCATCCGGCCTAGACGCACAGTTCAGGACCCCCTACCCGAGATCCGCCGGTTTTGACACCGACATTGGTGCTTTCATTGAGAGTTCCTCTATGTCGTCGCCATTAGGCTTGATGGCTCCTACTATCATCGATAGCGATGCAGTCCAGGGTGAGACTTTTCTCCCCGGACATTTCTTCGTGTTCGGCGGCTTTGCACTGCGGGCCAATTCACTTGGCCATCTAGAGCAGATCGAAAGTTATGCCCCTGGCCACCAGGTCAGGTTTGGAAGCTTAAACTACACGACCGATGTCCGCGGAGACTTGATCTTCGACGGATTCGAGCCTCTGCCTTGTGCGTCACGCGGTCACGATGAGTACGAATTAGCTCTACCATCGGACAGTGTTCAGGAGATCGCACCGGCAGCCACTCCGACCCTTAATTCGGAGCCAGTTGCGCCTTCCGCGGACGGGTGGATGGACCCCGCCACGGAGGCCTTACCCTCAGCGGCAATCGGGCCGAACATCGACCTTACCTTGCACGAGAGCCGTGTTGTTAAACTGTCCAATCCTTCTCCGGCCACGGACTCTGAACCGCCTGTGCCCGTTCCTATCGAATCTGATTGGGCACCGATCATGGAGTTTACCTCCGCGGATATTTTTCTGCACTTGCCCTTTGGCGACATACTAAACTCGTTAAGCTCTCTCTCCTTATCAGGAGGATCCTGGACGAACTACGTCCGGCAGGACTGGGATGCGGACGACGAAGAAATTTGCGACCCACCCACCACCCACTTAGTAGCCACTTTCGATGACTTAACCGACATGCTCGACTTGACTCCAAAGACATCGACGGTATGGACGACGATGCGGGAGACGAAGAGGAACCACTGCCTACGGGGCACTTGACAGCCAGCTCATCATACGATATATACATGGTGGATACACCCAAAGAAGGCAATGGCGACGAGATAGCGGAGGATGACCCCTCCAAGAGGCAACCCAAGCGCCGACGTCAGCGGCGCCGCTCTAAGTCCCGCCAAAGCAAAAGTGGTGATACCGGCACAGGAGATAATAACACTTCGGATAGTGCCGAAGACAACAACAATCCCCTCCAGCAAGATTTAGAGCAGGAGGATGGAGGAGCCAGCCCTCCCGAGAGAGCGGCAGACGGAGAGAAGGAGGATGATAATTACATGCCCCCTCTGAAGACGAGACAAGCCTCGGTGATGATGAATTCATCGTACCAGAGGTTCCCGTCGAACAAGAGTGCTTCAAGCGCTAGCTTATGGCCACGGCAAATAGCCTAAAGAAAAAGCAGCAGCAGCTTCAATTTGATCAAGATCTGCTAGCTGACAGATGGACCGAAGTCCTCATAGCCGAGGAATATAAACTCGAGCGCCCCTCCAAGAGTTACCCAAAATGCAGGTTGCTACCCCGACTAGAGGAAGAAGTGTATGACGTGGCTGATTGGCCACCTCGTGGCCGCGATAGAGAGGCATTCCAGCCAAAACTCAGCCTACACTCCGACGCCATTCAAATAAAAAGGCATGGGGAGATACGCCAGACCTGCGAGACATATTGGAGGACAAAGCAAAGCATGCAAGATCGATCTACGGATCACGATGGCGCGCCACCATGCGAGACGATAAACGTCACGCCGGATACAGTAAAAGTAAATCCGGCTGGGCCGAACACAGCGGGCAAGACCCATTCAAGCTGCGTCGCGATATAGCCCAATACAGAGGCGCCGCACACCCTTTATGCTTCACAGACGAAGTAATGGATCATCAAATCCCGGAAGGTTTCAAATCTGTAAATATTGAATCATATGAGGGCACTACAGATCTTGCGGTATGGATCGAGGATTTCATCCTTCACATCCACATGGCCCACGGTGATGACTTACACGCCATCAAATACCTCCCACTAAAGCTCAAAGGACCAGCGCGGCATTGGCTTAACATCTTGCCAGCAGAGTCCATTAGCTGTTGGGAAGATCTGGAGGCCGCATTCCTCGACAACTTTCAGGGCACTTATGTGCGACCACCAGATGCCGATGACTTGAGCCACATAATTCAGCAGCCAGAAGAATCAGCCAGGCAATTCTGGACTCGGTTCCTAACAAAGAAAAATCAAATCGTCGACTATCCGGATGCAGAGGCCCTAGCGGCTTTCAAACGTAACATCCGTGACGAGTGGGTAGCCCGGCACCTTGGTCACGAAAAGCCGAAATCTATGGCAGCCCTCACGACACTCATGACCCGCTTTTGTGCGGGAGAAGACAGCTGGCTGGCTCGCAGTAACAATATGTCAAAGAACCATGGTACCTCGGATACCAAGGACAGCAATAGCAGGTCCCGTCGCAACAAACATAAGCGCCGCATTAACAGCGATAATACTGAGGATACGGCAGTCAATGCCGGATTCGAAGGCTCTAAACACGGTCAGCGGAAAAAGCCATTTAAACAAAGTACGCCGGGCCCGTCTAGTTTGGAATGCATACTCGATCGCTCGTGTCAGATACACGGCACCCCTGACAAGCCAGCCAACCACACCAATAGGGACTGTTGGGTATTCAAGCAAGTCGGCAAGTTAATTGCCGAAAACAAGGACAAGGGGCCACATAGCGATGACGAGGAGGAGCCCCGGCAGCCATACACTGGAGGACAGAAGAGGTTTCCCCCACAAGTGCGGACGGTGAACATGATATACGCAACCCACATCCCTAAGAGGGAGCGGAAGCGTGCGCTCATGGACATATATGCGTTGGAGCCAGTCGCCCCAAAGTTCAACCCATGGTTCTCCTATCCGATCACTTTCGATCGCAGGGACCACCCCACTAGCATCCTTCATGGAGGATTCTCCGCATGGGTTCTGGACCCAATCATTGATGGATTTCACCTCACTCGAGTCCTTATGGACGGCGGCAGCAGCTTGAACCTGCTTTACCAGGACACAGTGCGCAAAATGGGTATAGACCCCTCAAGGATGAAACCTACAAAAACGACCTTCAAAGGCATCATTCCAGGCATAGAGGCCCATTGCACAGGCTCAATTACGCTGGAAGTGGTCTTCGGATCCCCGGATAACTTCTGAAGCGAAGAGTTAATCTTTGATATAGTCCCGTTCCACAGTGGTTATCATGCACTGCTCGGGCGAACCGCATTTGCAAGATTCAATGCGGTACCGCATTATGCATACCTCAAGCTCCCTCCGGACACAGAGCGCTCCCTCCAAACGGAGGAGCACACTGCGGCCTTAGTAGCAGAAGCGCAAAGCAGCCTCTCAAGGCAATCCACCAGTTCGGCGTTTCAAGACCCGGACACCGTCAAGCGCGGTCAGAGCAATCGGCAGCTAGACCGCCTGGCGCGATCTAAGCTCGCGTAGCAATGCGGCCCCCACCCCAGTCCCAGCCAAGCGGCGAAACTCGTGCCACGCGTACGTAATTACGCATTAAAAATACCATGGGCACAGGCGGGGAGGGGGGCACAACTACGGCACGCCCCAAGACGCGGCTTAAACCGCACTAGGGGCTTCCCGCTTAGTTATTTTTCTCTTTTTCAGGACATTAATCTCTGGAAACCATGTCCGGCAGCACTATTGCCGAACACATGATGCAGCAACCAAGCAGGCTGAAAGCTACGTCACACCACGGAATTCCCTGGTGGATTACAGTAACGAGCGAAATATTTGATTTAATACTATTCCCCAGCTTGCCCTTGGAAGGGACATAGTCCTACTCTTTGCTTATCGCACTATCTATATCATTCTACTTTAACGCACCTCTTTGAATAAACAATGCATAACATCACGACTATTATTGCGTTCATGTTTTATATATATATATATATGTGTGTTCATTAATGATGCCTTGCAACCGTACCCTTTGGTACGGCCAATACACCAGGGGCTTATGTACCCCACAATATCGTGTGAAAAGCCCGAACACTTTCACAAGTGCGGCACCGCAAACTTATAGCACTATATGCATCAGCTCCGAATCATGTCTTTGGTCAAATGTTGGGTTTGCCCGGCTCCTATGTTTTGGTACCTTACGTTCCGCTCTATCGGCTAAGGTAGCGCTAGGAGAACTACTGCGATTGTGTCCCGGTTCTGCTGGGTTCAGCACCTCAGTAGAGAAAGCTAAAACTGACTGTCATGATAAGGCGACAGACTGGTCGCTGTTCGGCGAGGTTTTTGAGTCCCTAAGGACTTATGCCGCTTAGAGCGAGGGGCCGGCCCTGTCCGGCTTAAAGGCATGTATCGCGTCCCGAATTCGGCCTTCCGAATACCAGGGGCTTTGCCAAAATTTAAAATTATAGAATTCTATGGCTAAGTGAGAGTGATAAAGCATTATTAGTCCGGTTGCCTTGTTCGCTGTGCTGAGCACCTCCCTTGAAGGACCCAAAAATGGGAACAAGAATGCTCAGGTTTATCTCGAACACCCCAGCACTGGCGGCATGGGGGCAGAAGCCAAGGACTAGCCATCTCTCAGATTGGATAAACGGCCAAACAGAAGGTAATATTTTAAATTCAAACAAGTGTTGCATAGCGCATATGAAACAAGTTTTCATAAATATAGGATCACACGAGCGAGTTTTACTCAAATATTACATCTTTTGTGCACTCGTCCGCTATGAGACGGGCACCCAGCAAAACACCCTCGTAGTACATCTCGGGGTGGCGATGCTCCTTGCCCTCCGGCAGTCCTTCCTTGACCAGCTTCATGGTGTCTAGCTTGACCCATTGCAATTTCACACGGGCGAAAGCTCGGCGTGCACCTTCAATGCAAACGGATTGCTTGATGACCTCCAGGCGCGGGCAGGCATCCACAAGCCGCCTCACCAGGACGAAGAAGCTGTTCAGAAGGGCGTCGCCAGGCCACAGCCGGACTATAAAGCCCTTCATGGCCTGTTCGACCACCTTATGTAGCTCGACCATCTGCTTCAGCTGGTCGCTCATTGGCACCGGGTGTTCGGCCTCATTATACTGAGACCAGAACAGCTTCTCCGTTGAGCTTCCATCCTCGGCCTAGTAAAATTGTGCGGCATCGGACACGCTGCGGGGCAAATATGCGAATGCTCCTAGAGAGCTCCGGATTCGGGTAAGTAATCGGTAATTTACTTTTACATGCTTGCTTTGCATATAGAACGCCTTACCCGCCGATATCTTCTTCATTGCATTGATCTCCTGGAGGGCCTTTTGGGCTTCAGCCTTGGCACTCTTTGTGCTCTCAAGGGCCTCGGCAAGCTCAGACTCCCGCGTCTTCGAGTCAAGCTCCAACGCCTCGTGCTTCGTCACGAGAGCCTGGAGCTCTTGCTGCACCTCGCCCACCCGAGCCTCTTGCTTTTCTCGCTCGGTGCGCTCCTTGGCCGTTTTATCTTCGGCCTCGGACAGCGCTTGCTTTAGGGTCGCCACTTCGGTCGTGGCCCCTGGCAAATTCATGATGATCCTATCATTTTGCAATCACATTCTTTTTATATCCATAGACTAGGTACTACTTACCTTTGTTCTCCTCGAGCTGCCTCTTGGCAAGGCCGAGCTCGTCGTGGGACCCTTTAAGGTCCTGCTTCAGTACGGCGACCTCCGTAGTCAGTGCGGCGGACGCCAGCAGCGAAGTCTGCATATGCATATTGACAAACTCATATTAGACTCCTGCGATATTGTTTGATCCTCTGCTCGGCTTTTCTTTGTGAACACCGAACATAGCATTAGGGGCTACTGTCTATGCGGTAATATTTTTACTATACGTTAAACACTTCCCTTAAAGCCCGTTAGAAGGCTGGCACATGCTTCAGTCAATCCGCTCGTATCAGACTGAACCTTCTGAATCACCGCACTCATAATAGTGCGGTGCTCATCATCGATGGAAGCGCTGCAGATTGTCCGGCGCCTCTGGATGGACAGAGGTCATTGGTGCAGGCGTCTTGCCCCTCTTAGAAGGAGGCCACCCGCCCGAGTCCGGAACCACTGGAGGTTCCAACGCGGTGTCCGGCAGAGGGCCGAGCTCGGAGCCCTCAGGGGCTTTGTCCCCTCTGCTCCCAGAGTCCGGGACGCCGCCTTGAGGCGCCTCTAGGACTGTCTCCCCTCGACCCAGTGCTTCGTGAGACAGCACCTCGGCGTCGTCCGCAGGATGAGGGGAGGTGGCGGTCGGAACTTGATCGCTATCCATATCTGACGAGCCCAGGGAGCCGTCTGATGAGACATCAATACGGGATCGGGGCGGCCTGCATAATCATATTTCGGCGTTAGGTGAAGTAGTGAGGCAAAGGAATGCTATGAGTAACTCTGGTATCCGAATACTTACGATTTCCCCAGGGGCTTGGCCCTGGGTAGCCACTCGTCTTCGCCATCAGCGGCGGTGGTGGAACTATCGGGAAGGAGAGTCCTTCCCTTCTTGGACCCTTTGGCCTCCTCAGTTGGGGCGGCCTTCCTCTTCTTGTCTCCCCCATCTGGAGGGGGAGCGTCTTCTTCTGCCTCCCTCGTCTTCAGGGGAGGAGAGTGTCGTAGAGTCATCGGACAGTGAGTCCGATGACGTCTGGCGTCGGGAACTCTTCCGGGTTCCCTTGGCCTTCTTGGTCTTCTGAGGCACCGTATAAGGAGCCGGAGTCAGCATCTTCGCCAGAAGAGCATTTGCTGGGCCTTCAGGCAAAGGAGCCGGACAGTCGATCTGTCCGGCCGTCTCCTGCCAGTCCTATCAAAGGTACGGGAGTTTAGATCCCGCATGGAGTCAATCTATAAAAAATAAGTATCCTGTGAGAGGTAAAGCAGCTTACCGCACTGGCTTGGCGCTTCGCGCTGAATCCGCGATCCTCAGTAATGGGAGGGGGGACCTCGGCGCTCTTGAACAGCACCCTCCAAGCATCTTCGTGAGTTGTGTCGAAGAGCCTGTTCAGAGTTCGGTGCTGCACCGGGTCAAACTCCCACAAGTTGAAGGCCCGTTGTTTGCACGGGAGGATCCGGCGGATGAGCATGACCTGGACTACGTTGACGAGTTTGAGCTTCTTGTTGACCATGTTTTGAATACATGTTTGGAGTCCGGTCAGCTCTCCCAAACTACCCCAGGACAGGCCCTTCTCTTGCCAGGAGGTGATGTAGAAGCACCCTGACTGCCATCCCTTTATTGTCTCCACAAAGGAGCCCTCGAGCCATGTGATGTTGGGAATCTTGCCCACCATGGCGCCTCCGCACTCCGCCTGGCGGCCGCTCACTACCTTCGGCTTGACGTTGAAGGTCTTCAGCCATAAGCCAAAGTGGGGCCTGATGCGGAGGAAAGCCTCGCACACGACGATAAACGCCGAGATGTTGAGGATGAAATTCGGGGCCAGATCGTGGAAATCCAAGCCGTAGTAGAACATGAGCCCCCGGACAAATGGGTGGAGAGGAAATCCCAGTCCGCGGAGGAAATGGGTGAGGAACACCACCCTCTCATGGGGCCTGGGCGTGGGGATGAGCTACCCCTCCTCTGGGAGCCGGTGCGCGATGCCGTCGGGCAAGTATCCGGCTCTCCGCAGCTTCTTGACATGTCCCTCCATGACGGAGGAGACCATTCACCTGCCTCCCGCTCTGGACATGGTTGGAGAAGGTTGAGGTGGGAAATGCAAACTTGGGCGCTAGAGCTCGAGTATGCGAAGGTGGATGAGCAAAGGAGGAAGAAGGCGTGGATGAAAAAGTAAATCCTTATCCCTTTATATGGGCGGACGAAACTATGCATCCCCACTAGCCTGGTAAAACTCGCTCGTCCCCCAAGCGCCGTAATCGATGGCGCGGTTGGGTTACCCACACTCGTATTGATGAGAATCCCGTGATAAGGGGAGACGATCTCTGTTTTGACAAGACGTGTCAAAAAACTGCCTCGCATTATGTGTGGGGCTAGTTAAAGGAAACGGTTCGAATAATCACCGGGCCATGACGTAATGTCCTGTTGCCAAAACAAGTCAGCAAATTGGATTTGTGGAAATATTATTCTCTCTACGGTGGTATGTGGAACTTATTTTGCAGGGTCGGACACTATCCTTATATTCAAAATTCTTCCGTGGTGTATTCGGAGGAGGAACCCGCCTTGCAATGCCGAAGACAATACTGCGCGCCGGACTCATCGTCATTGAAAGCCTGGTTCAGGGGCTACTGAGGGATTCCTGGATTAGGGGGTCTCCAGACAGCCGGACTATCTCCATTGGCCGGACTGTTAGACTATGAAGATACAGGATTGAAGACTTCGTCTCGTGTCCAGATGGGACTCTACTTGGCGTGGAAGGCAAGCTAGGCAATACGGATATGTATATCTCCTCCTTTGTAACCGACCTTGTGTAACCTTAACCTCTCCGGTGTCTATATAAACCGGAGGGTTTTAGTCCATAGGACAACATACAATCATACCATAGGCTAGCTTCTAGGGTTTAGCCTCTCTGATCTCGTGGTAGATCTACTCTTGTACTACCCATACCATCAATACTAATCAAGAAGGACGTAGGGTTTTACCTCCATCAAGAGGGCCCAAACCTGGGTAAAACATTGTGTCCCCTGCCTCCTGTTACCATCTGGCCTAGACGCACAGTTCGGGACCCCCTACCCAAGATCCGCCGGTTTTGACACCGACAGAGGCGAATCTATAAGCCCCTATCTTTCTCTGTGTTCGATTAGAACTTTGAACCCATAAATATCACGTGAGTGTTAGCAATTTTGAAAGATCAATTGATAGTTGAGTATGTGGAGTTTGCTAAATCAAAGATCTGACATAGACCCTTCCTGAAAATAAGATGAATTGCATTTTTTTATGACTGAGAATATAGTTTGTTAGTTTCAAGAAAGTTTATGATCTGTACTTTAACATGTGAATAGCTTGTTACTTGATCACGAAAAGTTTTATGAAGATGAGCTACTGTTATGATATGTAATGATGCTATAAAAAGTGATTGAAACTATCATTGATCAAACTTGTGCACATGCTAGCATTCAAACTTCATAAATTATTTATTTTATCATTTACCTGCTGTTAATTATTTATTTTAAGCTTGGGGATGCTGATACGTCTCCAACTTATCTATAATTTATAAAGTATTCATGCTATTATATATCAACCTTGGATGTTTTATATGCATTTATATGCTATTTTATATGGTTTTTGGGACTAACCTATTAACCTGGAGCCCAGTGCCAGTTCCTGTTTTTTCCTTCTTTTAGAGTATCGCAGAAAAGGAAAACCAAACGGAGTCCAATTGACCAGAAACTTGACGGATCTTATTTTTGGACTAGAAGAAGGCCATGGAGTAAAAGAGTTGGGCCAAAAGAGTCCCGGGCTGCCCACGAGGGTGGGAGGCGCGCCCCCTACCTCGTGGACAGCCCGGAGACCCCCCCTGACTTATTCTCGACGCCAAAACCTCTTATATATACGAAAACCTCCAGATATTAACCTAGATAGGAAGTTTCGCCGCCGCAAGCCTCTGTTGCCATGAGAAATCAATCTAGGCCCTCTCTGGCACCCTGCCGGAGGGGACCATCATCACCGGAGGGCATGGAGGAGGATCCCAGAGAGGCCATCATCACCATGAAGGCCAAGGACCAGAGGGAGAACCTCTCACCTTCCAGGGGGAGGCCATGGAGGAGGAAGCACAAGGGGGAGAACCTCTCCTCCTCTCTCTCGGTGGCACCGGAGTGCCATCGGGAGGGGAATCATCGCTGTGGTTATCGTCTTCATCAACATCACTGTTGGATCATGGGTTCCGGCAAAACCGTTAAGGTTCGAACACTGGGGTGCGCGCGAAGATCTCCCCCTACCGATCCACGTCCTAGCTTCGCTAAGATCTCACGGGCTAACTCGACGAACTCACAAACACAGAGGGCACAGGATTTATACTGGTTCGGGCCACCGTTGTGGTGTAATACCCTACTACAGTGTGGTGTGGTGGATTGCCTCTTGGGCTAAGGATGAATAGTACAAGGGGAAGAACAGCCTCCTGAGGAGAGGTGTTCTTGTGCTCGGTGAACTTGTGGTTGTTCTGGTCTCTCCCCTAGCTATGGTGGTGGCTAGTCCTATTTATAGAGGCCCTGGTCCTCTCCCCAAATATTGAGTGGGAAGGAGCCAACAATGGCCAATTCAAAAGGGGACAGGTAGTACAGCTTATCCTGACAAAAGCAGTCTTCGCCTGCCAAAGCCTCTGGTGGCGACGCCGCCTTGGGCTCCATGGTGACCTCCATCTTGCCGTCCTGCTGGTCTTGGTTTGGTTGCACTGATATGGAAACCTTTGCTTGACGCCTCGGTACTCTGCGTCTGCGCTTGCCTCCTTAGCACCAAAGAGGAAACAAGGACACTGTGCACGCTGGCGCTCTCCTGACGTTGGTCGTCATGGCTCATGTCACTAGAACCTCGCGAGGTTTGTCTTGCCTTGAACTCTCCGCCCCTCGCGAGCCAGCCTGGTGAGGCCGCTCCTGAGGAGGTCTTGTGTCATCCGCCTCACGAGGCTTGGCCCCTCGCGAGGGTCTTGAAAGCTTGTTGGTGAAGATGGGTCGTACAGGCCCGGTCGCAGAGCCACGTCGTGGGCCGCAGGCAGGCAAGTCTGGGGACCCCCATTCCCAGAACACCGACAGTAGCCCCCGGGCCCAAGGCACGCTCGGGCTTGGCTTCGAGGCCAAGCCGAAGGGCAAGTGCGAAGCACCGCGGGCCCCAATAGCCTGCAGCCTTGGTTGACGAGTGGCGGTTGATTGGACGTGGGCGTCTCTGCTTCTCCATGCTGCCTCGACAACTTCCCGACTTGACGAGTCTCTGCTACATGCAAGGAAAATTCATCATTATTACCTTAGATCATGGAGGCCGGCGGTTCGCCTTCCCTTGGCTATAAATGGGAGGGGGCGGAGCCCCCATCTCCCATCTCTTCCCATTCCACTTGCTTCTTGCTCTTTTCTCCATCGCCAATTGCAACACCAATGGCACCGTCGAAGAGGTTCTCCGCCGCAGAGAAAGGGAAGGCCCCTCACGAGGGGCCCAGCTCTCCGGCGCCCAAGCGTGGACGCGGCCATCCCCGCAAGCACACCGCGACCCCTGCCGCGGCCCCGCGCTACCATGGCGGTGCCGCTTCCCATGGCAGGGGTCGCTCCGGTCGTGGTGGTCCAGGTCGATGAAGGGAGATGTGTCGTGGTCGCACGGCCTCCCCGGCCGCACTTCCACTCAGCGGAGGTGCTACCGGGGTTCATCATCTGGTTGGAGAACCCGGCCGGCAACTAGCTTCAGCTCGCCCGCATTTCTTTGTCGACGAGCTGTCAGCCTCTGGTCCAGGCGGGTTCTGGCTGCAGGCGGACGGCTGCTGCAGCAGGGCTTCCTGGGTCGCGGTCGAGGTCTCCGTCGCAGGAAACATAGCCCTGGCCTGTGGCTAGCAGATGTTTGCCCGCGCGCGTGACCTGGGCAGGCGGTGCACCCTCCATTTCAATTATGACGGTTACGCAACCCTCTATGTGAGGGTGTTTGGGTAAGATGGTCGCCACGCCGGGTGCTGCCCTGAGGTCAATGACGGCGAGGAGCTGCTTGACCTTGGCGATGGTTGTGATGAGGATGAGGGCGAACCCGCCCTTGGGGCCGACCACGTCTTGTCCAGCTACGGCGGCTCTTCCTCCAGTGACAGCTCTAGCAGCGGTGGTTACGACTAGCCGCCACGCCATCGTGCCCGCTTTGAATGCGGCAGTGGGTCGTCTTGTCGCCGCACCTCCGTGAAGCGCGAGGAGGGGTCCGGCTGAGCTCAGGACGTGCCAGGAGCCTACCCTCGTGGACCGCTGTTGGGGAAGACGTCGCTTTTATTTTGTTCTTCCTTTCTTTCCTGCACCAAAAATAAACCAGAATGGGCCCAGAGGGGTGTGTATCAAACTAAGATCTCAATCATTATGCTATATCTGTTGCTCCTGTGCTGTGTCACAACATCGTCGTTTTATGTAGGGATAACTTAGCTTGACTTGCTCGGAGTAGCCTCCTCCTCACGAGGCGCTTTCTTGCTTCCTGGTGCCTGTCGAGGCCTCCTTGACCTGATAGGCGCTTAGGAACTACAAAAAAAATCGTCAAGAGGTTTATCGTTCTCCCGAGGCTTGGTCGTAGGCGCCACTGGCCTTGACCCAGCGCTTCGTATCGCGGTACCCGAGTGGCACGGATTGAGAGAGAGAGAGGTGCACCAGCTTGCGGGCTCGAACGAGGGTACCTCGCGAAAAAATAGAAGAAGGAAGCTCACGAAGGTACCTGTTCAGCCCCCTCGTGAGGAACGCGTAAGAGAGTACAGGCCGACCAAAGAAATGAAGGCAGAAACGGAGGCAGAAAGCGAAAGGGCGAGACCAGCAAGAGACACCAAAAAGAAAATTTCAATTAAAGAGAGGCGAGCCAACTTCGAAAAGCAAATGAAAAGCCGCGTCCGGCATCTAGTCTAGTCTTTGACGTCTTCTCACCAGCGCGGAGCTAAATGCTACCACTAAGACGTGGGATGGAGCCCCCGAGGCCCAAGGGCGGCACTCCTGACACTCCGGGGCGTGTACAACCCCACTCGTTATTACGTGAGAGTGTCACGGGCGGCGATCTTCACAGACGCTAGGCCTTTCTTCAGGGGTAGCACTTCCGGAGTAGCTGAACGTTCCAGGCGTTCTCGATGGGTACCCCGTCCTGTGTCTCCAGGCGCGTGGAGCCAAGCCTGGAGACATGGACGACCTTGAACGGGCCCTCTCACATGGGTGAGAGCTTATGCAGCCCTTCCCTGGAGAGGACCCGCCTCAGGATGAGGTCACCCACCTCGAGTGTCCTGGAGCGGACGCTACGACAGTGGTACCGCCGCAGCGCCTGCTGGTATCTTGCTGCCTATAGTGCTGCTTCACGGCAATGTTCCTCCCCCAGCACGAGGTCCATCCCCCGCCTAGTGTCTTGCTGCGTTTCATCAAACGCCAGGACCCATGCGGAGCGATGCCTGACCTCATGAGGGAGGACTGCTTCTGCTTCGTAGACGAGGAAGAATGGGGTCTCGCCCGTCGGCTTGGTGGCGGTGGTGCAGATGGACCACAGCACGGACTGGAGCTCATCGTGCCAGCCCCTGCCGCAGGCCTCGAGCTTCTTCTTGAAGGTCCTGGTCTTGAGGCCTCTCAGGACCTCCGCGTTGGCATGTTCGGCTTGGCCATTGCTCCTGGGGTGCGCTACCAAACTGTAGCAGATCTGTGTCCAAGGTTAGCACAATATGACTTGAAGAGATTACTAGTAACTGCGAGCCATTATCGGTGATGATGCGGTTGGGGACCCCAAAACGGCTCACGAGGCCCTTGATGAACTTGACCGTAGAGCCAGCTGGGATGGTGCCGATAGCTTCAACCTCCGCCCACTTAGTGAACTTGTCCATGGCGACGTAGAGGTATCGATAGCCCCCAAGCGCCCGAGGGAACGGGCCCAAGATATCTAGCCCCCACACTGCGAACGGCCACGAGAGTGGAATGGTCTGGAGGCCCTGAGCTAGCTGATGGGTCTGCTTGGCGTGGAATTGGCAGGCCTCGCAGGACTTCACCAGCTCAGGTACGTCATTGAGCGTCGTAGGCCAGTAGAATCCATTTCGGAATGCCTTGCCGACGAGGGTTCGCGATGACGAATGGTGCCCGCAGTCCCCGTCGTGTGTGTCGGCTATCAGCTCTTTCCCCTGTTCCCTGGAGATACAACACAGTGAAACGTCATTTGGCCGCTTCCTGTATAACTCACACTACAAAAAAAGACACATCCCTCACATTTTGGGCCGAATGAAAAAAAATTTTGTCATACTTATGACACTTCTATGACGATAATTGTGACAAAACCCGGTATCATCATAGATGTGGTGGGGTCCTACTTCTATGACAAAAATCTTGACAGAAAATGGGCTTTTCGTCCTGGGCGGGCCGGAGACGCAGCTGCATGACATTCTTTGGGCCGTCCATGACGAAAAAAACCGTGGTAGAAGCGAGGGAAATATCGGGGTGTTCCCGGTTACGGTGGGTGGTCGGGACCGAGCGATGTGCGTTTCTCTCGTACACGCATGCGCGTGGGTGCGAGGTGTTGGGCTCTAACTGAACCCGAGTGATTGCACTACAGGCTATGCATTACTGAACCCGAGCGATCGATTGATGGCTGTTAACTGAACCTGATCGAGTGATACCTTCACTACTGCTGCTAACTGAACCCGATCTATGATGCCTTTGGATGAACAGTTCCTGGTGGGGTGGATGAACAGGCCCCCGTGGTGTTGCCTCTGCATAAACAGTGAGCGTTGCTGGGGGGTTTGGATGAACAGTTCCCGGTGGGGGTGGATGACCAGGACCCCGTGGTGTTGCCTCTGGATGAACAAGACCCTGATCGATCGAGCCGGTTGGGGCTGGATGAATAGGACCCCATGGAGGGCTGGATGAATAGGACCACCCCATGGAGGGCAGGATGAACAGTAGACGGTGGAGGGCTGGATGAACAGTTGCCCGTGGAGGGGTGGTTGAACAGGAGCCCGTGGAGAGGGTTGGTTGAACAATAGCCGGTGGAGTAGCGCGCGGTGGAGGCTGGATGAACAGTCGCAGGTGGAGGCCGGAGGAGGTCAACGGTGGATGAATAGTATCCCGTGGAGGCTGGATGGGGTCGACGGTGGAGATGAACAATATACCGTGGAGTCCCGTTTTTCCCTCCCGAAGAAAAGGACCCCGTTTCGACCGTAGCGCTCCAACACAAGTCCATTTCCTCCGTTTTGCGGTACGCCACACCCCTCTCGATCAACAGGACCCCCGTTTCGAGAGTAGGAGGTCCGTTTCCTCTGTTTTGCGGTATGACAGACCCCTCCCGATGAACAGGATCCCGTTTCGAACATGGCCGGTCGAACACAAGGACGTTTCCTCCGTTCTGCGATATGCCAGGCCTCGTTTCCATCGGTTGTTCTGTCCAAGCCGGTTGGCTCCCACATGTTCCTTTGCCTCCTGATGAACACGACGCATTCTGTTACCTCCCCATGAACACGACGACGATGCAGTTTCTCCGCTCCGACCCAGCCATGTACACAAGCCCTTGCCGCACGTACGCCCGAGTAGGCATTCGAGACCCCGCCCGTATGTACGTACGTGGCCGTATTTACTTTCTTGCAGCCTGGCTGATGTACATACGTGTACATGCTACGTGCGCGCCTCTACATCGACCAATATGTATGAACACGTTCGCGACCAGAATGACAATGCTACATATGCTTTGACCAGGTGGGTCCCGACTGTCAGGCACTTCCTTGCGTGCAAAGATGTAGCTGGTGGGTCCCGGTAGTCAGGGGGGCGAATCATTTTTTAGCCCGGTCGCACTTCCTTGTGTGCGAAGATGTAGCTGGTGGGTCCCAGCAGTCAGAGGGAACTGTTTTTTCATGAAATACAGTGGCCTGTCCGGTGGGTCCCCGCTGTCAGGTGGAGGAATAATTATTTTGCGCGTAATAAGGAGGCACTTCCTTGCTGCGGCCGTGGACCCATCTGTCAGCCTCTCCATGTATAGTCCAGGTCCGATGGAAGCCGTTCCTTGACCACGTTGACCACGCCGCGCCGAGAGCACCACGGCGGTGGACGACGGCGAGGCCTAGGAAGGGGACGACGCGGAGCCGGGTAAGACGCGGCAGTGGATGTCCACGCGTAGAGGAGTGCGAGGGTTCACTGTTTTGCTGCGGTGTGAGGCTGTCGTCGCCATAGAATAACAGGGGGTTCACTGGTCCACACTAGTAGGATAACACAAATACACGAAGAGGAAACAACTATATTGAGATGAGAATGCAACCAAACACACCCACACGCTTTGCGCCGAGACATGGACATGCCCATGCAGAGGGCGCCTAAACACCACCAAAGTCCCTCTGCTTCTCGAGGCGCACGATGTTGGTGATGCAGGGGGTGAAATGGCTGAAAGGCAATGCAATCTACGTGAAGGAGGAGGGAGCGAGCCGAGGAGCTGGGTATCTTTTGGTTTTCACGATGGTAAAACACCAGTCGATGACTTCTCACATCAGGGAGCAGTGGGTTTTACAGGCACAGTCATCGTGACTAATTGCTGCCACGCCTTCTCCCATCAATCAAAAAATTAAAAATCCTGCTGCACCTGCTCCCGTCAATCAAAAATTAAAAATCCTGCCGCACTCAAACACCAGAGCAACGCCGCGATGGATATTTAAATTTACATGCCGGCAAGTAGATAAAAAAGGGGTGAAAAAACAAATGTGACGGCGGCCTAGCTAATCGGTCGAACTAGCCCAACTAGCTAGCCATCGTGCTTCACTGATGTACTCCGCAGGAAAAGTGGTCTTTCGTGATTTGATGACTCATTTACTTGCTTCGGCGAGAACGCACGATAGGGCGTCCCACGTCAGGAAGAATATATGTGTGCACTAAAGGAAATATGCCCTAGAAACAATAATAAAGTTATTATTTATTTCCTTATATCATGATAAATGTTTATTATTCATGCTAGAATTGTATTAACCGGAAACATAATACATGTGTGAATACATAGACAAACAGAGTGTCACTAGTATGCCTCTACTTGACTAGCTCGTTGATCAAAGATGGTTATGTTTCCTAACCATAGACATGAGTTGTCATTTGATTAATGGGATCGCATCATTAAGAGAATGATGTGATTGACTTGTCCCATTCCGTTAGCATAGCACTTGATTGTTTAGTATGTTGCTATTGCTTTCTTCATGACTTATACATGTTCCTATGACTATGAGATTATGCAACTCCCGTTTACCGGAGGAACACTTTGTGTGCTACCAAACGTCACAACGTAACTGGGTAATTATAAAGGTGCTCTACAGGTTTCTCCAAAGGTACATGTTGGGTTGGCGTATTTCGAGATTAGGATTTGTCACTCCGATTGTCGGAGAGGTATCTCTGGGCCCTCTCGGTAATGCACATCACTTAAGCCTTGCAAGCAATGCAACTAATAAGTTAGTTGCAAGATGATGAATTATAGAACGAGTAAAGAGACTTGCCGGTAACGAGATTGAACTAGGTATTGAGATACCGACGATCGAATCTCGGGCAAGTAACATACCGATGACAAAGGGAACAAACGTATGTTGTTATGCAGTCTGACCGATAAAGATCTTCGTAGAATATGCAGGAGCCAATATGAGCATCCAGGTTCCGCTATTGGTTATTGACCGGTGACGTGTCTTGTTCATGTCTACATTGTTCTCGAACCCGTAGGGTCCGCACGCTTAACGTTACGATGACAGTTTCATTATGAGTTTATATATTTTGATGTACCAAAGGTTGTTCGGAGTGCCGGATGTGATCACGGACTTGACGAGGAGTCTCGAAATGGTCAAGACATAAATATCTATATATTGGAAGAATATATTTGGACACCGAAAAGGTTCCGGGTGAGATTGGGATAATACCGGATCACCGGGAGGTTATCGAAACCCCCCGGGAGGTATATGGGCCTTATTGGGACTTAGTGGAAAGGAGGGGAAAGTAGCAAGGGAGGGGGCGCCCCCCCCCCAAGCCCAATCCGAATTGGGACGGGGCCGGGCCCCCCTTTCCTTCCTCCCTCCTTCCTCTTCCTTCCCTCTCCTACTCATAATAGGAAAAAGGGGAGTCCTACTCCCTGTCGGAGTTGGACTCCCCCTTAGGGCGCGCCACCCTCCTTGGCCGGCCCCCTCCTCCACTCCTTCACATACGGGGGCAGGGGGCACCCCATAGACACAACAATTGATCATTGATCTCTTAGCCGTGTGCGGTGCCCCCCTCCACCATAATCCTCGATAATATTATAGCGGTGCTTAGGCGAAGCCCTGCGACGGTAGAACATCAAGATCGTCACCACACTGTCGTGCTGACGGAACTCATCCCCGACACTTTGCTGGATCGAAGTCCGGGGATCGTCATCGAGCTGAACGTGTGCTAGAACTCGGAGGTGCCGTAGTTTCGGTGCTTGATCGGTCGGGACGTGAAGACGTACGACTACATCAACCACGCTGTGCTAACGCTTCCACTTCCGGTCTACGAGGGTACGTAGACAACACTCTTCCTTCTTGTTGCTATGCATCACCATGATCTTGCATGTGCGTAGGAATTTTTTTGAAATTACTACGTTTCCCAATAGTGGCATCCGAGCCTAGGTTTTATGCGTTGATGTTATGCACGAATAGAACACAAGTGAGTTGTGGGTGATATAAGTCATACTGCTTAACAGCATGTCATACTTTGGTTTGGCGGTATTGTTGGATGAAGCGGCCCGGACCGACATTACGCGTACGCTTACGCGAGACTGGTTTTATCGCCGTGCTATGCACATAGGTGACTAGCGGGTTTCAGTTTCTCCAACTTTAGTTGAACCGAGTGTGGCTACGCCCGGTCCTTGAGAAGGTTAAAACAGCACCAACTTGACAAACTATCATTGTGGTTTTGATGCGTAGGTAAGAACGGTTCTTGCTAAGCCTGTAGCAGCCACGTAAAACTTGCAACAACAAAGTAGAGGACGTCTAACTTGTTTTTGCAGGGCATTTTGTGATGTGATATGGTCAAGACGTGATGAGATATAAGTTGTTGTATAAGATGATCATGTTTTCTTGAAGTTATGAGCAACTGGCAGAAGCCTTATGGTTGTCTCTTTATTGCATAAGATGCAAGCGCCAAATAATTGCTTTACAATTATCGCTATGCAATAGCAATAGTTGTAAGAGCAATAGTTGGTGAGACGACCATGTGACGACACATTGATATCGATCAAGATGCTGTAGATCATGGTTTCATGCCGGTGATGATGGAAATCATGACGATGTTTTGGATATGGAGATCAAAGGCACAAGATGATGATGGCCATATCATGTCACATATTTTGATTGCATGTTATGTTTATCTTTTATGCATCTTATTTTGCTTAGTTCGACAGTAGCTTTATAAGATGATCTCTTACTAAAATTTCAAGGTATAAGTGTTCTCCCTGAGTATGCACCATTGCCAAAGTTTGTCTTGCCTAGACACCACGTGATGATCGGGTGTGATAAGCTCTACGTCCATCTACAACGGGTGCAAGCCAATTTTGCACACGCAGAATACTTAGGTTAAACTTGACGTGCCTAGCATATGCAGATATGGCCTCGGAACACTGAGACCGAAAGGTCGAGCATGAATCATATAGTAGATATGATCAACATAATGATGTTCACCATTGAAAGCTACTCCATTTCACGTGATGATCGGTTATGGTTTAGTTGATTTGGATCACGTGATCACTTAGATGATTAGAGGGATGTCTATCTAAGTGGGAGTTCTTAAGTAATATGATTAATTGAACTTTAATTTATCATGAACTTAGTCCTGGTAGTATTAGCATATCTATGTTGTAGATCAATAGCTCGCGATGTTGCTCCCCGTTTAATTTTTATATGTTCCTAGAGAAAACTATGTTGAAAAATGTTAGTAGCAATGATGCGGATTGGATCTGTGATCTGAGGATTAACCTCATTGCTGCACAGAAGAATTATGTCCTTGATGCACCGCTAGGTGACAGACCTATTGCAGGAGCAGATGCAGACGTTATGAACGTTTGGCTAGCTCAATATGATGACTACTTGATAGTTTAGTGCACCATGCTTAACGGCTTAGAATCGGGACTTCAAAGATGTTTTGAACGTCATGGACCATATGAGATGTTCTAGGAGTTGAAGTTAAATATTTCAAGCAAATACCCGAGTTGAGAGATATGAAGTCTCCAACAAGTTCTATAGCTAAAAGATGGAGGAGCATAGCTCAAGCAGTGAGCATGTGTTCAGATTGTCTGGGTACTACAATCGCTTGACTCAAGTGGGAGTTAATCTTCCAGATAAGATAGTGATTGACAGAATTCTCTAGTCACCATCACCAAGTTAGTAGAACTTCGTGATGAACTATGATATGCAAGGGATAACGAAAACGATTCCCAAGCTCTTCGTAATGCTGAAATCAACGAAGGTAGAAATCAAGAAAAATATCAAGTGTTGATGGTAGACAAGACCACTAGTTTCAAGAAAAGGGCAAAGGGAAGAAGGGGAACTTCAAGAAGAACGGCAAGCAAGTTGCTTCTCAAGTGAAGAAGCCCAAGTCTGGTCCTAAGCCTGAGACTAAGTGCTTCTACTGCAAAGGGACTGGTCACTGGAAGCGGAACTGCCCCAAGTATTTGGCGGATAAGAAAGATGCCAAAGTGAACAAAGGTATATTTGATATATAGATTATTGATGTGTATTTTACTAGTGTTCGTAGCAACCCCTCGATATTTGATACTGGTTCAGTTGCAAAGAGTAGTAACTCGAAACGGGAGTTGCAGAATGAACATAGACTAGTTAAGGGTGAAGTGACGATGTGTGTTGGAAGTGGTTCCAAGATTGATATGATCATCATCGCACACTCCCTATACTTTCGGGATTAGTGTTGAACCTAAATAAGTGTTATTTGGTGTTTGCGTTAAGCATGAATATGATTTTATCATGTTTATTGCAGTACAGTTATTCATTTAAGTAAGAGAACAAATTGTTGTTCTGTTTACATGAATAAAACCTTATATGGTTACACACCCAATGAAAATGGTTCGTTGGATCTCGATCGTAGTGATACAAATATTCATAATATTGAAAGCAAAAGATGCAAACTTAATAATGATAGTGCAACTTATTTGTGGCACTGCCGTTTAGGTCATATTGGTATAAAGCACATGAAGAAACTCCATGCTGATGGACTTTTGGAATCACTTGATTATGAATCAGTTGATGCTTGCGAACCATGCCTCATGGGCAAGATGACTAAGACTTCGTTCTCCGGAACAATGTAGCAAGCAACAGATTTGTTGGAAATCATGCATACTCATGTATGTGGTCCGATGAATATTGAAGTTCGCGGCAGGTATCATTATTTTCTGATCTTCACAGATGATTTGAGCAGATATGAGTATATCTACTTGATGAAACACAAGTCTGAAACATTTGAAAAGTTCAAAGAATTTCAGAGTGAAGTGGAGAATCATCGTAACAAAATAAAAGTTTCTACGATATGATCACAGAAGTAAAATATTTGAGTTACGAGTTTGGCCTTCAGTTAAAACAATGTGAAATAGTTTCACTACTCACGCCACCTGGAACACCATAGTGTAATGGTGTGTCCGAACGTCATAACCGTGCTTTATTAGATATGGTGCAATCTATGACGTCTCTTACTGATTTACCGCTATCATTTTGGGGTTATGCATTAGAGACAGCTACATTCACGTTAAATAGGGCACCATCTAAATCCGTTGAGACGACACCGTATGAACTATAGTTTGGCAAGAAACCTAAGCTGTCGTTTCTTAAAGTTTGAGGTTGCAATGCTTATGTGAAAAAGTTTCAACTTGATAAGCTCTAACCCAAATCGGAGAAGTGCGTCTTCATAGGATACCCAAAAGAAAATGTTGGGTACACCTTCTATCACAGATCCGAAGGCAAAATATTCGTTGCTTTGAACGGATCCTTTCTAGAAAAGGATTTTCTCTCGAAAGAAGTGAGTGGGAGGAAAGTAGAACTTGATGAGGTAACTGTACCTGCTCCCTTATTGGAAAGTAGTTCATCACAGAAATATGTTCCTGTGATTACTACACCAATTAGTGAGGAAGCTAATGATGATGATCATATAACTTCAGATCAAGTTACTACCGAACCTCTAGGTAAAGCAGAGTGAGATCCGCACCAGAGTGGTACGGTAATCCTGTTCTGGGGGTCATGTTACTTGACCATGACAAGCCTACGAACTATGAGGAAGCGATGATGAGCCCAGATTCCGCGAAATGGCTTGAGGCCATGAAATCTGAGATGAGATCCATGTATGAGAACAAATTATGAACTTTGATTGACTTTCCCATTGATCGGTGAGCCATTGATATTAAATGGATCTTCAAGAGGAAGACGGACGCTGATAGTAGTGTCACTATCTACAAAAGCTAAAATTGTCGCAAAAATATTTTCGACAAGTTCAAGGTGTAGACTACGATGAGAGTTTCTCACTCGTATCTATGCCTAAGTCTGTCCGAATCATGTTAGCAATTGCCGCATTTTATGAAATCTGGCAAGTGGATAAACAAAATTGCATTCCTTAATAGATTTATTAAAGAAGAGTTGTATATGATGCAACAAGAAAGTTTTGTCAATCCTAAAGGTGCTAACAAAATATGCAAGCTCCAGCGATCCATCTTTGGACTGGTGCAAGCATCTCGGAGTTGGAATATACGCTTTGATAAGTTGATCAAAGCATATAGTTTTATACAGACTTGTAGTGAAGCCTGTATTTACAAGAAAGTGAGTGGGAGCACTACAGCATTTCTGATAAGTATATGTGAATAACATATTGTTGATCGAAGATAATGTAGAATTATTCTGCAAAGCATAAAGGAGTGTTTGAAAGGAGTTTTTTCAAAGAAAGACCTCGGTGAAGCTGCTTACATATTGAGCATCAAGATCTACAGAGATAGAGCAAGACACTTGATAAATTTTTCAATGAGTACATACCTTGACAAGACTTTCAAGTAGTTCAAAATGGAACAGTAAAAAAAAGAGTTCTTGCATGTGTTACAAGGTGTGAAATTGAGTAAGACTCAAAACCCGACCACGGCAGAAGATAGAGAGAGAATGAAAGTCATTCCCTATGCCTTGGCCATAGGTTCTATAAAATATGCCATGTTGTGTACCAAATCTATTGTATACCCTACACTGTTTTTGGCAAGGGAGTACAATAGTGATCTAGGAGTAGATCACTGGACAGCGGTCAAATTATCCTTAGTGAAATAAGGATATGTTTCTCGATTATGGAGGTGAAAAAAAGGTTCGTCGTAAAGGGTTATGTCGATGCAAATTTTGACACTGGTCCAGATGACTCTAAATCTCAATCTGGATACATATTGAAAGTGGGAGAAATTAGCTAGAATAGCTCCGTGTAGACCATTATTGACATAGAAATTTGCAAAATACTTACGGATCTGAATGTGGCAGACCCATTGACTAAACTTCTCTCACAAGCAAAACATGATCACACCTTAGTACTCTTTGGGTGTTAATCACATAGAGATGTGAACTAGATTATTGACTCTAGTAAACCCTTAGGGTGTTGGTCACATGACGATGTGAACTATGGGTGTTAATCACATGGTGATGTGAACTATTGGTGTTAAATCACATGGCGATGTGAACTAGATTATTGACTCTAGTGCAAGTGGGAGACTGAAGGAAATATGCCCTAGAGACAATAATAAACTTATTATTTATTTCCTTATATCATGATAAATGTTTATTATTCAAGCTAGAATTGTATTAACAAGAAACATAATATATGTGTGAATACATAGACAAACAGAGTGTCACTAGTATGCCTCTACTTGACTAGCTCATTGATCAAAGATGGTTATGTTTCCTAACCATAGACATGAGTTGTCATTTGATTAACAGGTTCACATCATTAGGAGAATGATGTGATTGACTTGACCCATTCCGTTAGCATAGCACTTGATCGTTTAGTATGTTGCTATTGCTTTCTTCATGACTTATACATGTTCCTATGACTATGAGACTATGCAACTCCCGTTTACCGAAGGAACACTTTGTGTGCTACCAAACGTCACAACGTAACTGGGTGATTATAAAGGTGATCTACAGGTGTCTCCAAAGGTACATGTTGGGTTGGCATATTTCGAGATTAGGATTTGTCACTCCGATTGTCGGAGAGGTATCTCTGGGCCCTCTCGGTAATGCACATCACTTAAGCCTTGCAAGCAATGCAACTAATAAGTTAGTTGCAAGATGATGTATTATAGAACGAGTAAAGAGACTTGCCGGTAACGAGATTGAACTAGGTATTGAGATACCGACGATCGAATCTCGGGCAAGTAACATACCGATGACAAAGGGAACAAATGTATGTTGTTATGCGGTCTGACCGATAAAGATCTTCGTAGAATATGTAGGAGCCAATATGAGCATCCAGGTTCCGCTATTGGTTATTGACCGGAGAAGGGTCTCGGTCATGTCTACATTGTTCTCGAACCCGTAGGGTCCGCACGCTTAACATTATGATGACAGTTTCATTATGAGTTTATATATTTTGATGTACCGAAGGTTGTTCGGAGTCCTGGATGTAATCTCGGACTTGACGAGGAGTCTCGAAATGGTCGAGACGTAAAGATCGATATATTGGACGAATATATTTGGACACCGGAAAGGTTCCGGGTGAGATTGGGACAATAGCGGATCACCGGGAGGTTATCGGAACCCCCCGGGAGGTATATGGGCCTTATTGGGCCTTAGTGGAAAGGAGGGGAAAGGAGCAAGGGAGGGGGCGCCCCCCCCAAGCCCAATCCGAATTGGGAGGGGGGCCGGCCCCCCTTTCCTTCCTCCCTCCTTCCTCTTCCTTCCCTCTCCTACTCCTAATAGGAAAAAGGGGAGTCCTACTGCCTGTGGGAGTTGGACTCCCCCTTCGGGCGCGCCACCCTCCTTGGCCGCCCCCCTCCTCCACTCCTTTATATACGGGGGCAAGGGGCTCCCCATAGACACAACAATTGATCATTGATCTCTTAGCCGTGTGCGGTGCCCCCCTCCACCATAATCCTCGATAATATTGTAGTGGTGCTTAGGTGAAGCCCTACGACGGTAGAACATCAAGATCGTCACCACGCCGTCGTGCTGACGGAACTCATCCCCGACACTTTGCTGGATCGGAGTCCGGGGATCGTCATCGAGCTGAACGTGTGCTAGAACTCGGAGGTGTCGTAGTTTCGGTGCTTGATCGGTCGGGCCGTGAAGACGTACGACTACATCAACCGCGTTGTGCTAACGCTTCCGCTTCCGGTCTACGAGGGTACATAGACACCACTCTTCCCTCTCGTTGCTATGCATCACCATGATCTTGCGTGTGCGTAGGAATTTTTTTGACATTACTACGTTTCCCTACATGCACCACCCAGGAGGACCCCGAAACCGCGCGGTAGGGTGTGCCATGTCTCGGCACGGAGGAAAAATGTGCGTGTAAAAATGTACTGTATCAGACGTAGTACCTATGGTTCGACCTCGGGACCCAGCCAGTCGGTCGAAAACACCCCACTAACCACACGGCTTCACCATGCTAACATGGCACGGAGGATAGGTGTGGTTAGCTCCATCTCGACCAGCCACAATGTCTCTTGTTCTAGGTGATTCTTCTATTTTCCAAGCTTTTTTTAGTTGTAATAACACCAGGGCAAGCTAGCGCCGCTCTTCGTGTGTGCCCGTGCAAAGGATAGACGATGGAGAGAAGAGAGAGATCGTAGACCTGGGACCCACCAGTAAGTGAGTCAACAGTCATCCACGTGTTGGCGAGGCACTCCCTCTACTCAATGTAATACTGTATAAAATCAAGTTATGGGACAAAGCCAACAATCATTGTTGTTTGAGGCTATTGACTTACGCTTTGTAGTCCAGGTTGCCAGTTCGAATCTCGTCTTTCAGATTTGTTCGTTTTAGGTCCAAATTTGATTAATGACAAGTGGGACCCCCGTGTGTTGTTCCGATATTTCAGTGTAGGATGGTTTTTTGAACAAACACTTTGCAACGTTAGACAAGTAATGGCACAAGTTACATGTATTTTGCAAGTTTACGAACAAAAATGACAGCGGCATAGAATATCACATCCACCCCGCAGCTTAGAGGCTATGGTGATACGAGTTTTTACACCGTTGGAAGTGAGATCCAATGGCTTGGGAGTAGTCTTTGTAATTATGCGCAATTTCCAAACTCTCCAAAGGTTTTTTTGCAAATAAAACATACAGGCCTCGTGTGTGCCACTGCATCTTGGATCCAACGGCTCCCCGTTGCTCATATTAGGTGCTCCCCATAGATTAATTACCCGCTACGGCGATATGAGCATCTAGGTCATATGATGAGTGATCAGATGGCACATGCGTAGTACTTGTACTTTCTGTGCAATTCCCAAACTCTCTCAGCCGTATATTGCAAAAACATTCAAACCTCCTACTGTGGGCCGTTAGATCTCCGTGAACTCGTATCACCATAGAATCTACGGTGCGGGAGCACCTCATATTCTCCTGTGCAAGAAAACATAAGGTGCTCTCGCAGCTTGGATGCTACGGTGATACGAGCTTCGAGGTTGTTTGATCTGAGATCCAATGGCATCTGAGCAGTCTTTGTGCTTGTAAGCAGTGGCCGAACTCTTTGGGGGCTTTTCTACAAAAAACCATTCAAACCATCGACGAGGTGTTGGGTCACAAATTCAATGGCTCCGAAGAGCTTGTATCACCAAAGCATCTAAGGTGTGGTAGCACATGATATTCTTACATACAGGAGAATATGATGTCCTCCTTCATCTTAGATGCTACGGTGATACAAGCTTCGAGGTCGTTGGATATGGGAACCAAGGGCATCTGTCGGCGTTCTGGGAAGGGGGTCCCCAGACTTGCCTGCCTACGGCCTGCGGCGTGGCTCAAAGGGGGCCCAGCGTGGCACATCTTCACCAACACAAACCCAAGACCCTCGCGAGGGGCCAAGCCTCACAGGGCGGATGACGCGGGGCTTCCTCAGGCACGGCCTCGTCAGGCTGGCTCACGAGGAGGCGGAGAGATCAAGGCAGGGTACCTCACGAGGTGCCCGTGACGCAAGCCATGACGACCGAGGGTGCCTGGCGGGTGCCAGCCCGCGCAGTGTCCTCCTTTCCTCTTTTGTGCAAAGGGGGCAAGCGCAGCCGCGGAGTACCGAGGCATCAGGCAAAGGTTGCCATTTTGGTGCAACGAGACCAAGACCATGAGGACTACAAGACGGAGGTCATCGTGGAGCCCGAGACGGCGTCATCACCAGAGCTTTGTGCAGGCGAAGACTACTTTTGTCAGGGTAGCTAGTACTAGCTGTCCCCCTTCAAATTAGCCTACCTTTGTTGGCTCCCTTCCCGGTCGATATTTGGTAAGAGGACCAGGGCCTCTATAAATAGGACCAGCCACCCACAGAGCAAGGGGGTTGGAAGGAAATAGGGGGGATCGAAGGATAAAAGAAAGGATCAGAGAGAGAGAGAGAAAGGTGACTGAACTCCTCCCAGCAGTTCATCGCCCCAGCCAAGAACAGACCCTCGCGAGGCTGTTCTTCCTTGTATTGTTCATCATCATCAGCCCAAGAGGCAATCCACCACACCACACACTGGAGTAGGGTATTACACCACAACGGTGGCCCGAACCAGTATAAACCCTGTGTCTCTTGTGTTCTTCTTTCCGTAGTTTAGATCCTAGCAAGGCGGAGGGGCGCAGGTAGGTAGGAGGCGAAATCTCTGCGCGCACCCCAGTGTTCGAACCTCAAGGGTCTGTCGGAACCCGAAATCCGACATTTGGCGCGCCAGGTAGGGGTGCATCGGAATCCACCGTCTACCGCTTCGCGCCCCGTCGTGTCATCATCACCATGTCCGGCGACCAGGCGGGCAACCCAGATCCGTGGGCGGCGTGGCCCGCCTGCGCAGAGCCGCTTGCCTCGGGCGACCCCGTGCCCCAGGCAGCTCGTGGTCCGCAGGGCGCTATGGGCCGCGGGCGACGCGGACAGGCTTCGACAGCTCTCACACCGTGGCAGGCGCGGTCGGTAGCAAGTGCCTCCAATCACGCCGCGACCACGACGCCGTACACCCGCAGGGAGCAGGCGAACTCGAGGGCCGCGCTCACAGTGGCCCGAGAGCTGCTGCAGTGCGGGCTGCTGGAGGGCGGCCACGACATGCTGCTGGAGCGAGTGGCAGAGCTCATGGGCTTCGCCGCCTCGGGGGCTCACCCCTTCTCCACCCAGCTCCCATCTCAAGCCCAGGGCGGCCCGCGTGGGGGCTCCACGCGCGCCCGCGGGCTCCAAGGCTAATCCAATGCCAGCGAAGCTGTCAGCGTCGGACCGGCGGTGGCGCTGCCCCCGCTCCCGGTCCGCGAAGAAGAAGGACTCGACGCGACCCGCGGCCCTAGTGGACAGCCGTGCTGCCACCCCACAGTGGGCGCGTCAGGCAGGACCGCGTGGCATGCGGGGCATTACGATGTGGCATTCGGGATGATGGCGCCGGAGGAATACGTGCCCCTCATGATGGACCAAGGACACCCACACGAGAGCGAACAAGGCTCGCTCCTCAGCCCAAGCTGGGGGGGCGAGGCGCCAGAAGCTGAGCCTTTCCGAGAGCCCCGGGACGGTCCCACTGGCCATGCTGGGGGCAACGATTATCGGGTACCGCTAATTCTTCAGGAGCAGGCATATGCTAACCATGGATCGCAGGAGGTGCAGGTCGCCACAGCGAGCAGCTGCCCCGCTCCCACAGTCTCCTGCCCCTCGGGAGGAGGGCGCAGGGGGCTGCAGGAGAGGGCCGGGATCCGACATCACCACCGCGGCGTTCGGAGCAAGGTGTTCTCAGGAGGTAGGCCCTCCGCTGGGGAGGTGCCTCAGGGCCTGCCCCCGGCGGAGGACCCGTGGTCGTCGGGGGAACCGCTGGCGACCGCTCTACCCCATCGGCGGCGTCCTGGTTTACGGTCGTCGTTGATGGCACTAGATGTGGCGCAAGGCGGGGCCCTCATCTGGCGATATGAAGCAAGGCCAGTACCTGTGAAGAAGGACCAGTGCCTGTGAAGCTCGCCGCCCCGTGACACTCTCACGTAATAATGAGTGGGGCTGTACATGCCCCGGAGTCTCAGGGGTGCCGGCCTCAGGCCCTGGGGCTCCCTCCCACGCCCAGTGGCAGCACTTAGCTCCGCGCTGGTGAGAAGACATCCAAGACTAGACTAGGTGCCGGACGCGGCCTTTTGTTTGCTTTCGTTGCTCTTCCCTTTGGTTGTCGCTTTCCCCCGCTAGATTCAAGTTGGATTCGAATTTGAGATTTGAGTGTGTTCGGGGAAGGGGTGCTTAGTCTCGTTCGAGCAATTTCTCGCGTTTTGGTTACCGCTTCGCCTCAGCTGCCTCCCCTAGCGAGCCCCTCGCGAGCCGGGTCAGGCCTAGCTTGCGCGCAGCCCAGACTGCCGCCGACGTGACCTCTCAGGAGGGTGTTTTACTGCAGATCCTACGAACCCAATCAGGGAACACTCGAGACACCACAACCCCTCGCGGGCTGCCTCAGGGCAACCACGGGACAAAGGTAAACTAGCCGACCAGCACGTCGCTTGGGCCAATCACTTGGCGCGGGCGCATGGGCAATGTAGCGTCTACTAATACGATGAATACAAGTTTTACATAAGGGGCTCCCCCTCCAAAATGCTCTCACTGCAATCAGGCCAAGACCTGAGTTCTATTCATGCAGGGTAAGGAAGTAGGAACGATGCACAATCAGTCGGATGAATCCCCCAATGCGTTCTCAGGAGCACCACCCGAGCCGTTGCTGGCGTCGCTGAACTCGCCATCGCTGTCCGCGTCGCCGCCAGTGGCGTCAGGGCCATTCACCACGCCGCCCTCGTCGGCCGCCACGATCACGTCGTCGTTGTTCGAAGCGAAGGCCCTGATAAGAGCATCCACATTGTCTTCCACCCAGTGCGCCAGGTCGCCTCGGACGGCCTGGGGGACTGGGGCGATGGTGGCGTCAAAATCAAAGTGGGGATCCATGTTCCGGAGGTGGCTGAAGATGCGAGAAAAGGCGCGCCCAAGCAGGGCGCGGCTCGTCTCCTCCACCAACCTATCAGCCCTGACCGACCGCGCCTCCAGCTGCGTCACCACGTCAGTGAAGAACTGAAGATTGCCAGCACAGTTGACTGTGTGCGGCTCACCAACAGCCGCCTCGCAGATGTTGCCCAAGGCTGTGTTGGCTCTCTCCCGGAGCGTGGCAAGCATGGGGCCATGCTCATGCTCCAGGATCCGCCGCTGACGGATCTCGTCCGCGTTCTGGCCCGCGACGACCTCAGTCTCCTCCACCCGCTGGCGGAGAAGGAGCACCTCGGCCTGGGAGGCGGTTAACTCACCTTGCGCCACCTCAAGAGCGGCCCGGAAAGCGTCGGCCCGCCGCGTCGCCTCCTCCAGCTTGGCCCTCAAGGCAGCAGTCCTGCCTTCAGCTTCGGCCCGGATCAACCCCAGCCTCTCTTCGAACTCGTGCTCGAGGTTCAAATGCGCCATCGCTACTCGACGTCCGACCTCCTCCAGGACGCGGGCTTCCTGTGCAGCAACATCATCCTCCACCTGCGTCACCAAGCGCTCCCTCGTCTCCAGATGCTCGTACTCACAGGTACGTTCAGCGGCTTTCAGCGTTAGTGCCTCCTCACGCTTCTGGAGCTCTGCTGAGTCGCCGAAGGCCACCTTCATCGACGTGAGGGCTGCCTCGCGCAGCTCCCCCTGCTCCTCCAGTGAGTGGCACCAGGCCAGGAGCTCCCGAGCCCGCTCCTCCGTCGTCGTTCGCCGCCGGTCAGCTTCCCGAGCCTCCTCAGCGGCCCAAGATCGGGCCTCCCGAGAGGCCACCAACGACGCCTTGGCCTCTGCGTCGTCAAAATCGCGCTGATGGCGCGCAAGGGCGATGGCGCCCTCCAGCTCACGCCTCTCTGCAGCCAGGCGCAGGCCCTCGGCCTCAAGGAGCGTGTCTTCATCGGCAAGCTCCTCTCCAAGCAGGCTTACCGCGTCAGCCGCCCTTCAAGGAATCCTTGGCGGAGAGCGCGACGCTCCCGAGCACGCTCGACAACGTCTTCCACACCATCATCTACCCCAAGCAAGCGCCGGGGGCGGCGAGTCAGCACTCCCCCTCCGGGCTGGGGGCTGGCACCCTCGCGACGGCCGGGCACGCCGTGTCAGAAGCCCGGCCGGGGGCCAGCCCGTCCCCAGGTGAAGAGCGCAGGAAGCACCTCAGCCAATCGCAGTCCATGACCAGGCAAGAAGCCCATGGCAGGCTGGCTATGCCACGAGAAGGCCCGTGAAGGATCGCGAGGTGCACGGGGCCATGATACGCCTCGGGACGATTCGCCTCGTCGATTGCCCTCACCACAAGGGCTCCACTGCTTGCAGCGCTTGAAGACGATGGAGGGGGCAAAGCCAAGGGGGACGGCTCTTCAGCCGTCTCCGCAAGGTCGGCTAGAAGGGGCCTGCGGAGCAAGGGTGAGTAAGAGCAACAGAAGGATCTGGAGCTGGGAAAGGAGAAGGCTTACTCATCAGTGGTGAAGTACTTCCTACGCTTCAGCAGGCGACAAGGGTAATCGTCGCCCAGGGCCTCCCTTCTCTTCCGGAGGGCCTCAAAGTCCATGCGGAAGCGGCCTAAGAGTCGGGCGCAGGGATCAACCTGCGACGAAGATGGAGCGTCAAGGCGATCTGCGGCAGGGGCGCCTGCCTGACATACGCCGCCAATCGCCTCGCCAAGAGAAGCCGCCGGAGCCTCAGTGGCCTCGGTCGTAGGCGCAGATGGCAGCTGCTTGTCACCCTCAGCCTCGGCGGCATGGGCCCCGATAACTGCTTCCTCATGAGCCTCGCCCGGCGCTGTCACCCCGCTGGGAGGCCCCTCGGCCTCTGGCGCCTCGTGCCTCCCTGCTCCGCCACTTGAGGAAGAGTCGCCTTGGCCGACTGGAAGGGCAGTCACCACCACTGGGTTCTCGTGAGGCCCCTGAAGGCCGGCGGGGCGCGGCCCCCACTCATCGAAGGTAGGCATCTGCCTCACAAAATCCCCCCAGCTCTGGCAGAGGTACAGCAAGGCCCCTCCCAGTTGGATACTGCCATGGTTGGGGTCCCCCGTCAGGGTCAAGAGCGCCGTCCTCAGCACTTCAGGCGTCAGGTCCTCTTCCTGGAGCCTCATACGATCGTCGCGCCCGCTAAAGGCCCACATCCGGTGGGAGTGGCGCTGGAGAGGAGCAACGCGGCATAGCAGGAACTCCTTCACCACCTTGGGCGCTGTCGCGCCAAGCGACCTCAAGAACGCGAGGCGGTGCCAGACGAAGACGAGCCGGGGGCTCTCAAGCATCTCCTGGCCCCAGCCCGAATTGGGGACAGCAGGCGAAGTTGGCTCCGACAGCAGGGGCTGGGCACCCAAGCATCCACATACAGCCACCGCTCGTGGAACCCAGCCGCGGGCGGAGGGAGCTTGAAGTCAATCCCAGAGGCCACCGTCTCAGGCGCGGCAACGAAGCTCACACACGCCCAGCATTGGGTAGGTTCAACAAGACGCAGCGAGAAGAAGTGGCACAGCAAGGCAACCGAAGGAAGGATGCCCATCATAGCCTCGCAAACAAAGGCGAAGACCGAAAGGAGAGTGATGGATTCAGGACCCAGATGCATCATGTGGATCTGATAATGGGAAAGCACGGCATTGAAGAAATCAGAAAAGGGAGGAACCAGACCCACCCACAGGGCGTCGGTAAAATACGGGACCTCGGTGGCTATCCTGTCGATGGAGAAGTGGGACACGGGCCAGGCCATCGTCCTCCCGCATTCATTGAAGATGGTGGCCAGAGCCAAGCTGACCTTGCCCAAGCCCTCGGCGGGGTCCGCCAACGGCGGCGGGCAAGGCGGAGACACGGGTTTCTTCCCTCTTCCCTTCTTCGTCGGAGCCATGGCGATGGGAAGGGGGGGAAGGTTCAAGATTGAGTTGAAAACAGAAACCAGAGTTCGAGCGGAGGAAGGACAGAGGGCGCTCGAGTAACCAAACAAGGAAACGGCTGTGTACGACTATGGGTCCGCCTAGCATGGCGCAAAATAAGGAGGGCGTGTGGGAACAGTGCTGCCCACGTCCAATCAACCGCCACGTGGCGCCCAAGGCCGCAGGCTGTTAGGGCCCGCGGCGCTTCGCTCTTGCCCTTCCGCCTCCCTGCACGGAAAAGTCCTGGCGCGCCTTGGGCCCGGGGGCTACTGTCGGCGTTCTGGGAACGGGGGTCCCCAGACTTGCCTGCCTGCGGCCTGCGGCGTGGCTCAAAGGGGGGCCCAGCGCAGCCCATCTTCAACAACACAAACCCAAGACCCTCGCGAGGGGCCAAGCCTCACGGGGCGGACGACACGGAGCTTCCTCAGGCACGGCCTCGTCAGGCTGGCTCACGAGGAGGCAGAGAGATCAAGGAGGGGTACCTCACGAGGTGCCCGTGACGCAAGCCATGACGACTGAGGGTGCCAGGCGGGTGCCAGCCCACGCAGTGTCCTCCTTTCCTCTTTGGTGCAAAGGGGGCAAGCGCAGCCGCGGAGTACCGAGGCATCAGGCAAAGGTTGCCATTTCGGTGCAACTAGACCAAGACCATGAGGACTACAAGACGGAGGTCATCGTGGAGCCCAAGACGGCGTCATCACCAGAGCTTTGTGCAGACGAAGACTACTTTTGTCAGGGTAGCTAGTACTAGCTGTCCCCCTTCAAATTAGCTCGCCATTGTTGGCTCCCTTCCCGCTCGATATTTGGGAAGAGGACCAGGGCCTCTATAAATAGGACCAGCCACCCACAGAGCAAGGGGGTTGGAAGGAAATAGGGGGGATCTAAGGATAAAAGAAAGGATCAGAGAGAGAGAGAAAGGTGACTGAACTCCTCCCAGCAGGTCATCGCCCCAGCCAAGAACAGACCTTTGCGAGGCTGTTCTTCCTTGTATTGTTCATCATCATCAGCCCAAGAGGCAATCCACCACACCACACACTGGAGTAGGGTATTACACCACAACGGTGGCCCGAACCAGTATAAACCCTGTGTCTCTTGTGTTGTTCTTTCCGTACTTTAGATCCTAGCAAGGCGGAGGGGCGCAGGAAGGTAGGAGGCGAAATCTCCGCACGCACCCCAGTGTTCGAACCTCAAGGGTCTGCCGGAACCCGAAATCCGACAGCATCTGAGTAGTTTTTGTACAAATTGTGTGCAATTCTCAAACTTATCAAGGTTTCCTGTAAAAATATTAAGACATCATGTGAGCTGCTATATCTCAGATCTACAAGCTCCAAGCAACTCGTGTCGGCATATAGCATCTAAGGTATGGGGGCACATGATATTCTCCCGGGGAGGAGGGGTGGGGGTGCACAACCAATCGGTGGTTGGGAGGGTGGGGACAAATATAATCTAAAAAACCCTAAATAGAGCTTCACAATTTTATATAAGGTCGAGGGGGTGACCCCCGACAATCATAGCTCCGCCTAATTAAACACAACATTTGCATGTACTGTAGTACTAGACTTAATATTCATGTTTCAGTTTCATGTTCGTTTTAAATATTGAATTGAGGACCATGCATGTCTTACATTTTACTCCCTTCGTTCCTAAATATTAGTCTTATTAGATATTTCAAGTGGACTGGCACATACAGATGTATATAGACATATTTTAGAGTGTAGATTCACTCATTTTGCTCCGTATGTAGTCGCTTGTTGAAATCTCTAAAAGACTAATATTTAGGAACAAAAGGAGTATTTTTGAATTCGTGTCATACATGCATGGTTTGGAAAAATTGATGCAGTATACTTATTGGATTGTTATTGTGTTCATGTGTGGGTGTCTCTCTGTGTGTCTGTGTGTGTGTGTCCGTGGTCATATGCTTGATACATCCAAAGTTTTCTCACCTCCATATTGTTCATCTTTTAAATTTGAATTTGCATGGAAAAACTTATCAGGGATACCATGAAATGTGAAATCCACGTTGAGATCACTATATCACAAACTCACTCTAATTCAACAACTCGTCATAAATCAATTACCACATTGAGATTAGTATTTGTAAGGAAAATATGGGCATTGTAATACACATAGATTCGTTCAGCAATTTAAAAGGTTCCTTTCGTATTCTCGAATGGTAGGACCCAACGGCGTAGCAGCCAGACCTTGGCTCGTGTTGATCCTAAAAAAATAAAAAATAAAAAACTGGGCTCGTGTCCTTCTGGTTGCGTGCGTGGTACGCACATTAGGCAACCCCAACCAGTTGAGCCTCCGCGTTTCGAGTCGAAATATCTGGCGGCCAAAATTCCAGCCCTAGGAAATTCCCCTCATGTCCCCGGTCCATAATGAATACCGATGAACAGCGGAGGGATGCTTTATTAACTAGACAACGTTACCTACCATGCCAAGCACGGTTCAATTCCCTCGGTCGCCGCTCACCAAGGTCACCCGTCAACTGCATTGCCTAGTACTACTACTACACCAGGATGAGCACATAATTGAGCCTGTTTGTTCGTGCCTAGTACTTGAGTTAATATATCAGGTAATGCACTAGTACGGAGGGATTATCCTTTTGCTCTGCATATATAACTTGTCTGAAGTCTAACTAAGCAAAATGTTTGACCAAATCCTTTCTTAAGAAATACAATAGGACAGATGTATGGCTTGAAAATTTATTGCATGATGCTGGTTATGATATTGTTTCGAATCATGGACCTTAAATTTCAGAAAATCCAAAAGTGACCATAAATTCTTGAAACTGAGCATGGTCACGTGATATGGCACAAATATTACTTCGTAATTTCTTTTCTTCAATTTGAGGCAAGCTGCTTATGACAAGTTGCACAAATGAAGAGCCAAGGTATTTTGGAACAAAGACCTGTCACGTTAAGGCGAACGCTTTCACTATTGCAACTGTGGGCGTTTACGTGCCGCCATGAGTCCCGCTTCTCGTCGGCAGGTGCTGTCCGAGCAAGCGTGTGAGTCGACGGGAGGCGTGCGAGCAGACCGGTGCGCTGGCTGACAGGGAGACGTGCAAGCAGACCGCTGTGCAAGCTCACCTGGAGGCGAGCCCTTTGACCAGGCTCCGCCGCCCACCTTCGTCCCAACTGCTCCCACTTTTAATGTCACCGGCGCCGCAGTTTGAAATCAACCCCGCACTATCCAGTATCGCTACAATCTTGTCTCTTCCTCTCCGATTCTCCTGTCGTCTGCCTCCAACCAGCCTGACCTAAACATACGCCATGCCGCATCACGATGGTCTGCCCTTAGTCTTCCAGTTTCATGAGGAAGACACCCAGCCGGAGTCTCAAGAACATAAGGCGCTTTGGGACGAGCTTGAACTAGCCTTGTGGGAAGACGCCACGCCTGTCCCCGCTCCCGTTCCGGCTCCCGTCGCCCCGACTGCGCCAGCGCCCATCCCCGTGGCATTGATGGGCTGGAAGCCACACATTGTCGCCGAGCTTGATGCCACGGGGTTCCACGAAGTCCCCGCCGACTTTCACGCGCCTGTGCACCTGCCAGCGCATGCGCCTGCACGTGACCTGACGCGCACGGCTATGCCGGTGCCCGTGCACCTACCAGCGCATGCGCCTACGCGTGCACTGACGTGCGCACTCGTGCCAGTGCCCGTGCACACGAATGTCTCCGCCGCACCGTTGACAGCGCCTGTCCCCGCGCGAGTGCCAGTGCCCCCCTCAGCGATATGGATGGCCACCATCGACCGCTTCCTTGCACCAATGCCAGTCGCCTCCTCCCGCCAGTTGACTCGCTCCGAAGTCCAGAATATTTTGGCCTTCCTTGAAGCTAGGCCAACGTCCAGGAGTACGCCAACAACGGCGCAAGGTGTCGCTGTCGCCGTCGGTCAGTGGCCCGACGACACACAGAGCACGATAGAGGAGCCGCCTCCCACCGCAAGACGCCCCCGCCGCCGCCACGTAATCTAAATTTGCCATGAAAAACGTTCGGATTGCCATGCTTAAAATCCGAACGTTTATCATTTCCGTTTATTTTAGATCGATCGTCGTATAATTTGAAGTCGGGGTCAGACTGAACGAAATCTATGGTTTGATTGATTGAATGTTCTGCTAGGGCTGTATCAAATTAAATATAAAACGTTATCAAGCCACGTGTATTCCTTGTCATCCAATGACCTAGACTTCTTCAATGTCGAGCGCTCAACACGTTTAGCGTGCAGTTAATTTCATGCCAAAAATAGTGCTAATCACATAATAACATGAAAATAATATCCTACTTAATATCCGCATGCAATTAATATACTTCCAAATTAACGTGCATTGCACGTACACATTCACTAGTGCTGCTAGCACGTGAAACTAGTGCCGTAACTTGTGAACGCGTCCAGATATGGTCAACGGCAACATCGCCCACGAGTTCTTCGTGTTTGCCCGTGCGTCTAAACGCAGAAGGGGAGGAGAGAGAGAGAGAGCACACATGGAACCCACCAGTAAGTGAAGGTGAATAGTACTAAAAATAATATTACATGTTATCAATTAAATAGGCTGTGGTAATATAAAAACATTATGTGAACAAAGGGAGATACAACAAACATTGATGTTCTATGTATGTTTCCTATTGACGTGCGGCTTGAAGGCCCTGATCGCATGTTCGATCCTCGTCCTTTATTTTTTTAATTTGTATATGGGTCCAAATTTGTTTCATGACATGTGGGCCCCTCGGTGTGTAGTTTGTAGCACTTTAAATTGTGGGTCGAAATTTGTTCCATTCCAAGTGGACTATCGGTGTGTAGTTTTGTAGCTTATTTATAATAATTAAAGAGAACAATAGAGTTTTTTGCTATAATACCATCGTGCGATGTTGAAGGCAAGAAAGGACGTGCGAGAGAGTGATGACCGAGCCAGAGGGAAATCAACTAGGGGAGTTGCGGGGGTTGCAACGGTGTTTCGAGTAGTTGTGGGCTGAATGCTACGAAAATATAATCTAAACCGACCGGAATAAATGCCTAGACAAATTAATCCAAGGTTGGAGTGCCCCTCGCAATGTAAATAGCTCCGACTTTGCGAGGGATGGAGAGGTAGCTTCAATGTGTGGAAGATACGGCGTGAGAAAGCGAGGTCAATCGAGAGACATATAGATAGAGAGACAAAGTGAGTGTGGTCCGACATTCATTGAACAAATATATATGCTCTGGAGAGATATTGTCCGATTGATATTTTGGCAAGGGTGAGGGTTGTAAGATAGAGCTTGAGAGATGATCCAGTCACGGACGTGTAGATATATTTTGTGCGTGGGAAGAAGCAAGGTCAATCGATCACATAGGGTCGTCGTGCGGTCGAAAGAGTGAGACAGGTTGGAGAGAGTGACCTAGATAGACAATGTGCGTGAGAGAGTATACAATGTGGATAAGTCAAATTGGGCTCAAACAAGGTGATATATCGTTTTTGTCCGAGAAAGAGCGAGGTCAATCGAGACATACAGAGAGAGAGAGAGAGAGAGAGAGAGAGAGCGTGGCCCGCCATGAGGTCGAAAGAGTGGGGGCGGCTTCGATGGACTGACCTAGATAGACAATCTGCGTGAGAGAGTATAGAGTGTGTCGATCGAGGCCCGAACAGGGAGATATATCATTTTGTGTGTGAAAGAAAACGAGATTAAACGAGACTCAGATAAAGAGAGCGAGATTGAGAGAGTGTGGCCTGCCGTGCGGAAGAAAGAGTGAGACAGTCTCGAGGGAGTGACCTAGATAGACAACGTGCGTGCGTGCGCATGAGAGGTTGGGGGGCTAGATAGGCAATGCATGTATTTAGCGCGAGAGGGTGAGAGGGAGAGGGGGAGAGAGCGAGAGCTCGGCATGGGGTGCAATGGTGGGTGTGTGAGGTAAATACATTTCGTAACAGAGTGGAAAAAGGGGTGTAGTTGAGAGAGTTAGAGATCGAAACATGGAGAGAAAGAATGGATGTGTGTTGGAAACCGATAGCTTCCTAAGGTGGTTAGGAGAGGAAGACTAACCGATACATGAAGTACGTAGCGTGTGTGCGTCGGGGGGGAGGGGGGGCTAAAAACAATATTTGAATGTAGATAGTACGAGACTTAATATCGATGCTTCAATTCGGTGTACATTGTAAGATTTGAATTGAGGACCATGCATATGGGTAATTATTTTGAATTCATGCCATACTAGGTTTTGAAAAGTTGACATTGACTCGATTTGTTGTGCTATTTTGTAGGACATATGTTTGGATCCATCCAAAAGTTTTCTCACTACCATGATGTTCATCATATACATATGAATTTGTATTAAAAAGTAGCATGGATACAGTGAAATGTGAAATCCACGTTAGAATTGGAGATCGCTATGTGACACACACTCTAACTCAAATAACTAATTATGTGACACACACTCTAATCCACGTAATAGTGGATACCGTTTCGACTTTTTTTCAAATAACTCTTCATTAATTAATTTATAGTATTTCGTTTCGAATGACTAATTATTGCAAGGAAAACACGGGCATGGTAATACATGCAGATTCGTTTGCAAATGAAAGAAGATTCGTTTGCATTCTCAAATGTAGGCGCACTAGGCAGACTAGGGTCGTGTCGTGGTGGTCGCGTATGTCGGACGGACGCTTAGCACCCAGCCACCCACCCCCTCCCCCCCTTCCCCCCCCCAAAAAAGGACGACCATAAAATAAGTTCGCACTTCCACGTTTCGGATTGAAATATCTGGCGGCCCCAATTCCAGCCCTACAAAATCTCCCTTCTCCACCGTCCCCTTCCGCACCCAGATTGCTCAAATCCCTAATTCGCCGCCAACCCAAGCAAAGTTTGAATCGCCCCTCGTCTCGTCTCTTTCCCCACCTCTGTGTTGGACGACAACGACGAAGACGACGGTCGCGCTTCACCACCGCACCGAAGCTACCTCATCTACGCCCTCGTCCACCGCACCGGGTGGTCCACCGAAAACGTCGGCTGCCACAACTGACGTGCCTCACAGACACCGACTTCCACTGCATCAGGTGCGCTTCACCGACGTCGTCTCCCAGCTCACCAGGGCTACTTCACTGAGCACACCGTCGTGCCTCCGCCCCCCGAGGCCGCTGGGGCTTCACCAACAGTCTTGTCCACCGCATTCTAGCGCTTCGCTGCCACTCAAGATCTGCATCCGTGCGCGGCCAGCCAACGCTAGCGCATCACCCTCCACGGCTCTGAAGTGACCCGCACTCTAGCTTGGTGAGCATGCCCAAATGCCAGCCCGAAGTAGGTATCCACACATCACTCCCTTTGTGCACTGTTCTGACGATGTTTGGATATCCTTTGACTACTCTCTTACCTTACACGCCTATCCAACTCTGACTTTAACTCTTATTTCTTCTGGAGATATCATCTGAAACAAGCAAATCCATTTTTTAGCGAAGCATGACACAGTGCTAGGGGATCTGGTACACATCCTGCACACCCGTATAACCTTGTAAGTATTTGTCCTCCAGTACAACAACAAGGTCGATTCCTCTTATTTGATCAGCCATTCGTCATGTCAAAAATGCAGAGGGGGTGCAAGGAGCACAAGGCCTGCACATCCAAGCAAGTGGTAACATGGACTTGTAAATGGAACATCCCAAGCGAAAGCAGAGCTGCAGTGAGCCTGTACAACGAGCTAGCGTAAGTCCCTGCATTTCATTTAATTCATACTGGCATTCGTGTATGATTTGTGTGTAGTGGCGGATCCACGAATTCAAGTTACCAGGGGCAAACATTTAACTTAAAAAATACGAAGGCACTTGCATTCCGGAAATCAACATAAATTGACAAATGTGAAGCTACATGCACTTTGAAAACCAGCTAATGATCCAAAGTAGTTCAGATTATAAACACTAGATGATGCAAGCGCCAAAACACACAAAATGCAACATGGTGTACAAGGACTACATACATGGTCTGTACCTGCTTGAATTATTCATTCTTTGGCTGAAAATATCGAAGTGTAATTGCACCTATAACTAGTGCGCAAACTACATATCAATATACCTATCCTGCACAAGTATGCCAATAGTTTCAAACAACAGATTAAAAAAGTATTTATGCTACATTGTCATGATACGTGGACTTTTTGGTAGATGGTCTCGACGTTTCTTCAAGCCATGAAAATGCACTATAATTTGCTTGTCATCAATGCCTGCAAAGCTCTATGTCTCTCTCAACATAGTAGATCATCATTAGGCACTAAATCCTTCAATGGGAGCTTGCAAAATGCTTGCATTATATGCCTCATTAGACACTATATGTTCATCACCAGGAGCATGTAAAATGTTTGCATCAAATCCTTCATTAGCAGTCTGTTCATTAGACACTTCAGGCTCAAGAACAACATGAGCTTGGATGTTTGCACTGGAAACTTGATTAGATTCATCAGATTCAGTCAGTTTAGTATTGATTGGGGGAGTTATAAAATAAGTAGAAATTGGTTTCATTTTCTCATAGATTCCCTACATACAAGCAGTTTTACAACACCGTCAGGTTTAACTATTGGCCAGAAATTGAAGAGTTGAATCAGATATAATCAGGGATGTGATGTACCTGCTTGTTGCGCATGCTACTCTTGCAACCTGCAACTGTCCGTTTGCGCAAGCTCGATGCCATGCCCGTGCTACCGCCGCTGCCTCCCATGCAGGCTACACCCAGGGTTGGATCTTCATCTTCTTGTCCTTCCGTTCTCTTGAAGCCCGGCGACCGCCCTACAATGAGGGCGCGAGGAAGTGCTGTGTCGGTCTGTACAGCGGCGGCTATGTTAGGAGCGAACCAGACTGGAGGCTGGAGCGGATGAATTGGGATTTTTCCTGCTGTCGATCGATATGGGAGGCGCTCGTTTGGGCTACGAGCCTGCAATAGGGCATGCCTTGCACTTATGTTATTGGCCTATCCAAATTGAAACATTTTTCTTCATTTTTTACATTGCCTGCTCGTGCGTTGGGACGAACAAAACTAGCCTGGGCCAAACTGGACGACTCAAACTAGGTGCACACTTTCGAGCCACCCGAGGCGGCCACCCATACCAGCCCCTATGGTGGCGTTGCCCCTTTTTGCGTGTATGATAGGGGTAGTGAAAAATATTCCAGTGGCACTTTGATTTACCCACAGAATGGTTGAATTTCTTGTTTCTATGAACTGAGTTCGCCAATAATGTGAAGGATGCCAGTCTTTTCATCCTATTGTAGATTGCTTAGATCTCGATATGCCAAAAGTAATCGCGTGAAATATACAGTAAAACCAGTGTGATGTGTGTGGCTACAACTAGTCTGACTACATGTCCTCACATAACATATGAAGGACGCACCATCTTACCAGATTAACCATTCGACTTACCAATGCAGTGTGGGAAGAAAGAAGTATTGGGACTGCATATCCAAGCAATTGATGCCATGGATTCCTTCGTACAACCTTGTAAGAGAAAAAGAAGTTGTAGTGTGCTTGTACAAAGAACTAGCGTAAGTTCAGTTACCTGCTTCTCGGAATTTTAGTTAGCCACTTGTTGCAAAATTGTTCAATTACGTTGCTTGGCTTAATTTAGTTTGCTACTGATTACATAATGCCACAGCCTGTTAATCCTATTATAGACTTCGCCTATCTATGTGTTTGATACTTACTGTTAAGAATTACCTGTTTGCCCGAACTTAAATAGCTACTTGTTTTTTTAACTGCTTTACTGCTGCAACAATGGGTTACAATGTTGTTAATAACTACTTTTCAGCATCAAATTGAAACTCTTTAATTCCTTGTTTGTTTAACTGGTTTGCTGTTATAACTCCCAGTTGAGATGTTTTGCTAACTTCAACTTTTCTGAATCCAATCGGAACTTTAATGGCAAAACAGGTTAGCCCAAGATCAAAGAGCGAGGTCCCCATGGACGTTGTATCATCCCACAGCAGTGTCACCGGCCCAATCGTGCATTATGAATTGCCAACTGCTGATGCTCTAGAGGCTAAACTAGTGGTAGAAAGAGATTCTGCTTCTGCACTTAGATATGAAGTTGACATGTTGAGGAAGCAAACAGCACAATCAGTAGCAGTACTCAAGACAACCATTAAATATTTGGTGGATTTCAAAACGAAGCAAGCTGAGACCGACCACATTGTTAAGGTCCTGAAGGAAAGAAGGAAATTAAATTCCCACTTGGTAAATCATAGGTGAAATGTTCTTTCCATTGTTGAATAACCTTTGTGTTGTTTGTTCATGTAATCAATCAAACCATTTATTTTAGAGATCATGTAATAATTGTTTTTTTTGTTTGTAATTTTATTTGAGCACAAGTCTGTATTAATTGATAAGACTCGGAGACATTTCATTTTGATTGTTGTGCCAGACCTGCAAATATGCCAATCGGGCTAAATGTGCATTCAGCAATAATAGTAGTATAGATGGAACGTAAGTGGCACGCATCAGAAAGGTCCAAGATGCTATAGTAGCTTGGCTAAAAAAAAGGATGCTATTGTAGCAAAGAAAAGTACAACGGCCTGGCTTATGTATGTTAGTTGATATTATTGACCATATACTCTATAAGTGTTTATATGTCTGTTAGTTCTATACATTCTTGGTTGATTGACTCGGTATTTGAATCTTGATACATCGCTTGTGTAGATATCTAAATGGGAGTGCACATTATGCTGCGTGTGACATTTGAGTTGGACATGAAGTGTTCCAAATATTCGAATTCACCTTAAACTGGATTCTAGCTTCTGAATTTGAGTATCGGCATTTGTAAACCATATTCATATATGATAGTGGAATACATCTTTGTCGTCCTTTTGAAGATATATAAAAACACATAGAATGATTTATAAAGATTCGTATAGGAATACAAAATGGATTCGAATTTAGTTGCCAGGGTAAACGTGGATGCTTATTATCCCAAAATTCAAAAGAAGCGGCAAAATGTCCACTCCCACATCGGCTGCCCGAAGCCAAGTGTTTGGGAGATGGAAATTACTATCTACCCATTACACGGACAATCCATCGGCCCGATTTCCACTGCTCTAAAGAGGGGTAGGATAGTAACTTCAATTAGACGTGACACGACCTCCTCTGAGCCGATTCCGACATAGTGGGCGCCAAACATGGGCAGCAAAACACATTTGATTCAAGCTCATCCTAAAGACCTCTGTTTCTCCCTCCATTTCCCCATTCATACACGCTGGGCGGCAAAACAAACTCGACTCGGCCGAAATCAATGTAGGCAAATATTTTCAATAGGGGCAGGTTTGTAACTTCACTCAGACATGAAACAACCGCCCTACCAGTTAGCCCCGTTCATACACCATGGCCACCAACCATGGGTGCCAACCACCCTCTCCTCGCCCGAAATCGCTGTGGGCAAATATTGGCGAGATGCGAGATTACCCTCGTACCCCCAACCGACGAAACATCCAAATTTTAAATGGGGGCTAAGTTCGTAACTTTCCCATTATTCAGACAGGCGCGTCCCAAAAACATGGTTCCTTGTACCTCTCCCTCCATTTTCCCAGTCATACATCGTCCGCGCTAGAACACCATCCCCACACCAGCCTTCGTCTGCCAACCCGTCCATCGCCGCCATCCTCCACCACATCCATTGCCGCCATCCTCCGCCACATCCATCGCCACCGTCCTCCACCATGCTGGAGCGCCTACCAAGACTGTGTCGCCCACTGCTAGAGATGGACGTTTCTCATCCACGGCGACGGACCAAGAGCCTTGCATCACGTCCTCTCGCTTCATCGGCATTGTCGTCCTCTTTGCCGGGGCCTCTCACACGACCTTCTCTTCCACCGCAACGGGACTTATCCCCCGATGCACCCATCTACCGTCGCAGATCTGCTTCAACGCCACCAACAGCCATCGCACGCCCGATGCCTACATAGCACCGCAAGAGAGGTGGTACTTCATATCTCCTCAACTTTTTGATCTCAACCAAAAAATAGATATTAACTTGGTTACTCTACTTTCATTTCAGCTCTTAGAATTTAGTTCTTAGTTCGAAGCAAACAATGGCTGCTAAATACCATTTCTCCGGTTTCCCCCTTTTATGATCACTATACGATCAGAATACGTGCTTCGTGTCATAATAGCACTGCTCGACCCATCAAGCTAAACAAGCTTAGTTGTTCAAATACAAATCTGATATTATTAAAACAGATTCGTTTAATTGGTCAGCTAAATGTTCCAAAATTAGTTTCAAAAATGCATGTTCGCCACTCGGGTGTGTATCTCTACAGGGTGCCCACGGTGGGCCGGCCCACCCTGGGATTTTGGGTCGTCCCAGGCCCCGATTCCCCTCTGTTCTGGAGCGCGCTTTCAATCTCTACTCGCCCCCAGCCGCCTGCCTCACCGGCGACTTGCCGTCCCCGGAAGGCATGACTCTAGGAGGAGACGCCGGACTAATAGGAGGTCAGGAGCCCCTCGCCCAACAGTGTCACCGCTGCCCGGGTGCGCCGCTGTGCCTACCTTCCCAGTCCGTTCAGGGCTCAGGAGTGCAGCACCCACTACGCCAACCCGATTTATCCTGAGATAAGTCCTCAACACTCAGCAGCTGTGACGCCCCTGATTCAATCGTACACTAATCATACACGCAAATGTGTACGATCAAGATCAGGGGCTCACGGGAAGATATCACAACACAACTCTACAAATAAAAATAAGTCATACAAGCATCATATTACAAGCCAGGGGCCTCGAAGGCTCGAATACAAGAGCTCGATCATAGACGAGTCAGCGGAACCAACAATATCTGAGTACAGACATAAGTTAAACAAGTTTTCCTTAAGAAGGCTAGCACAAACTGGGATACAGATCGAAAGAGGCACAGGCCTCCTGCCTGGGATCCTCCTAAACTACTCCTGGTCGCCGTCAGCGGGCTGCACGTAGTAGTAGGCACCTCCCGAGTAGTAGTAGTCATCATCGACGGTGGCGTCTGGCTCCTGGGCTCCAACATTTGGTCGCAGCAATCGGGTATAGAAAGGGGGAAAAGAAGGAACAAAGCAACCGTGAGTACTCATCCAAAGTACTCGCAAGCAAGGAGTTACACTACATATGTATGCATTGGTATCAAATGGAATAAGGGTATCATATGTGGACTGAACTACAAAATGCCGGAATAAGAGGGGGATAGCTAGTCCTATCGAAGACTACGCTTCTGGTAACCTCCATCTTGTAGCAGGAGAAGAGAGTAGATGGTAAGTTCACCAAGTAGCATCGCATAGCATAATCCTAACCGATGATCCTCCCTTCGTCGCCCTGTGAGAGAGCGATCACCAGTTGTATCTGGCACTTGGAAGGGTGTGTTTTATTAAGTATCCGGTTCTAGTTGTCATAAGGTCAAGGTACAACTCCAAGTCGTCCTGTTACCGAAGATCACGGCTATTCAAATAGCTTAACTTCCCTGCAGGGGTGCACCACATAACCCAACACGCTCGATCCCATTTGGCTGGACACACTTTCCTGGGTCATGCCCGGCCTCAGAAGATCAACACGTCGCAGCCCTACCTAGGCACAACAGAGAGGTCAGCACGCGGGTCTAAATCTTATGGCGCAGGGGTCTGGGCCCATCGCCCTTTGCACACCTGCACGTTGCGAACGCGGCCAGAAGCAGAACTAGCCCCCTTAATACAAGAGCAGGCTTACGGTCCAATCCGGCGCGTGCCGCTCAGTCGCTGACGTCACGAAGGCTTCGGCTGATACCACGATGTCGAGTGCTCATAACTGTCCCAGCGTAGATGGTTAGTGCGTATAGGCCAGTAGCCAGACTCAGATCAAATACCAAGATCTCATTAAACGTGTTATCTTGAAATAACCACGAACGCCGACAAGGGCCAGGCCCACCTCTCTCCTAGGTGGTCTCAACCTGCCCTGTCACTTCGCCACAAAGATCCACTCGCGGGTACTCCTACGAGCCGACCCGTCTTTTAGTCATCACATGTATCATGTATAAAGTATATAGTATATACCCGTGATCACCTCCCGAGTGATCATGGCCCGATAGTATAGCATGGCAGACGGACAAGAATGTAGGGCCACTGATGATAAACTAGCATCCTATATTAAGCATTAGGATTGCAGGTAAAGGTAACAACAGTAGTAGCAAGGACGGGCTATGCATCAGGATAGGATTAACGGAAAGCACTAACATACTACACTACTCTAATGCAAGCAGTATAGAGAGTAGAGTAGGCGATATCTGGTGATCAAGGGGGGGGGGCTTGCCTGGTTGCTCTGGCAAGAGAGAGGGGTCGTCAACACCGTAGTCGTACTGGGTAGCAGCGGCGTCAGTCTCGGTGTCTAGCGAGAGAAGATGGGGAAGAAACAATAATTATAATGCAAACAAATGCATGACGATGCATGACATGAAAAAGCGTGATGCTAGGTGTGCCCTAATGCGGTACGAGGTGGTACCGGTGAAGGGGGAAAACATCCGGGAAAGTATTCCCGGTGTTTTGCGTTTTCAGACAGATGAACCAGAGGGAGAAAGTTGCGTGTTCTCTATGCTAGGGATGCGTGGCAGACGAATGGGCTGCGGATCTGGAATCGTCTTGTCGTTCTGAGCAACTTTCATGTACAAAGTTTTCCCATCCGCGCTACGGTTTATTTTATACTAACTTTAAAAGATTTAAATCATTTTTAGAATTAACAAAATTAATTTAATTTAGAAAAATGCCATTATGATGTCAGCGTGATGTCAGCATGATGTGATCAGTCAACCATCTGTTGACTGGGTCAACATACGTGTGGGTCCCGTTCGTCATTTACTCAGACTAACTAAACAGGATTTATTAGCTTAATTAGTTAATTAGGTTAATCAAGTTTAATTAGTTTTAACTAAACAGGATTAATTAAGTTAATTATTTAGTTAGTTAATTAATTATTTATTTTTATTATTAATTAATTATTTATTACATTTTTTAATCATCTTTTTTGTTGACAGGGGCGTGGGCCCCTGTGGTCAGCGGCCCACAAGGCCTTAGCGGGCGTGCGGGCGAAACGGGCGTGTGGGCACCGGGCGGCTCGAGCGGGCGCTGGGCGCAGCCCGGCTGGCAGGGCCCTTGCCTAGCTTAGTCGTGGGGCACGGCGCAGCGAGGCACCGGCGGGGCAAACACCAGGGGCGAAGTGGGGAAAGGCGGAGCAGTTGGGGGCGGCAAAGAACGTCGGCCGGGGAGGCCACAGCAAGAGGACGCGACGGTGGGGCGGAGGCAGGCGGGGCGCAGACTGCACGGCAAGGAGGCAGGCGACCGGGGCGCAAGCCCGACGTGTCGAGCGCGTGCGCGGCGCATGCCGATGTAGTAAGGGGGCATAGGAGCTCCGGGGTGCCGAAGCACGGCAGCGGGCGGAGGGCGTGGGGTCTAGCGGTGATGCGGTGGCGCAGGGCGACGGGCGCGCACGGCAGGGCGACCGGTATGGGTGCAGCGCGCGCGAGGGGGGGAGCGTGCACCAGCGGCGTCTCGCGCGAGCAGAGCGGGTCTATTTCAGGCGGGCCGGGGAGCGGGCGCGGGGAGGGGCCGCGGTGCGCGGCAGCGTGCACACGGGGCCTGGGCGGCAGGAGTGCGCGGGGCGCGGGGTGAGCGTGTGCGGGGCACGACCACTGTGGGTGCGCGCGGGGCGCCGGTGCGCGAGCACGTCCACGCGAGGCAGAGAGGAGAAGAGGGGACGCTCACGGGGCCGGTAGGGTAATGGCAGCGGGGCGTGGGGAGATAGCCGGGGACGACGGGGTCGATGCGGAAGCAGGACGGTGGGGGTGGTCCGGCGAGGCGAGCTCCGGGCACGGGGTGGCGTCAGGCGTCGAGGCGACCTCCTCCTCTCGATCCCGATGCAATCGGGGGAGAGGGAGGGGGAGATATTTTCGGGGGAATGGGTTGTCGGTGGCAGAGTGGGTCTCACCGGGTGGGGGGATAAGGAGAGGGAGTGGGCCGGCCTGTAGGTTGGGCCGAGTGGGCCGGTCGGGCGGCCTGGTGGGTTGGCCAAGTTGGGCCACGGCCCCAGGGGGTTTCTTTTCCTTTTTTTATTTCTTTTGTATTTTGTTTTCTCTTATTTATTTACTCTTCTATTTTAAATCATTTTTAATTATTTAGGCCTTTTATAAAAATGTGTTTACTGCACCATAAATTCCTAGGCATTTATTTGCACATACCGAACATTTTTGTTTTAATTTTTGAAAACTTTTATTATTTAACCTCATTTTAAATTTGAATTTGACTCGGTTTTGAACTAATGGTAGATTATCAACAGTAATCGTGGTGACGTGGCATGATTAGCGTTGGATTATTGTAGCATGATTATCCTGGCGTTACAGCAGCCACTCCTCATCACCCATTTTCTAATTGATTCATTACTCGTTAGGCAGGACTGTCATTAGGTTTTGTTGTGCGCTCAGTGCTACCTACACTTAATGGTTCAGATGTATTTCGGTAATCTTTAGTACCTGTAAAGTTCACAGGGTTTTCAAAATTCCGGCCCTAGGAGCGGACACTAGTCATTTTGGATTGTTGGTCGTAGTGACATTGACCCAGATTACTACTGCAAGCTAGGTTTGTTGGCAATTTTACTTGTCCTTCTTACTCATTCGATATAATATCCAATTATTCACGTTGATTAGTTGCAAACAATAAGTGCTAGACAAACTTCTTGATTCAGATTTTGGACGGTCTCTTACTGCAGTTACAATTCTGCATACTTGTCCTAGTAAGCTCACAAGTAAATGATTGATTCACTACATCTATGCTTGCCTTGTCATATTTGTTGTCAATATTCTTTTAGGGTGGACCACCCTGTTTCTAAATACTGCAACCGTAGATATGAGTGAATAGTATTTCTCTATGTGATCTCTTCCATCATGTGTGGGCAACGAACACTGCATTGTATAGAAAGAAAGTGTCATTTCCAGCTTTTACATAGGCTTCAATCTTTTACATGGAATACAATCTGCCTACTTGCTTTGTGTTGCACTACCAACACTCCACCCTTGAAGCTAAACATTATGCCACTCATAATTCCTTAGTTTATTTGTTCAAATACGAATTTCATATGCTTTTAATGTTCCTACTTCAGTTTTGAAATGTGTGTCTGCCTGTTATAGACACATAAGGGGTTTGTATTTTTGTGTGTGGTCTGGTCAGCACGGTTGGGGGTGAACTTTGCATATGCAGGGGTTTATAGGGAGACACTCTTTGAGTTGAATCCGCAATGCATTCCATAGATAATCTGACTACTTTTTATGTTTTCATGAATCTCAGATTTTGAATAGCATCATAATGATTATGAGCTTGCGTGCATGAAAAGAATAAAGCAAAACAATGCCATGGCTGTCAAACTTGGCATTAAGGGACTGAAATCAAGTCTGGATGCGATGCAATGCAAACGCTCTCCACCTATAGATTCATGCTCATAATATGATCCTAACAGTGATTCTGAGCTAGAGGGAGACCTAAGTCAATGTAGCTCCCTGGTGGAGGAGTCAGAGGAAGATGCCCTATCTTATTCACCCATCAAGGTGCTTGCTCTAACTTTCCAAGGTTATATTTGTCGCACATATCTTGCAACTGATGCTTTGCATTGCTTCTACTTTATTGAACTGCCATTAGCTTAGTTTACACATCATGTATGTGAATACGCCCTGCCTATCCATTTTCAGTACATATTCCTTCTGTCATCATACCATATTTATCCATTCAAATGTTGTTCTTGTGTATCAGATGTTCAAAAGGAAGAGGGTGATTGCTGATCGTGGAGGAGCATAAGCAAAGTATTTGGAAATGGTAGTGGCACCTGATAAATCAAATAGCCCATTAGGTGTAGTTGCAATATCACCTGACCCACAAAACACCCCAACTCTAGCAGACTCTAGCCCTACTACACTGGTCATTTCTGATGCCCCAACTCAGCAAACCCCAACTGCAGCAAACATTATGATTATGCCAGTTGACATAGCACGAGCTCTATGATGCAAAACCCCCATTCCAGCAAAGAGTGCACCAAATCCAGTTGCCAAATCCCTTTTCGAACCAGAGAGAGCCCCAATTGCAGCAAATAGGACCCCTGTTCCATTTCTTCCCAGTTTAGAAGACAAAGCTTATATTGTTGTCAGAAACTTCGTGCGCATCTTTCCTTCATGGAAAGATTATACCGCACAAACAGAACAATTTCCAATCTTCCTCCGCAACTTATGCATAAGTAATGTACTAATGTTATTCATGGTCATTGCTACATATGTTTCTGCTGACAGAAGACACAAGATTTCATTCTTTTAAATAGGCGAGGACCAAACTGGATTGTGAAGACCAGCAAGGGTTGGTTGCACTTTTCAAGCACTCGTTGATGAAGTATCGTTCCTACCTGAGGCAAGCGCACTTCGATGGCAAGCCTCTAAACAAAATTTCTGTAAAGTCTCCGGTGCTACATTTATCCGACGGTGACTGGAATAATCTTGTTAAAAATTGGTCTTGGCTGCAGCGTAAGGTACTATCTATGATATCACATCACAGTTTGAACTACATTTCTGCATTTGCCTTAACGTCTCACTTGTACGAAAACTGTTAGCAGAAGAACATTCATTCTCACTTTAGACTACTTCTTGCCCTGCATTGCTCTTGTGAGTACCTCTTGCCCTGTATGACCATACTTACTTTCATAGTTGTTTGATTATGTAGCATAACGGCACATGTGAGCCTCGTTATCGTCCATTTGGTGGACATTATAAGATCCGTATGGACTCTTACATAAATTTAGAATCAACCCAATGCTTTTGAAGAGGTTTAGCTTTGCAGTCCTCTTGTAAGGACTGAATGTCGTCTATCACTGTACTTACATTAACAGCTACTCCCTCCGTCCCATAATATAAGAATGTTTCGTACAGTACACGAGTGTTCAAAAAACTCTTGTATTATGGGAAGAGGGTTTGGTTCATTGTGTAGCATTCTGCATCTTATCTCCCTCGCCCACCATTTACTAAAAAAGATCAGATATATATTTAATCTTACCAAAAAGTAGAATACACAGACAATGCCAGTGCAGAAGTGTAGCCCATTGCTCTTGTCAGTACATTTTGTCCTGTAATGCTTGTACTTCCAGGGATTGGTAGTTGATTATGTAGCATCAATCTGCATCTTATCTTCATTATCCTCTATCCCTTCCATTATTATCATATCTATAATTACTCTCTACAAAATGTAGAGTACAGGCAATGCTTATGAAGAAGATTCTGTGCTGAAATTATTGAGTTATCCTTCCCCTGACACGAAGAAGGGCATTATGAAGCCGATGTTAACTATTAATGTAAGTCAGTCCTTCTAAAGCCTTTATCCTCAACTGATGTTTAATTTTCTCATACTCCCTATCATTTACTGTTGTTTAGTTTGCTGTTTCTACCAAAATGCATGTTCGCAAGAACCGTAAGTTCTAAGTTTTACTTCTAAAACCAAATTCCTTATTCATACCATGCACATTACTCAATACTCCCTATATGTATGCTTGTTTTTGTGGATCTATAATCCAGTGTGTGGTGAAGCAGCCCACGTTTGCACCTTGTCATCTCTTGTTTTATCTTACTGATGTGGCCGATGATATGAACAACATGCCATGCACATTAACCAAAATAGATACAATGATTTTCTTTGCCCTTCATCTATGCTTGTTATGTTGACATGGTAATCCAGTAGTGTGGTGAAGCTCCCCGCATTATGAACAATGCCAAATTATGTTATTGATATTTTGAACTTACTCTTTATTTTCTAATTTGAAATTGTATGGAATTGACAGTACAGTTATCATATTTGTTTATACACGTGCAAAACCTGTCATCTCTCTGCTTTGTTTCAGGGTGATATGCCTGATGGCATGCACAAGTCTGTTGAACGCTGTGAGACAAACCCAACATATATTGCAGCAAAGAAGGCAAAACATCTTGAAGATAGCGAGACAACCCCAAAGTCTTGTCTTGATGCAGTGTTCAAGTTACTTGAGACTAGCAGTCAGACAAGCTCATAGAATTCGTTGTCTGAATCAGTTCGACTTCTTCAGTCGCAAGTTCTAGCAGAAAGGCATTCTGCAACTCAACTTCGACTTGAAGTCCTATCTCTAAGAAAGATTGCGGAGAACACCAATGAGAACCTCATCACTAAACAGCTACAACTAGAAGCTATGACCGACATGCTAGGCCAGTCTCACAGCCTTCCTCAGCAGCTTGTGCAGTAGTTCCCGTGCAAGGCTAACCTTTCTTGAACTGTCTTGGAAGTGGTCTCGATTCAGTATTATTTTGTTAGGCTGCAATGGTGCCCAATTTTTGTAATCTGCTTCTTCGTTGCACGTTATGATCACTGGTGGCGAACTTCGATGCCCAGGGGATGTAATATACCATAAATCCTTTATTGTAGAGTGTAGGTTTATTCTTAGTTACTATGTCGTAATTTCTTTATTGTATAGAGTAGGTTTGTTCTTAATTCCGACTAGTTACTGCCATCATTCGCTATCTGAAAAAAAATCAGATGTAGTCGACCGGGCCGAAACATTCACCTCTAACGGGTCTGGTGTTTAGCGGGCCACAATTGGGCCGGCCTGCATCTTTCATGGGCCTGAATCATTGGGGCCTTCACACTTTGCGCGAGGCCCACAACTTACACCGGCCTATATTTTAGTTGGGCCTTTTGTGGACCCAACGCTTAGTTTGGCCCAGGTAGCGTTGGGCCATTAACAGGCTGAATATTGTACTGGCCTGTTATGGCATAGATGAAACCATGGGCCTTTAGCAGGCCGAAATGCATATTGGGCCTCAATTTTCACTAGTCGTCGAGGGGCCTTCAGCAGGCTGAAATGTAGACTAGGCCTTTTTGGGCCCAGTTATATCACGGGCAGTTACCAGGCTGAAACATATCTCGGGCCTTAGTTGGCCCACTGATATCATGGGCCTTTAAGAGGCCGAAAGCTTAGTACAGACATCAACGGGCCGAATTATGCGACAGCCCTTTAACATGCCCAAAGTCATGTTGGGCTTAACTATTGCCACCTTTATCACGGGCCGTTAGTGGGCCCGATGTCCTGTCGGACCATATATGGCCGGGCAGCACGGGCCATTCCCAGGCCGAAAGTCACACCGGGCTGAAATGGGCCCATGTCTACATCGGGCCTCTAACAGGCCGAAAGTCACTGGGCTGTAATTGGGCCCAAATATTCGGCGAACAATTAACGGGACAGATCTAGCTTCGGGTCGTAGATGGGCCCAAATATCCGGCGAACTATTAATGGGCCAGATCTGGCTTCGGGCCATAAATGGGCCTTTATTAAGAAGGTCGTTATTGGGCTGGCCCAAAAGTACCTGAGTAAGTACTACGGGCCTTTGACTGGGCCGGCCATTTTAACCTATATGGGCCTCTGTTGGGCCGTGCCATGTGTCGACGTATCATAGGCGCTTTGGGTCCTATGAGTGGATGACATCTGTCCCAACGGTGAGCCGACACGTGTTTCCTCCAGCCAATGATGATTTTACACATGGATAATCCACATTGGTCGGGGCTGTTAACGGGTTATTGGATCCAAAACCGGACCCGATATCTTAACGGCGTTTCGTTACGATGGATGCCACGTGTCGGTCACCCTTGACGAAAGCACTTCTGTGACACGCGATTTATCATCATGGAAGTGGACACTTCCGTGATGATAATTTTGGTAATGTCATGGAACACTTCTACGACAACACAGGTATGACTATCTTGATTCTGTCATAAAGTTTTCATGGATGTACATGCATGACAGAAAACGTGACCTACTATGACAAACACGTATCATCACGGAAGTGTATTTTTTTGTAGTGTCACCGTCCCGGATGCAGTATGTTGTGGCCTGCCGGGCCACACGCTCCGCGTCCTCCTCCTTCTCTGGCAACGTCCCTTGCATCAGGTATTTCTTGAGTTCCTTGGTCCAGCATCCCTCCTGGGGCTCGAGCGCCAAGAGTAGGCGCGCTCCTGAGGTCGGGCCACGGGTTGGGGCTCCTATGGCAGGCGGCTGCGGGAGTTCCTCCTGAGGCTGGGCTGTTCTTGAAAAGCGGTGGTGTTGCTGATGGCTTGAAGAGCCGATCCTCGCAGACGCCAGGCTCTTGGGGTTGTCGCTTGGATGCCCTTCTGGCGATGTCGTTGGCTTCCTTGTTGGTTCCCCGGGGCACGTGCTGCAACTCCAGGACCAGGAACTGCTTCTCCATCTTGCATACATCCGCAAGGTATGCCTCCATGGGTTCGTCCTTTGGCTCGTATACCTTGTTGGAGAAGTTGACGAGGAGCTGCGAGTAGCCCCTGATGGTGAGACGCTTTACCCCCAGTGCCGCTGCAGCCTTCAGGCCGGCTATGAGACCTTTGTATTCTGCAATGTCGTTGGAGACCTTCTCGCCCTGCTGGAACTAGAGCTGCACGGCGTAGTAGAGCTTGTCCTGAGTGGGCGATATGAGCACTGCTCCAGCCCCCGCGCCTTGGTGCGCGAAGGCACATCGAAATACATGATCCAGTCGTCGGGCACCTCGCTTCCCGGTGAGAGGGACCGGTCCTCGCCTATTTCAAGCGCCGGGGCGTCCGTCCATTCTGCCACGAAGTCAGCGAGTGCGGCTCCCTTGATGACCCTAGTAGTGCAGAACTCCAACTGGAATGCTTGCAACTCGATGTTCCACTCAGCGACCCTTCCAGCAGAGTTGTGGCTCTTGAGCACTCTTTCCAATGGGTAGGCTGAGACGACCTTGATGGGATGGCCCTGGAAGTAGTGCCGCAACTTATGCGAAGCCACTAAGAGCGTGAATAAGAGCTTCTAAGGCATGGGATATCGTGCCCTGATACGTCCATTTTGCATCATGCTTTCATATCGATATTTATTGCATTATGGGATGTTATTACACATTATGTCACAATACTTATGCCTATTCTCTCTTATTTTACAAGGTTTACATGAAGAGGGAGAATCTCGGCAGCTGGGATTCTGGGCTGGAAAAGGAGCAAATATTAGAGACCTATTCTGCACAGCTCCAAAAGTCCTGAAACTTCATGGGAGCTATTTCCAGAATATATAAAAAATACTGAGCACAAGAAGTTCCAGAGGGGGCCACACCCTGGCCACGAGGGTGGGGGCACGCCCTACCCCCCTGGGCGTGCCCCCTGCCTCGTGGGCCCCCTGGTGGCCCTCCGATGCCCATCTTCTGCTATATGCAATCTTTGGTTGAGAAAAAAATCATAAGCAAGCTTTCGGGACGAGACTCCGCCGCCACGAGGCGGAACCAATCTAGGGCTCCGGCGGAGCTGTTCTGCCGGGGAAACTTCCCTCTGGGAGGGGGAAATCATCACCATCGTCATCACCAACGATCCTCTCATCGGGAGGGGGTCAATCTCCATCAACATCTTCACCAGCACCATCTCATCTCAAACCCTAGTTCATCTCTTGTATCCAATCTTTGTATCCAAACCTCAGATTGGTACCTGTGGGTTGCTAGTAGTGTTGATTACTCCTTGTAGTTGATGCTAGTTGGTTTACTTGGTGCGAGATCATATGTTCAGATCCATTATGCATATTAATACCCCTCTGATTATGAACATGAATATGCTTTGTGAGTAGTTACGTTTGTTCCTGAGGACATGGGAGAAGTCTTGCTATTAGTAGTCATGTGAATTTGGTATTTGTTCGATATTTTGATGAGATGTATGTTGACATCCCTCTAGTGGTGTCATGTGAACGTCGACTACCTGACAATTCACCATTGTTTGGGCCTAGAGGGAGGCATTGGGAAGTAATAAGTAGATGATGGGTTGCTAGAGTGACAGAATCTTAAACCCGAGTTTATGTGTTGCTTCGTAAGGGGCTAATTTGGATTCATATGTTTCATGCTATGGTTAGGTTTACCTTAATACTTCTTTTATAGTTGTGGATGCTCGCAATAGGAGTTAATCATAAGTGGGATGCTTGTCCAAGTAAGGACAACACCCAAGCACCGGTCCACCCACATATCAAATTATCAAAGTACCGAACGCGAATCATATGATCGTGATGAAAACTAGCTTGATGATAATTCCCATGTGTCCTCGGGAGCGCTTTACATCATATAAGAGTTTGTCCAGGCTTGTCCTTTTCTATAAAAAGGATTGGGCCATCTTGCTGCACCTTATATACTTTTATTACTTGTTACTCGTCACCAATTACCTTATCACAAAACTATCTGTTACCGATAATTTTAGTGCTTGCAGAGAATACGTTGCTGAAAACCGCTTATCATTTCCTTCTGCTCCCCGTTGGGTTTGACACTCTTACATATCGAAAGGACTACGATAGATCGCCTATACTTGTGGGTCATCAAGACTCTTTTCTGGCCTCGTTTCCAGGGAGTGAAGCGCCTTTGGTATGTGGAATTTGGTAAGGAAAAATTTATATAGTGTGCTGAAATTTACTGTCACTTGTTACTATAGAAAGTAATCCTTTGAGGGGCTTGTTCGGGGTATCTTGCCCCCGACCTATAGAGCAAATAGTTGCTCCTCAACCTACCCAACCTATTGGTCCTACTGAAAATGAAAATGTTTACTTTGAAATTCCTTCGGGTATGATAGAGAAACTGCTAGCTAATCCTTTTGCAGGAGATGGAACATTGCATCCCGACTTACACTTGATCTATGTGAATGAAGTTTGTGGATTATTTAAGCTTGTATGTATGCCCGATGATGTTATCAATAAGAAGGTCTTCCCTTTATCCTTGAAGGGAGATGCATTGACATGGTATAGGCTATGTGATGATATGGGATCATGGGACTATAAGCGATTGAAATTAGAATTTCACCAGAAGTTTTATCCTATGCATCTTGATCATCGTGATCGTAATTATATATATAATTTTTGGCCTCGCGAAGGAGAAAGCATCGCTCAAGCTTGGGGGAGGTTTAAGTCAATGTTATATTCATGCCCCAATCATGATCTCTCAAGAGGAATGATTATTCAAAAAAAATTATGCTCGGCTTTCTAACAACAATCGCTCCATGCTCGATACTTCTTGTACTGGTTCCTTTATGATGAAGACTATTGAATACAAATGGAATTTATTGGAGAGAATTAAACGCAACTCTGAAGATTGGGATCTCGACAAAGGTAAGGAGTCAGGTATAACACCTAAGTTTGATTGTGTTAAATCTTTTATGGATACCGATGTTTTCCGTAAATTTAGCACTAAATATGGACTTGACTCTGAGATAGTAGCTTCTTTCTGTGAATCCTTTGCTACTCATGTTGTTCTCCCCAAGGATAAGTGGTTTAAATATAATCCTCCCATTGAAACAAAAGTAGTTGCACCTATTAAATTTGAAGAAAAGACTATCACTTATAATGATCCTGTTGTTCCCACTTCTTATGTTGAGAAACCACCTTTCCCTGTTAGAATAAAGGATCATGCAAAAGCTTCAACTGTGATTCATAAAACTAATATTAGAACTTATACACCTCCTGATCAAATTAAAGTTGAACCTAATATTGCTATTGTCAAAGATCTCCTGGCTGATAATATCGATGGGCATGTTATTTATTTCTGTGATGAGACTGCTAGAATTGCTAAACCTGGTGCTAAAGATAAACATAGACCTGATATTTCTTTTAAAATAGGAGATCATTGCTATCATGGCTTATGTGATATGGGTGCTAGTGCTAGTGCAATACCTATTTCCTTATACAAAGAAATTATGCATGATATTGCACCAGCTGAGATAGAAGGTATTGATGTTACCATTAAGCTTGCTAATAGAGATACTATTTCACCGATTGGGATTGTTAGAGACATTGAAGTCTTGTGTGGGAAGGCTAAATATCCTGCTAATTTTCTTGTTCTTGGTTCCCCTCAAGATAGCTTTTGTCCCATTATATTTGGTAGACCCTTCTTGAACACTGTTAATGCTAAGATAGACTGCAATAAGGATATTGTTTCTGTTGGTTTAGGGAATATGTCTCATGAGTTTAATTTTGCTAAATTTCATAGACAACCCCATGATAAAGAATTTCCTAGTAAAGATGAATTATTGGTCTTTCTTCTATTGCCGTGCCTCCTACTAATCCATTAGAACAATATTTGCTAGACCATGAAATGATATGTTCATGAATGAAAGAAGGGAAATAGATGAAGTATTCTTTAAACAGGGACCTATTTTGAAACACAACTTGCCCATTGAAATCCTAGGGGATCCTCCTCCACCCAAGGGTGATCCCGTGTTTGAGCTTAAACCATTACCTGATACTCGTAAATATGCTTATGTTGATGAAAAGAAAATATATCATGTTATTATTAATGCTAACCTTTCATAGAAGGAGGACGAGAAATTATTGAAAACTCTGAAGAAGCACCCTGCTGCTATTGATATACTCTTGATGATCTTAAGGGCATTAGTCCCACTCTATGTCAACATAAAATAAATTTGGAGGAGGACGCCAAACCAGTTATTGATCACCAACGACGTCTAAATCCTAAGATGAAAGAAGTGGTGAGAAAGGAAATATTAAAGCTCCTTGAGGTAGGTATAATTTATCCCATTGTTGATAGTAAGTGGGTAAGTCATGTTCATTGTGTCCCTAAGAAGGGAGGTATTACTGTTGTTCCTAATGATAAAGATGAATTGATCCCACAAAGAATTATTACAGGTTATAGGATGGTAATTGATTTCCGAAAATTAAATAAGGCTACTAAAAAGATCATTACCCCTTACCTTTTATTGATCAAATGCTAGAAAGATTATCCAAACATACACATTTTTGCTTTCTAGATGGTTACGCTGGATTCTCTCAAATACATGTGTCAACTGATGATCAATCAAAGACCACTTTTACTTGCCCTTTCGGTACTTTTGCTTATAGACGTATACCTTTTGGTTTATGTAATGCACCTGCTACCTTTCAAAGATGCATGATGGCTATATTCTCTGACTTTTGTGAAAAGATATGTGAGGTTTTCATGGACGATTTCTCCGTTTATGGATCCTCTTTTGATGATTGCTTAAGCAACCTTGATCGAGTTTTGCAGAGATGTGAAGAAGCTGATCTTGTCTTGAATTGGGAGAAGTGCCACTTTATTGTTAATGAAGGTATTGTCTTGGGGCATAAAATTTCTGAAAGAGGTATTGAAGTTGACAAAGCTAAAGTTGATGCTATTGAAAAGATGTCGTGTCCCAAGGACATCAAAGGTATAAGAAGTTTTCTGGGTCATGCCGATTTTCATAGGACATTCGATACGGACTTCTCAAAAATTTCTCGGCCTCTGACAAATCTATTACAAAAAGATATTCCTTTTGTCTTTTATGATGATTGTGTAGTAGCATTTGAAATACTTAAGAAAGCATTGGTTTCTGCACCTATTGTTCAGCCACCTGCTTGGAATTTACCCTTTGAAATTATGTGTGATGCTAGTGATTATGCTGTAGGTGTTGCTCTAGGGAAAAGAGTTGATAAGAAACTAAATTTTATTCAACATGCTAGCAAAACTCTAGACAATGCCCAGAGAAATTATGCTACTACTGAAAAGGAATTTTTAGCAGTTGTATTTGCTTCTGATAAGTTCAGACCTTATATTGTTGATTCTAAAGTAACTATTCACACTGATCATGCTGCTATTAAATACCTTATGGAAAAGAAAGATGCTAAACCTAGACTTATTAGATGGGTTCTCTTGCTACAAGAATTTGATTTGCATATTATTGATAGAAAGAGAGCTGAGAAACCCGTTGCAGACAACTTGTCTAGGTTAGAGAATGTTCTTGATGACCCACTACCTATTGATGATAGCTTTCCTGATGAACAATTAAATGTCATAAATGCTTCTCGTGCTACTACATGGTATGCTGATTATGCTAATTATATTGTTGCTAAATTTATACCACCTAGTTTCACATACCAGCAAAAGAAAAAGTTCTTCTATTATTTGAGACATTACTTTTGGGATGACCCACATCTGTGTAAAGAAGGAGTAGATGGTATTATTAGGCAATGTGTACCTGAGCATGAACAGGAACAGATCCTACGCAAGTGTCACTCCGAGGCTTACGGAGGACACCATGCTGGAGATAGAACTCCACATAAGGTATTGCAATCCGGTTTTTATTGGCCTACTCTCTTCAAGGATGCCCGTATGTTTGTCTTGTCTTGTGACGAATGTCAAAGAATTGGTAATATTAGTAGACGTCAAGAAATGCCTATGAACTATTCACTTGTTATTGAACCATTTGATTGTAACACCCCGGATGTAACTTTCCATATTTGTACTCCAACTCTTGCCGTTTCCCGCGTTAAGTTATTTTATTTTCTCGGGTTCGGGTCTTTGTCTCCGTGTGTTGTTGTCTTGGTCATGCATCTCATATCATGTCATCATGTGCATTGCATTTGCATACGTGTTCGTCTCATGCATTCGAGCATTTTACCCGTTGTCCGTTTTGCATTCCGGTGCTTCGTTCTCCTCCGGTGGTCTTTTCTAACTTTCTTTCGTGTGTGGGGATTAAACATTTCCGGATTGGACCGAGACTTGCCAAGCGGCCTTGGTTTACTACCGGTAGACCGCCTGTCAAGTTTCGTGTCATTTGGACTTCGTTTGATACTTCAACGGTTAACCGAGGGACCAAAAAGGCCTTGTGTGTGTTGCAGCCCAACACCCGTCCAATTTGTCCCAAAACCCACCAAACTCTGATCCATGTCCCAGAGCGTTCGATCACGATCGCGTGGCCGAAAACCGCACCTCATTTGGACTCTCCTAGCTCCCTCTATGCCTATTTAAAGACCCCTCCGTTTTCGGATCTCCCCTCTCCCCAAAACCCTAAAAATTCATCCCTCTGCCGCCGGACATGTCCGCCTCCTAGCGGATGAAATCGCCGCCGCCGCCCCGCGCCAATCGCGCGCCGACACGTGGCACTCGTCGCCTCCCACCGCCGCCGGCCCGCGGAGCCCGATCCGGGCCCCCGCGAGCCCACGTCGCCCGCCGCCTCCTTCCAGCCCCGCGCCGTCCGACCCCGCCGCCTTCTCCAACTCCGGTGGCCGGCGCCGCCGCGCCGCACCCTCGCGCCATCTCCGCCTCCGGCCGCCACGGCCACCGCCCCTCGCCCAGCCGCCGCCTCGCCGCTGCCGCCCGGTCGCCGAGCCGCCCGGATCCGCCCGCTCCGCCGCCTCCCCGCCTCGCCGCCGGCCAGATACGGCCACGGGAGGGCCGGATCCGCCGCCACCGACCCCGGCCGCCGCTGTCTGCTTCATCTCCGGCGAGTCCTCCGCCACCTCGGTTCGCGCGCCGCGAGGAACCCTAGATCTAGCGGTTGACTTTTTCCCCTCTCCTCCTAGTTTTATGCATACTTTGACCGGCCGTATCTCCACATCCGTAGTTCCGTTTTGGACATATAGTATATCAAAATGTTCGCCTCGATGGGAACATCATTTCGTTACATTGCATCATTTTCATTTGAGCTCATCTTGATGCCCGAAATGCTGTTAGAAGGAGGCTTCGTGAGTTAATTGTCAGATCTGCTAGTTCATCTTAGACTTTTGTCATTTTTGCCATGATTATTGTGTGCATGATATGCCCATGAGTCCTTCATATGTTTTGTTAAGGATTTTGTCTTCTTTCCAGAGGTGCAACCCATGCATTTTTGTGATGTGTGTGGTGACTTGTGCAAGCTTGCAAAGTGAGGCACCCGGTAAATCTGTTTTCAGGGACTTAGTAGTTTTCACTAAGTCTGGGATTATTTAGTTCATGATGCCGTATGTCCATGCTGTTTCCTAGTGATCCGTGCCTCTTTTGAGGATGATCAGTAAAGGAGTTTTGTTATACTATATCCATCCATGTCTTTGTTTTCAATTATGGAGCACCCTAGCTTGAGTCAATCGAGCTCTACTTTTGCTTCGTTGTGAATCTGGGCAGATCGTCAACTTGTTTGCGATTTTGCCGATGCTATTGTAGTTGATCCGTGCATGCTATGCCATTGTTCTTGCCATGTCTAGCTTGTATTCTATGCCTTCTTTATGGGTGTAAGCTTGCCTTGCCATGACTGGCACCGTAGTGAGTGCATCAAGCTCGTTTACATGCCTTTGTGAGTTATGTTTCAGCACGTCCCAGTTTTCACTAGGTCTGAAAACTGATTATGTTTTTGCTATGTTTGTGTGCTTGTTAGTATATTTTGTGATCCCTTTTGGCTCAAGGTCACTAAGGGACTTTTGTTAAGCTTGTTGAGTAGCTCCATGCCATGTCTTTCTTTGTCATGTTCAGGTCCTGTAGCATGTTGTTTTAATGCTCCGAAGAGGGCTTCATGATCTGAAATTCCAGACAAGTGTTAATTTCACTAAGTCTAAGATATGTTTGTCATTTGTGTTTTTGCCATGCTTGTTTGAACCGTTTAATGGATGATTTGGCCGTAGCTCAGTGCTGCACTTTTGTTAAGAATCTTGTGTGCATCCCTGCCATGTATTTTTTGTTATGTTCGTTGCATTTACATGCCTACTTGCTGTAAATCGCAGACCGGTGTCATTCTTAAATTGCTTGCCATTTCCAAACCGTAACTCCGATTCCGGCGTTCTTTATATCGTTTTGAAGCGATTTCATCTCATCTTTCCAATGGAACCCTTGGAATTCCAAGTTGAGGCCAGGTTCATGCATTTCCTGTCATATCTTGCATTTTGCATCCCGCATCGCATCCCGCACAGCATATCATCATTGCATCATATCGCTTGATCCTTGCACGTGGTTGATTGTGTCCTTGTTGCTTGTTTGTCTTGTTTGGGTAGAGCCGGGAGACGAGTTCGCTAACGAGGAGCCCATTGAGTTTGCTCTTGAGGATCCAGTCAACTCTGACAACTGTGCAGGCAAGATGATCATACCCTCGAAATCACTACTATCTTTGCTATGCTAGTTTGCTCGCTCTTTTCTATGCCATTGCTACGATGCCTACCACTTGCTTGCAAGCCTCCCAAATTTCCATGTCAAACCTCTAACCCACCTTGTCCTAGCAAACCGTTGAATGGCTATGTTACCGCTTTGCACAGCCCCTCTTATAGCGTTGCTAGTTGCAGGTGAAGATTGGAGGTTGTTCCTTGTTGGAACATCTTTTATTTACTTGTTGGGATATCATTATATTGCTATTTTATCTTAATGCATCTATATACTTGGTAAAGGGTGGAAGGCTCGGCCTCTCGCCTAGTGTTTTGTTCCACTCTTGCTGCCCTAGTTTCCGTCATATCGGTGTTATGTTCCCGGATTTTTGTGTTCCTTACGCGTTTGGGTTATAATGGGAACCCCTTGATATTTCGCCTTGATTAAAGCTTGTCCAGCAATACCCAACCTTGGTTTTACCATTTGCCACCTAGCCTTTTCTTCCCTTGGGTTCTGCAGACTCAAGGGTCATCTTATTTTAACCCCCCCGGGCTAGTGCTCCTCTGAGTGTTGGTCCACCTGTCAGCTGCCGGTGGCCACCAGGGGAAACTCTGGGCTGGCCTACCCGTACCTAAGACAATCTGAGTGTGCCCTGAGAAAGAGATATGTGCAGCTCCTATCGGGATTGTCGGCACATTCGGGCGGTGTTGCTGGTCTTGTTTTAACCTGTCGAAGTGTCTTGAGTTACCGAGATACCGAGTCTGATCGGAACGTCTTGGGAGGAGGTCTATTCCTTCGTTAACCGTGAGAGCTTGTCACGGGCTAAGTTGGGACTCCCCTGCAGGGATTGAACTTTCGAAAGCCGTGCCCGCGGTTATGGGCAGATGGGAATTTGTTAATGTCCGGTTGTAGACAACTTGAACCTTAAATTAATTAAAATGAATCAACTGAGTCTGTTACCGTGATGGCCTCTTCTCGGCGGAGTCCGGGAAGTGGACACGGTGTTGGAGTAATGTTTGCGCAGGTTGTTCTCTAGCTTCTCGCTCGTGCCTTGCCTCCTCTTCTCACTCTCTTTTGCGAATAAGTTAGCCACCATACTTGCTAGTCGCTTGCTGCAGCTCCACTCATATTTTACCTTGCCATACCTATAAGCTCAAATAGTCTTGATCGCGAGGGTGCGAGATTGCTGAGTCCCCGTGGCTCACAGATTACTATTACACCAGATGCAGGGCCTGATGATTCCGCTCCAGGAGACGCGTATGAGCTCAAGTGGGAGTTCGACGAAGACTCTCAACGATACTACATTTCCTTTCCCGATGATCAGTAGTGGTGCCCAGTTGGGGGTGATTGGGACCGTGTCGCATGTTGGCTTCTCTTTTATTTTGGCGCCGTAGTCGGGCCATGAGTGTTTGGATGATGTAATGTTATTTACGTTCTTGATTGACGTGGCGAGTGTAAGCCAACTATGTTCTCCCCTTTATTATTCATATTACATGGGATGTTGCGAAGATTGCCTAACTTGCGACATATGCCTTCAATGCGATTATGTCTCTAAGTCGTGCCTCGACACGTGGGAGCTATAGTCACATCGAGGGTGTTACAAGTTGGTAATCAGAGCCTTCCCCGACCTTAGGAGCCCCATTGCTTGATCGTTTTTAGCGGCCGAGTTGTGTCTAGAAAAATGTTTTGAGTCATTTAGGAATTATATATCGGAGAGTTTAGGAATTCTTTTTACTTCCCAGTCTCCTCATCGCTCTGGTAAGGCATCCTGACGTAGAGTTTTGACTCTTCTCTACTCAAATTTCACTAAAAAAAAATTTAGGATCACGTGAGTATCTTGGAATTGTTCCGATGGTTTTATGATGAGAACATTGTCTTGGTGCCTCCTGTCAGGGGTTTAGTGGAAGTGTCCCGGGGAGTTGAGCTCTGAGGTGTTGTCATCATAATTTTATCGTTGCAATTCTGGAATACTTGAGATATGTTCACCGACATCGAAAATCTCTTTTATGCAGTTCGTTGGTGAGATAACCTCGACGCCACCCAGTACTGGGGCGGGAGTTCGGGAGTATCGCCATAACTTGTATAACGGATGCTTTTCGAAGGTTGAGGTAGATGGTTTCTGAAGTTTTCTTGATTATGTGTTGAAGGATGGATACAGCTGAATGTAGGATTTGCTAGTTTGGGTGAGATATGATGCTTCCCCTGTATCCCCAACACCTGATTGCATAACCGGAAAAGTTTGGGAGTTTCATAGGTGGGAATTCTAGTAGCTCTAGTTCTTCTTCCACGGATATTGGTTTGAGATTGGGATTTCTTACCGATTATTCGTTCTTGATCCGTACCTTGTTGATTTATTTCTCTACCTTAATTCTACGTGGCTTCTCAATTTATGGATATGTGACCATTTGAAGAGGAATGCATTCGTTCATTTTGTTCGGATGTGAAGACTATATGTTGCAATTTTCATTCCGTTGGATTCAGCTTCAATACTTATTTCCAATGTGCTAATGGTGGTCAACCTCTTCAGGATGGCTCCTCCAACGCGCATGACTCCGAATCCTGATCCGCCACCTCCTCCACCTCCTCCAGAGGCATGGCAAGCTGTGATGGCCGCAACCAATGCAAACACACAGCTGATCATGCAGATTCTTCAAGAGCGCAATCAAGGCAGTCAAGGGAATCAAGGCAGCAATCAGAGTCACTTTGCTACACTCAATCAGTTCCTTGCTAACGGGCCAAAGACTTTCAGCAATTGTGTTGAGGCAACCGATGCTGACGATTGGCTTGTGGATCTGTGTAAGCATTTCGAGTGCAGTAACGTCAGGCCTGAGGACTTTGTCAAGTTCGCTTCCTTCCAACTCAAAGATCAAGCTGCAGAATGGTTCCAGCAGTACAAGGATTCCTGAGGTGGACGTGTTATCACTTGGGATGATTTCCGTCGAGATTTCCGAGCTCATCATATTCCGCAGAGCGTAGTTGAAAGCAAGCGTGAGGAATTCCACAATCTGAAGCAAGGCTCTTTGTCTGTCTATGACTACAACAAGTTGTTCCAGAAGCTTGCCCGCTTTGCCAAGCAGGACGTCCCTGATGAGAAGAGCATGATATATCAGTTCAGGGGTGGTCTCAGAGAAGATATTCAGCTCGCTCTTGTTCTCTTTGAGCCCTTGAGGTACGATGAGTTCTACAACATGGCACTGAAGCAAGAGGCTGCTCAGTTGAGGTGTGATGCTTCCAAGAAGCGAGTCAGAGATGTTACTCCTTCTTCCTCTACTCAAGTGGCCAAGCAGCAGAAGTTTTGGCTTCCTCCTCCTCCGTTCCGTCAGCCGTATCAGCAGAAGAGCAAAGGTGGTAGTGGTTCTTCCCACCCACCCAACCCTGGCTTTCAGAACAACACTTCGTCTCAAGCTCCAAGATCGAGTGCTCTGTATCACCGTCCGCTTTCAGAGGTCACGTGCAACAAGTGCTAACAGAAGGGTCACTATGCCAACAAGTGTTTCAACCAGAGGCGTCTTCCTCCTCCTCCTCCTGTTAGATCGGCAAGTACATCTGTGGTCAAGCATAACCCCAAGCATGCCAAGGTCAATTTGATGAATGCAGCTTAGGCAGAGGACTCGTCAGATGTGATCATGGGTAACCTTCCTGTTAATGATATTCCTTCAAAAGTTCTTTTTGACACTGGTGCATCGCATTGTTTCATCTCGAGACCTTTTGCATCTAAGCATGATTTTGTTACTCAAGTGTTGCCGAAGCCGTTGGCTATCGTCTCTCCGGCCCGTCAAATGACATCTCGAGTATGCGTTCTGGATGTTACTATCACTTTGGGTGACTACAAGTTTCTATCTTCTCCAACGGTTCTCGGTGACTCGGATATTGATCTTATTCTCGGGATGGATTGGCTTTCTAAGCACAAGGCTCAGCTTGATTGTGCAGCCAGGCAGCTTCAATTGACTCATTCGTCTGAGGAAGTAATTGTCTTTGCCGCTCTGGATAATACTATCCGTCTGTTTTCTCTCAATGAGAAGGGTGAATTGGATGCCATCTCTCAAATTCCAGTCGTTTGCGAATATCAAGACGTCTTTCCAGAAGAGCTCCCAGGAATGCCTCCGCACCGGCCAGTTGAATTCGTTATTGATCTTGAGCCCGGTACGGAACCTGTGTGCAAGCGTCCTTACAAGCTCGGACCTGAAGAGTTGAAAGAGCTGAAGAAGCAACTCGATATGCAAGAGAAAATGGGTCTTATCCGGCCTAGTTCTTCCCCGTGGGGTTGTGGTGTTCTTTTTGTGAAGAAGAAGGATGGAACGGACCGACTTTGTGTTGATTACCGTCCAGTGAACAAGAAGACCATCAAGAACAAATACCCACTTCCCAACATCAATGAGCTGTTCGAACAACTCAAAGGTGCCCAAGTATTCTCCAAGCTTGATCTCCGTATGGGTTATCACCAGATTCGCATTCGTGAAGAAGATATTCCCAAGACAGCATTTAGAACAAGCTTTGGTTCATATGAATACACTGTCATGTATTTTGGCCTTGCCAACGCTCCTCCGACGTTCTCTCGCATGATGAACTTCATCTTCAATGCCTACACCAATGACTTCGTTTTGGTCTATCTCGACGACATTCTGGTTTTCTCCAAGAACAAGGAAGATCATGCCAAGCACTTGCGTTTGGTTCTTGATAAGCTCAGGGAACATCAGTTCTACGCCAAGTTCTCCAAGTGTGAATTTTGGCTCGATGAGGTTCTTTATCTTGGTCATATCATCTCTGCCAAGGGCATTGCCGTGAATCCTGAGAAGGTGTCTACAATTGTGAATTGGGAACCTCCTCAGAACGTGAAGCAACTCCGCAGTTTTCTCGGTCTCGCAAGCTATTGTCGAAGATTCATTGAAAACTTTTCTAAGATCGCGAAGCCTCTCTCTAATCTTCTCCAGAAGCATGTAAAGTACGTTTGGTCTCTGGAGTGTGATATTGCTTTCAACACTTTGAAAGAGAAGTTGATCACAGCTCCAGTTCTGACTCCGCCTGATGAATCCAAGCCGTACGAGGTCTTTTGTGATGCCTCTCTCCAAGGTCTTGGTGCAGTATTGATGCAAGAGAAGAAAGTTGTTGCTTATACATCTCGCCAGTTGAAGCCTAATGAGAAGAACTACCCCACTCATGATCTCGAGTTGGCGGCAGTTGTGCATGCTCTTTTGACTTGGAGACATCTTCTCTTGGGAAGAAAAGTGGACATTTTCACTGATCACAAGAGTCTCAAGTACATCTTCACTCAGCCTAATCTCAACCTTAGGAAAACTCGTTGGGTCGAAATGATTCAAGAGTATAATCCGAGTATTGAGTATACTCCAGGCAAGGCCAATGTGATTGCTGACGCTTTGAGCAGAAAGGCCTACTGCAATAGTCTGATTCTCAATCCTTATCAACCCGAGCTTTGTGAAGCTTTCCGCAAACTTAATCTGCAAGTTGTTCCTCAAGGTTTCCTCGCCAACCTTCAAGTCTCTCCTACCTTAGAAGACCAGATTCGCCAAGCCCAGCTTCTTGATGTTATGGTGAAAAAGGTGAAGATTGGGATTGCCAAGAGTCAGCCCAAGTACAAGTGCTACCGCCTTGATGACAAGGACACTCTCTTCTTCGAGGATCGTATTGTTGTGCCCAAAGGTGACCTCCGTAAAGTGATCATGAACGAGGCTCACAATTCTCTCCTCTCCATCCACCCTGGGAGCACGAAGATGTATCAGGACCTTAAGCAAGCTTATTGCTGGACTCGAATGAAGCGCCGTGATATGCCTCGGGACGATTCGCCTCATCGATTGCCCTCACCACAAGGGCTCCACTGCTTGCAGCGCTTGAAGACAATGGAGGGGGCGAAGCCAAGGGGGACGGCTCTTCAGCCGTCTCCGCAAGGTTGGCTAGAAGGGGCCTGCGGAGCAAGGGTGAGTAAGAGCAACAGAAGGATCTGGAGCTGGGAAAGGAGAAGGCTTACTCATCAGTGGTGAAGTACTTCCTACGCTTCAGCAGGCGACAAGGGTAATCGTCGCCCAGGGCCTCCCTTCTCTTCCGGAGGGCCTCAAAGTCCATGCGGAAGCGGCCTAAGAGTCGGGCGCAGGGATCAACCTGCGACGAAGATGGAGCGTCAAGGCGATCTGCGGCAGGGGCGCCTGCCTGACATGCGCCGCCAATCGCCTCGCCAAGAGAAGCCGCCGGAGCCTCAGTGGCCTCGGTCGTAGGCGCAGAGGGCAGCTGCTTGTCACCCTCAGCCTCGGCGGCATGGGCCCCGATAACTGCTTCCTCATGAGCCTCGCCCGGCGCTGTCACCCCGCTGGGAGCCCCCTCGGCCTCTGGTGCCTCGTCCCTCCCTGCTCCGCCACTTGAGGAAGAGTCGCCTTGGCCGACTGGAAGGGCAGTCACCACCACTGGGTTCTCGCGAGGCCCTTGAAGGCCGGCGGGGCGCGGCCCCCACTCATCGAAGGTAGGCATCTGCCTCACAAAATCCCCCCAGCTCTGGCAGAGGTACAGCAAGGCCCCTCCCAGTTGGATACTGCCATGGTTGGGGTCCCCCGTCAGGGTCAAGAGCACCGTCCTCAGCACTTCAGGCGTCAGGTCCTCTTCCTGGAGCCTCATACGATCGTCGCGCCCGCTGAAGGCCCACATCCGGTGGCAGTGCCGCTGGAGAGGAGCAACGCGGCATAGCAGGAACTCCTTCACCACCTTGGGCGCTGTCGCGCCAAGCGACCTCAAGAACGCGAGGCGGTGCCAGACGAAGACGAGCCGGGGGCTCTCAAGAATCTCCTGGCCCCAGCCCGAATTGGGGACAGCAGGCGAAGTTGGCTCCGACAGCAGGGGGCTGGGCACCCCAACATCCACATACAGCCACCGCTCGTGGAACCCAGCCGCGGGCGGAGGGAGCTTGAAGTCAATCCCAGAGGCCACCGTCTCAGGCGCGGCAACGAAGCTCACACACGCCCAGCATTGGGTAGGTTCAACAAGGCGCAGCGAGAAGAAGTGGCACAGCAAGGCAACCGAAGGAAGGATGCCCATCATAGCCTCGCAAACAAAGGCGAAGACCGAAAGGAGAGTGATGGATTCAGGACCCAGATGCATCATGTGGATCTGATAATGGGAAAGCTCGGCATTGAAGAAATCAGAAAAGGGAGGAACCAGACCCACCCACAGGGCGTCGGTAAAATACGGGACCTCGGTGGCTATCCTGTCGATGGAGAAGTGGGACGCGGGCCAGGTCGTCGTCCTCCCGCATTCATTGAAGATGGTGGCCAGAGCCAAGCTGACCTTGCCCAAGCCCTCGGTGGGGGCCGCCAACGGCGGCGGGCAAGGCGGAGACACGGGTTTCTTCCCTCTTCCCTTCTTCATCGGAGCCATGGCGATGGGAAGGGGGGGAAGGTTCAAGATTGAGTTGAAAACAGAAACCAGAGTTCGAGCAGAGGAAGGACAGAGGGCGCTCGAGCAACCAAACAGGGAAACGGCTGTGTACGACTACGGGTCCGCCTAGCATGGCGCAAAATAAGGAGGGCGTGTGGGAACAGTGCTGCCCACGTCCAATCAACCGCCATGCGGCGCCCAAGGCGGCGGGCTGTTAGGGCCCGCGGCGCTTTGCTCTTGCCCTTCCGCCTCCCTGCACAGCCAAGTCCGGGCGCGCCTTGGGCCCGGGGGCTACTGTCGGCGTTCTGGGAACGGGGGTCCCCAGACTTGCCTGCCTACGGCCTGCGGCGTGGCTCAAAGGGGGGCCCAGCGCAGCCCATCTTCAACAACACAAACCCAAGACCCTCGCGAGGGGCCAAGCCTCGCGGGGCGGACGACACGGAGCTTCCTCAGGCACGGCCTCGTCAGGCTGGCTCACGAGGAGGCGGAGAGATCAAGGAGGGGTACCTCATGAGGTGCCCGTGACGCAAGCCGTGACGACTGAGGGTGCCACGCGGGTGCCAGCCCGCGCAGTGTCCTCCTTTCCTCTTTGGTGCAAAGGGGGCAAGCGCAGCCGCGGAGTACCGAGGCATCAGGCAAAGGTTGCCATTTCGGTGCAACTAGACCAAGACCATGAGGACTACAAGACGGAGGTCATCGTGGAGCCCAAGACGGCGTCATCACTAGAGCTTTGTGCAGACGAAGACTACTTTTGTCAGGGTAGCTAGTACTAGCTGTCCCCCTTCAAATTAGCCCGCCATTGTTGGCTCCCTTCCCGCTCGATATTTGGGAAGAGGACCAGGGCCTCTATAAATAGGACCAGCCACCCACAGAGCAAGGGGGTTGGAAGGAAATAGGGGGGATCTAAGGATAAAAGAAAGGATCATAGAGAGAGAGAAAGGTGACTGAACTCCTCCCAGCAGTTCATCGCCCCAGCCAAGAACAGACCTTCGCGAGGCTGTTCTTCCTTGTATTGTTCATCATCATCAGCCCAAGAGGCAATCCACCACACCACACACTAGAGTAGGGTATTACACCACAACGGTGGCCCGAACCAGTATAAACCCTGTGTCTCTTGTGTTGTTCTTTCTGTAGTTTAGATCCTAGCAAGGCGGAGGGGCGCAGGAAGGTAGGAGGCGAAATCTCCGCACGCACCCCAGTGTTCGAACCTCAAGGGTCTGCCGGAACCCGAAATCCGACAGCATCTGAGTAGTTTTTGTACAAATTGTGTGCAATTCTCAAACTTATCAAGGTTTCCTGTAAAAATATTAAGACATCATGTGAGCTGCTATATCTCAGATCTATAAGCTCCAAGCAACTCGTGTCGGCATATAGCATCTAAGGTATGGGGGCACATGATATTCTCCCGGGGAGGAGGGGTGGGGGTGCACAACCAATCGGTGGTTGGGAGGGTGGGGACAAATATAATCTAAACAACCCTAAATAGAGCTTCACAATTTTATATAAGGTCGAGGGGGTGACCCCCGACAATCATAGCTCCGCCTAATTAAACACAACATTTGCATGTACTGTAGTACTAGACTTAATATTCATGTTTCAGTTTCATGCTCGTTTTAAATATTGAATTGAGGACCATGCATGTCTTAAATTTTACTCCCTTCGTTCCTAAATATTAGTCTTATTAGATATTTCAAGTGGACTGGCACATACAGATGTATATAGACATATTTTAGAGTGTAGATTCACTCATTTTGCTCCGTATGTAGTCGCTTGTTGAAATCTCTAAAAGACTAATATTTAGGAACAAAAGGAGTATTTTTGAATTCGTGTCATACATGCATGGTTTGGAAAAATAGATGCAGTATACTTATTGGATTGTTATTGTGTTCGTGTGTGGGTGTCTCTGTGTGTGTGTGTGTGTGTGTGCGTGGTCATATGCTTGATACATACAAAGTTTTCTCACCTCCATATTGTTCATCTTTTAAATTTGAATTTGCATTGAAAAACTTACCAGGGATACCATGAAATGTGAAATCCACGTTGAGATCACTATATCACAAACTCACTCTAATTCAACAACTCGTCATAAATCAATTACCACGTTGAGATTAGTATTTGTAAGGAAAATATGGGCATTGTAATACACATAGATTCGTTCAGCAATTTAAAAGGTTCCTTTCGTATTCTCGAATGGTAGGACCCAACGGCGTAGCAGCCAGACCTTGGCTCGTGTTGATCCTAAAAAAATAAAAAATAAAAAACCGGGCTCGTGTCCTTCTGGTTGCGTGCGTGGTACGCACATTAGGCAACCCCAACCAGTCGAGCCTCCGCGTTTCGAGTCGAAATATCTGGCGGCCAGAATTCCAGCCCTAGGAAATTCCCCTCATGTCCCCGGTCCATAATGAATACCGATGAACAGCGGAGGGATGCTTTATTAACTAGACAACGTTACCTACCATGCCAAGCACGGTTCAATTCCCTCGGTCGCCGCTCACCAAGGTCACCCGTCAACTGCATTGCCTAGTACTACTACTACACCAGGATGAGCACATAATTGAGCCTGTTTGTTCGTGCCTAGTACTTGAGTTAATATATCAGGTAATGCACTGGTACGGAGGGATTATCCTTTTGCTCTGCATATATAACTTGTCTGAAGTCTAACTAAGCAAAATGTTTGACCAAATCCTTTCTTAAGAAATACAATAGGACAGATGTATGGCTTGAAAATTTATTGCATGATGCAGGTTATGATATTGTTTCGAATCATGGACCTTAAATTTCAGAAAATCCAAAAGTGACCATAAATTCTTTAAACTGAGCATGGTCACGTGATATGGCACAAATATTACTTCATAATTTTTTTTTCTTCAATTTGAGGCAAGCTGCTTATGACAAGTTGCACAAATGAAGAGCCAAGGTATTTTGGAACAAAGACCTGTCACGTTAAGGCGAACGCTTTCACTATTGAAACTGTGGGCGTTTACGTGCCGCCATGAGTCCCGCTTCTCGTCGGCAGGTGCCGTCCGAGCAAGCGTGTGAGTCGACGGGAGGCGTGCGAGCAGACCGGTGCGCCGGCTGACAGGGAGACGTGCAAGCAGACCGCTGTGCAAGCTCACCGGGAGGTGAGCCCTTTGACCAGGCTCCGACGCCCACCTTCGTCCCAACTGCTCCCACTTTTAATGTCACCGGCGCCGCAGTTTGAAATCAACCCCGCACTATCCAGTATCGCTACAATCTTGTCTCTTCCTCTCCGATTCTCCTGTCGTCTGCCTCCAACCAGCCTGACCTAAACGTACGCCATGCCGCATCACGATGGTCTGCCCTTAGTCTTCCAGTTTCCTGAGGAAGACACCCAGCCGGAGTCTCAAGAACATAAGGCGCTTTGGGACGAGCTTGAACTAGCCTTGCGGGAAGACGCCACGCCTGTCCCCGCTCCCGTTCCGGCTCCCGTCGCCCCGACTGCGCCAGCGCCCATCCCCGTGGCATTGATGGGCTGGAAGCCACACATTGTCGCCGAGCTTGATGCCACGGGGTTCCACGAAGTCCCCGCCGACTTTCACGCGCCTGTGCACCTGCCAGCGCATGCGCCTGCACGTGCCCTGACGCGCACGCCTGTGCCGGTGCCCGTGCACCTATCAGCGCATGCGCCTACGCGTGCACTGACGTGCGCACTCATGCCAGTGCCCGTGCACATGAATGTCTCCGCCGCACCGTTGACAGCGCCTGTCCCCGCGCGAGTGCCAGTGCCCCCCTCAGCGATATGGATGGCCACCATCGACCGCTTCCTTGCACCAATGCCAGTCGCCTCCTCCCGCCAGTTGACTCGCTCCGAAGTCCAGAACATTTTGGCCTTCCTTGAAGCTAGGCCAACATCCAGGAGTACGCCAACAACGGCGCAAGGTGTCGCCGTCGCCGTCGGTCAGTGGCCCGACGACACACAGAGCACGATAGAGGAGCCGCCTCCCACCGCAAGACGCCCCCGCCGCCGCCACGTAATCTAAATTTGCCATGAAAAACGTTCGGATTGCCATGCTTAAAATCCGAACGTTTATCATTTCCGTTTATTTTAGATCGATCATCGTATAATTTGATGTCGGGGTCAGACTGAACGAAATCTATGGTTTGATTGATTGAATGTTCTGCTAGGGCTGTATCAAATTAAATATAAAACGTTATCAAGCCACGTGTATTCCTTGTCATCCAATGACCTAGACTTCTTCAATGTCGAGCGCTCAACACGTTTAGCGTGCAGTTAATTTCATGCCAAAAATAGTGCTAATCACATAATAACATGAAAATAATATCCTACTTAATATCCGCATGCAATTAATATACTTCCAAATTAACGTGCATTGCACGTACACATTGACTAGTGCTGCTAGCACGTGAAACTGGTGCCGTAACTTGTGAACGCGTCCAGATATGGTCAACGGCAACATCACCCACGAGTTCTTCGTGTTTGCCCGTGCATCTAAACGCAGAAGGGGAGGAGAGAGAGAGCACACATGGAACCCACCAGTAAGTGAAGGTGAATAGTACTAAAAATAATATTACATGTTATCAATTAAATAGGCTGTGGTAATATAAAAACATTATGTGAACAAAGGGAGATACAACAAACATTGATGTTCTATGTATGTTTCCTATTGACGTGCGGCTTGAAGGCCCTGATCGCATGTTCGATCCTCGTCCTTTATTTTTTTAATTTGTATATGGGTCCAAATTTGTTTCATGACATGTGGGCCCCTCGATGTGTAGTTTGTAGCACTTTAAATTGTGGGTCGAAATTTGTTCCATTCCAAGTGGACTATCGGTGTGTAGTTTTGTAGCTTATTTATAATAATTAAAGAGAACAATAGAGTTTTTTGCTATAATACCATGGTGCGATGTTGAAGGCAAGAAAGGACGTGCGAGAGAGTGATGACCGAGCCAGAGGGAAATCAACTAGGGGAGTTGCGGGGGTTGCAACGGTGTTTCGAGTAGTTGTGGGCTGAATGCTACGGTGAGGGTTGTAAGATAGAGCTTGAGAGATGATCCAGTCACAGACGTGTAGATATCTTTTGTGCATGGGAAGAAGCAAGGTCAATCGATCACATAGGGTCGTCGTGCGGTCGAAAGAGTGAGACAGGTTGGAGAGAGTGACCTAGATAGACAATGTGCGTGAGAGAGTATATAATGTGAATAAGTCAAATTGGGCTCAAACATGGTGATATATCGTTTTTGTCCGAGAAAGAGCGAGGTCAATCGAGACATACAGAGAGAGAGAGAGAGGGAGAGAGAGAGAGAGGGAGAGAGAGAGAGAGCGTGGCCCGCCATGAGGTCGAAAGAGTGGGGGCGGCTTCGATGGACTGACCTAGATAGACAATCTGCGTGAGAGAGTATAGAGTGTGTCGATCGAGGCCCGAACAGGGAGATATATCATTTTGTGTGTGAAAGAAAACAAGATTAAACGAGACTCAGATAAAGAGAGCGAGATTGAGAGAGTGTGGCCTGCCGTGCGGAAGAAGGAGTGAGACAGTCTCGCGGGAGTGACCTAGATAGACAACGTGCGTGCGTGCGCATGAGAGGTTGGGGGGCTAGATAGGCAATGCATGTATTTAGCGCGAGAGGGTGAGAGGGAGAGGGGGAGAGAGCGAGAGCTCGGCATGGGGTGCAATGGCGGGTGTGTGAGGTAAATACATTTGGTAACAGAGTGGAAAAAAGGGTTGTGTAGTTGAGAGAGTTAGAGATCGAAACATGGAGAGAAAGAATGGATGTGTGTTGGAAACCGATAGCTTCCTAAGGTGGTTAGGAGAGGAAGACTGACCGATACATGAAGTATGTAGCGTGTGTGCGTGGGGGGAGGGGGGGCTAAAAACAACATTTGAATGTAGATAGTACGAGACTTAATATCGATGCTTCAATTCGGTGTACATTGTAAGATTTGAACTGAGGACCATGCATATGGGTAATTATTTTGAATTCATGCCATACTAGGTTTTGAAAAGTTGACATTGACTCGATTTGTTGTGCTATTTTGTAGGACATATGTTTGGATCCAACCAAAAGTTTTCTCACTACCATGATGTTCATCATATACATATGAATTTGTATTAAAAAGTAGCATGGATACAGTGAAATGTGAAATCCACGTTAGAATTGGAGATCGCTATGTGACACACACTCTAACTCAAATAACTAATTATGTGACACACACTCTAATCCACGTTATAGTGGATACCGTTTCGACTTTTTTTTCAAATAACTCTTCATTAATTAATTTATAGTATTTCGTTTCGAATGAGTAATTATTGCAAGGAAAACACGGGCATGGTAATACATACAGATTCGTTTGCAAATGAAACAAGATTCGTTTGCATTCTCAAATGTAGGCGCACTAGGCAGACCAGGGTCGTGTCGTGGTGGTCGCGTATGTCGGACGGACGCTTAGCACCCAGCCACCCACCCCCTCCCCCCCCCTTCCCCCCCAAAAAAAGGACGACCATAAAATAAGTTCGCACTTCCACGTTTCGGATTGAAATATCTGGCGGCCCCAATTCCAGCCCTACAAAATCTCCCTTCTCCACCGTCCCCTTCTTCACCCAGATTGCTCAAATTCCTAATTCACCGCCAACCCAAGCAAAGTTTGAATTGCCCCTCGTCTCGTCTCTTTCCCCACCTCTGTGTCGGACGACAACGACGAAGACGACGGTCGCGCTTCACCACCGCACCGAAGCTACCTCATCTACGCCCTCGTCCACCGCACCGGGTGGTCCACCGAAAACGTCGGCTGCTGCAACTGACGTGCCTCACAGACACCGACTTCCACTGCATCAGGTGCGCTTCACCGACGTCGTCTCCCAGCTCACCAGGGCTACTTCACTGAGCACACCGTCGCGCCTCCGCCCCCCGAGGCCGCTGGGGCTTCACCAACAGTCTTGTCCACCGCATTCTAGCGCTTCGCTGCCACTCAAGATCTGCATCCGTGCGCGGCCAGCCAACGCTGGCGCATCACCCTCCACGGCTCTGAAGTGACCCGCACTCTAGCTAGGTGAGCATCCCAAATGCCAACCCGAACTAGGTGTCCACACATCACTCCCTTTGTGCACTGTTCTGACGATGTTTGGATATCCTTTGACTACTCTCTTACCTTACATGCCTATCCAACTCTGACTTTAACTCTTATTTCTTCTGGAGATATCATCTGAAACAAGCAAATCCATTTTTTAGCGAAGCATGACAGTGCTACGGGATCTGGTACACATCCTGCACACCCGTATAACCTTGTAAGTATTTGTCCTCCGGTACAACAGCAAGGTCGATTCCTCTTATTTGATGAGCCATTCGTCGTGTCAAAAATGCAGAGGGGGTGCAAGGAGCACAAGGCCTGCACATCCAAGCAAGTGGTAACATGGACTTGTAAATGGAACATCCCAAGCGCAAGCAGAGCTGCAGTGAGCCTGTACAACGAGCTAGCGTAAGTCTCTGCATTTCATTTAATTCATACTGGCTTTCGTGTATGATTTGTGTGTAGTGGCGGATCCACGAATTCAAGTTACCAGGGGCAAACATTTAACTTAAAAAATACGAAGGCACTTGCATTCCGGAAATCAACATAAATTGACAAATGTGAAGCTACATGCACTTTGAAAACCAGCTAATGATCCAAAGTAGTTCAGATTATAAACACTAGATGATGCAAGCGCCAAAACACACAAAATGCAACATGGTGTACAAGGACTACATACATGGTCTGTACCTGCTTGAATTATTCGTTCTTTGGCTGAAAATATCGAAGTGTAATTGCACCTATAACCAGTGCGCAAACTACATATCAATATACCTATCCTGCACAAGTATGCCAATAGTTTCAAACAACAGATTAAAAAAGTATTTATGCTACATTGTCATGATACGTGGACTTTTTGGTAGATGGTCTCGACGTTTCCTCAAGCCATGAAAATGCACTATAATTTGCTTGTCATCAATGCCTGCAAAGCTCTGTGTCTCTCTCAACATAGTAGATCATCATTAGGCACTAAATCCTTCAATGGGAGCTTGCAAAATGCTTGCATTATATGCCTCATTAGACACTATATGTTCATCACCAGGAGCATGTAAAATGTTTGCATCAAATCCTTCATTAGCAGTCTGTTCATTAGACACTTCAGGCTCAAGAACAACATGAGCTTGGATGTTTGCACTGGAAACTTGATTAGATTCATCAGATTCAGTCAGTTTAGTATTGATTGGGGGAGTTATAAAATAAGTAGAAATTGGTTTCATTTTCTCATAGATTCCCTACATACAAGCAGTTTTACAACACCGTCAGGTTTAACTATTGGCCAGAAATTGAAGAGTTGAATCAGATATAATCAGGGATGTGATGTACCTGCTTGTTGCGCATGCTACTCTTGCAAGCTGCGACTGTCCGTTTGCGCAAGCTCGATGCCATGCCCGTGCTACCGCCGCTGCCTCCCACGCAGGCTACACCCAGCGTTGGATCTTCATCTTCTTGTCCTTCCGTTCTCTTAAAGCCCGGTGACCGCCCTACAATGAGGGCGCGAGGAAGTGCTGTGTGGGTCTGTACAGCGGCGGCTATGTTAGGAGCGAACCAGACTGGAGGCTGGAGCGGATGAATTGGGATTTTTCCTGCTGTCGATCTATATGGGAGGTGCTCGTTTGGGCTACGAGCCTGCAATAGGACATGCCTTGCACTTATGTTATTGGACTATCCAAATTGAAACATTTTTCTTCATTTTTTACATTGCCTGCTCGTGCGTTGGGACGAACAAAACTAGCCTGGGCCAAACTGGACGACTCAAACTAGGTGCACACTTTCGAGCCACCCGAGGCGGCCACCCATACCAGCCCCTATGGTGGCGTTGCCCCTTTTTGCGTGTATGATAGGGGTAGTGAAAAATATTCCAGTGGCGCTTTGATTTACCCACAGAATGGTTGAATTTCTTGTTTCTATGAACTGAGTTCGCCAATAATGTGAAGGATGCCAGTCTTTTCATCCTCTTGTAGATTGCTTAGATCTCGATATGCCAAAAGTAATCGCGTGAAATATACAGTAAAACCAGTGTGATGTGTGTGGCTACAACTAGTCTGACTACACGTCCACACATAACATATGAAGGACGCACCATCTTACCAGATTAACCATTCGACTTACCAATGCAGTGTGGGAAGAAAGAAGTATTGGGACTGCATATCCAAGCAATTGATGCCATGGACTCCTTCGTAAAACCTTGTAAGAGAAAAAGAAGTTGTAGTGTGCTTGTACAAAGAACTAGCGTAAGTTCAGTTACCTGCTTCTCGGAATTTTAGTTAGCCACTTGTTGCAAAATTGTTCAATTACGTTGCTTGGCTTAATTTAGTTTGCTACTGATTACATAATGCCACAGCCTGTTAATCCTATTATAGACTTCGCCTATCTATGTGTTTGATACTTACTGTTAAGAATTGCCTGTTTGCCCGAACTTAAATAGCTACTTGTTTTTTTAACTGCTTTACTGCTGCAACAATGGGTTACAATGTTGTTAATAACTACTTTTCAGCATCGAATTGAAACTCTTTAATTCCTTGTTTGTTTAACTGGTTTGCTGTTATAACTCCCAGTTGAGATGTTTTGCTAACTTCAACTTTTCTTAATCCAATCGGAACTTTAATGGCAAAACAGGTTAGCCCAAGATCAAAGAGCGAGGTCCCCATGGACGTTGTATCATCCCACAGCAGTGTCACCGGCCCAATCGTGCATTATGAATTGCCAACTGCTGATGCTCTAGAGGCTAAACTAGTGGTAGAAAGAGATTCTGCTTCTGCACTTAGATATGAAGTTGACATGTTGAGGAAGCAAACAGCACAATCAGTAGCAGTACTCAAGACAACCATTAAATATTTGGTGGATTTCAAAACGAAGCAAGCTGAGACCGACCACATTGTTAAGGTCCTAAAGGAAAGAAGGAAATTAAATTCCCACTTGGTAAATCATAGGTGAAATGTTCTTTCCATTGTTGAATAACCTTTGTGTTGTTTGTTCATGTAATCAATCAAACCATTTATTTTAGAGATCATGTAATAATTGTTTTTTTTGGTTGTAATTTTATTTGAGCACAAGTCTGTATTAATTGATAAGACTCGGAGACATTTCATTTTGATTGTTGTGCCAGACCTGCAAATATGCCAATTGGGCTAAATGTGCATTCAGCAATAATAGTAGTATAGATGGAACGTAAGTGGCACGCATCGGAAAGGGCCAAGATGCTGTAGTAGCTTGGCTAAAAAAAAGGATGCTATTGTAGCAAAGAAAAGTACAACGGCCTGGCTTATGTATGTTAGTTGATATTATTGACCATATACTCTATAAGTGTTTATATGTCTGTTAGTTCTATACATTCTTGGTTGATTGACTCGGTATTTGAATCTTGATACATCGCTTGTGTAGATATCTAAATGGGAGTGCACATTATGCTGCGTGTGACATTTGAGTTGGACATGAAGTGTTCCAAATATTCGAATTCACCTTAAACTGGATTCTAGCTTCTGAATTTGAGTATCGGCATTTGTAAACCATATTCATATATGATAGTGGAATACATCTTTGTCGTCCTTTTGAAGATATATAAAACACACAGAATGATTTATAAAGATTCGTATAGGAATACAAAATGGATTCGAATTTAGTTGCCAGGGTAAACGTGGATGCTTATTATCCCAAAATTCAAAAGAAGCGGCAAAATGTCCACTCCCACATCGGCTGCCCGAAGCCAAGTATTTGGGAGATGGAAATTACTATCTACCCATTACACGGACAATCCATCGGCCCGATTTCCACTGCTCTAAATAGGGGTAGGATAGTAACTTCAATTAGACGTGACACGACCTCCTCTGAGCCCATTCCGACATAGTGGGCGCCAAACATGGGCGGCAAAACACATTTGATTCAAGCTCATCCTAAAGACCTCTGTATCTCCCTCCATTTCCCCATTCATACACGCTGGGTGGCAAAACAAACTCGACTCGGCCGAAATCAATGTAGGCAAATATTTTCAATAGGGGCAGGTTTGTAACTTCACTCAGACATGAAACAACCGCCCTACCTGTTAGCCCCGTTCATACACCATGGCCACCAACCATGGGTGCCAACCACCCTCTCCTCGCCCGAAATCGCTCTGGGCAAATATTGGCGAGATGCGAGATTACCCTCGTACCCCCAACCGACGAAACATCCAAATTTTAAATGGGGGCTAAGTTCGTAACTTCCCCATTATTCAGACAGGCGCGTCCCAAAAACATCGTTCCTTGTACCTCTCCCTCCATTTTCCCAGTCATACACCGTCCGCGCTAGAACACCATCCCCACACCAGCCTTCGTCTGCCACCCCGTCCATCGCCGCCATCCTCCGGCACATCCATCGCCACCGTCCTCCACCATGCTGGAGCGCCTACCAAGACTATGTCGCCCACTGCTAGAGATGGACGTTTCTCATCCACGGCGACGGACCAAGAGCCTTGCATCACGTCCTCTCGCTTCATCGGCATTGTCGTCCTCTTTGCCGGGGCCACTCACACGACCTTCTCTTCCACCTGAACGGGACTTATCCCCCGATGCACCCATCTACCGTCGCAGATCTGCTTCAACGCCACCAACAGCCATCGCACCCCCGATGCCTACACAGCACCACAAGAGAGGTGGTACTTCATATCTCCTCAACTTTTTGATCTCAACCAATAAGTAGATATTAACTTGGTTACTCTACTTTCATTTCAGCTCTTAGAATTTAGTTCTTAGTTCGAAGCAAACAATGGCTGCTAAATATCATTTCTCCGATTTCCCCCTTTTATGATCACTATACGATCAGAATACGTGCTTCGTGTCATAATAGCACTGCTCGACCCATCAAGCTAAACAAGCTTAGTTGTTCAAATACAAATCTGATATTATTAAAACAGATTCGTTTAATTGGTCAGCTAAATGTTCCAAAATTAGTTTCAAAAATGCATGTTCGCCACTCGGGTGTGTATCTCTATAGGGTGCCCACGGTGGGCCGGCCCACCCTGGGATTTTGGGTCGTCCCAGGCCCCGATTCCCCTCTGTTCTGGAGCGCGCTTTCAATCTCTACTCGCCCCCAGCCGCCTGCCTCACCGGCGACTTGCCGTCCCCGGAAGGCATGACTCTAGGAGGAGACGCCGGACTAACAGGAGGTCAAGAGCCCCTCGCCCAACAGTGTCACCGCTGCCCGGGTGCGCCGCTGTGCCTACCTTCCCAGTCCGTTCAGGGCTCAGGAGTGCAGCACCCACTACGCCAACCCGATTTATCCTGAGATAAGTCCTCAACACTCAGCAGCTGTGACGCCCCTAATTCAATCGTACACTAATCATACACGCAAATGTGTACGATCAAGATCAGGGGCTCACGGGAAGATATCACAACACAACTCTACAAATAAAAATAAGTCATACAAGCATCATATTACAAGCCAGGGGCCTCGAAGGCTCGAATACAAGAGCTCGATCATAGACGAGTCAGCGGAACCAACAATATCTGAGTACAGACATAAGTTAAACAAGTTTGCCGTAAGAAGGCTAGCACAAACTGGGATACAGATCGAAAGAGGCACAGGCCTCCTGCCTGGGATCCTCCTAAACTACTCCTGGTCGCCGTCAGCGGGCTGCACGTAGTAGTAGGCACCTCCCGAGTAGTAGTAGTCATCGTCGACGGTGGCGTCTGGCTCCTGGGCTCCAACATTTGGTCGCAGCAATCGGGTATAGAAAGGGGGAAAGGAAGGAACAAAGCAACCGTGAGTACTCATCCAAAGTACTCGCAAGCAAGGAGTTACACTACATATGTATGCATTGGTATCAAATGGAATAAGGGTATCATATGTGGATTGAACTACAAAATGCCGGAATAAGAGGGGGATAGCTAGTCCTATCGAAGACTACGCTTCTGGTAACCTCCATCTTGCAGCAGGAGAAGAGAGTAGATGGTAAGTTCACCAAGTAGCATCGCATAGCATAATCCTAACCGATGATCCTCCCTTCGTCGCCCTGTGAGAGAGCGATCACCAGTTGTATCTGGCACTTGGAAGGGTGTGTTTTATTAAGTATCTGGTTCTAGTTGTCATAAGGTCAAGGTACAACTCCAAGTCGTCCTGTTACCGAAGATCACGGCTATTCAAATAGCTTAACTTCCCTGCAGGGGTGCACCACATAAGCCAACATGCTCGATCCCATTTGGCTGGACACACTTTCCTGGGTCATGCCCGGCCTCAGAAGATCAACACGTCGCAGCCCTACCTAGGCACAATAGAGAGGTCAGCACGTCGGTCTAAATCTTATGGCGCAGGGGTCTGGGCCCATCGCCCTTTGCACACCTGCATGTTGCGAACGCGGCCGGAAGCAGAACTAGCCCCCTTAATACAAGAGCAGGCTTACGGTCCAATCCGGCGCGTGCCGCTCAGTCGCTGACGTCACGAAGGCTTCGGCTGATACCACGATGTCGAGTGCTCATAACTGTCCCAGCGTAGATGGTTAGTGCGTATAGGCCAGTAGCCAGACTCAGATCAAATACCAAGATCTCATTAAACGTGTTATCTTGAAATAACCGCGAATGCCGACCAGGGCCAGGCCCACCTCTCTCCTAGGTGGTCTCAACCTGCCCTGTCGCTTCGCCACAAAGATCCACTCGCGGGTACTCCTACGAGCTGACCCGTCTTTTAGTCATCACATGTATCATGTATAAAGTATATAGTATATACCCGTGATCACCTCCCGAGTGATCATGGCCCGATAGTATAGCATGGCAGACGGACAAGAATGTAGGGCCACTGATGATAAACTAGCATCCTATATTAAGCATTAGGATTGCAGGTAAAGGTAACAACAGTAGTAGCAAGGACGGGCTATGCATCAGGATAGGATTAACGGAAAGCACTAACATACTACACTACTCTAATGCAAGCAGTATAGAGAGTAGAGTAGGCGATATCTGGTGATCAAGGGGGGGGCTTGCCTGGTTGCTCTGGCAAGAGAGAGGGGTCGTCAACACCGTAGTCGTACTGGGTAGCAGCGGCGTCAGTCTCGGTGTCTAGCGAGAGAAGATGGGGAAGAAACAATAATTATAATGCAAACAAATGCATGACGATGCATGACATGAAAAAGCGTGATGCTAGGTGTGCCCTAATGCGGTACGAGGTGGTACCGGTGAAGGGGGAAAACATCCGGGAAAGTATTCCCGGTGTTTTGCGTTTTCAGACAGATAAACCAGAGGGAGAAAGTTGCGTGTTCTCTATGCTAGGGATGCGTGGCAGACGAACGGGCTGCGGATCTGGAATCGTCTCGTCATTCTAAGCAACTTTCATGTACAAAGTTTTCCCATCCGAGCTACGGTTTATTTTATACTAACTTTAAAAGATTTAAATCATTTTAGGAATTAACAAAATTAATTTAATTTAGAAAAATGCCATTATGATGTCAGCGTGATGTCAGCATGATGTGATCAGTCAACCATCTGTTGACTGGGTCAACAGACGTGTGGGTCTCGTTCGTCATTTACTCAGACTAACTAAACAGGATTTATTAGTTTAATTAGTTAATTAGGTTAATCAAGTTTAATTAGTTTTAACTAAACAGGATTAATTAAGTTAATTATTTAGTTAGTTAATTAATTAATTATTTTTATTATTAATTAATTATTTATTACATTTTTTAATCATCTTTTTTGTTGACAGGGGCGTGGGCCCCTGTGGTCAGTGGCCCACAAGGCCTTAGCGGGCGTGCTGGCGAAACGGGCGTGTGGGCACCGGGCGGCTCGAGCGGGCGCTGGGCGCAGCCCGGCTGGCAGGGCCCTCGCCCAGCTTAGTCGTGGGGCACGGCGCAGCGAGGCACCGGCGGGGCAAACACCAGGGGCGAAGTGGGGAAAGGCGGAGCAGTTGGGGGCGGCAAAGAACGTCGGCCGGGGAGGCCACAGCAAGAGGACGCGACGGCGGGGCGGAGGCAGGCGGGGCGCAGACTGCACGGCAAGGAGGCAGGCGACCGGGGCGCAAGCCCGACGCGTCGAGCGCGTGCGCGGCGCATGCCGATGTAGTAAGGGGGCATAGGAGCTCCGGGGTGCCGAAGCACGGCAGCGGGCGGAGGGCGTGGGGGCTAGCGGTGATGCGGTGGCGCAGGGCGACGGGCGCGCACGGCAGGGCGACCGGTATGGGTGCAGCGCGCGCGAGGGGGGGAGCGTGCACCAGCGGCGTCTCGCGCGAGCAGAGCGGGTCTATTTCAGGCGGGCCGGGGAGCGGGCGCGGGGAGGGGCCGCGGTGCGCGGCAGCGTGCACACGGGGCCTGGGCGGCAGGAGTGCGCGGGGCGCGGGGTGAGCGTGTGCGGGGCACGACCACTGTGGGTGCGCGCGGGGCGCCGGTGCGTGAGCGCGTCCACGCGAGGCAGAGAAGAGAAGAGGGGACGCTCACGGGGCCGGTAGGGTAATGGCAGCGGGGCGTGGGGAGATAGCCGGGGACGACGGGGTCGATGCGGAAGCAGGACGGTGGGGGAGGTCCGGCGAGGCGAGCTCCGGGCGCGGGGTGGCGTCAGGCGTCGAGGCGACCTCCTCCTCTCGATCCCGATGCAATCGGGGGAGAGGGAGGGGGAGATATTTTCGGGGGAGTGGGGTGTCGGTGGCAGAGTGGGTCTCACCGGGTGGGGGGATAAGGAGAGGGAGTGGGCCGGCCTGTAGGTTGGGCCGGGTGGGCCGGTCGGGCGGCCTGGTGGGTTGGCCAAGTTGGGCCACGGCCCCAGGGGGTTTCTTTTCCTTTTTTTTATTTCTTTTGTATTTTCTTTTCTCTTATTTATTTACTCTTCTATTTTAAATCATTTTTAATTATTTAGGCCTTTTATAAAAATGTGTTTACTGCACCATAAATTCCTAGGCATTTATTTGCACATACCGAACATTTTTGTTTTAATTTCTGAAAACTTTTATTACTTAACCTCATTTTAAATTTGAATTTGACTCGGTTTTGAACTAATGGTAGATTATCAACAGTAATCGTGGTGACGTGGCATGATTAGCGTTGGATTGTTGTAGCATGATTATCCTGGCGTTACAGCAGCCACTCCTCATCACCCATTTTCTAATTGATTCATTACTCATTAGGCAGGACTGTCATTAGGTTTTGTTGTGTGCTCAGTGCTACCTACACTTAATGGTTCAGATGTATTTCGGTAATCTTTAGTACCTGTAAAGTTCATAGGGTTTTCAAAATTCTGGCCCTAGGAGCGGACACTAGTCATTTTGGATTGTTGGTCGTAGTGACATTGACCCAGATTACTACTGCAAGCTAGGTTTGTTGGCAATTTTACTTGTCCTTCTTACTCATTCGATATAATATCCAATTATTCACGTCGATTAGTTGCAAACAATAAGTGCTAGACAAACTTCTTGATTCAGATTTTGGACGGTCTCTTACTGCAATTACAATTCTGCATACTTGTCCTAGTAAGCTCACAAGTAAATGATTGATTCACTACATCTATGCTTGCCTTGTCATATTTGTTGTCAATATTCTTTTAGGGTGGACCACCCTGTTTCTAAATACTGCAACCGTAGATATGAGTGAATAGTATTTCTCTATGTGATCTCTTCCATCATGTGTGGGCAACGAACACTGCATTGTATAGAAAGAAAGTGTCATTTCTAGCTTTTACATAGGCTTCAATCTTTTACATGTGAATACAATCTGCCTACTTGCTTTGTGTTGCACTACCAACACTCCACCCTTGAAGCTAAACATTATGCCACTCATAATTCCTTAGTTTATTTGTTCAAATACGAATTTCATATGATTTTAATGTTCCTACTTCAGTTTTGAAATGTGTGTCTGCCTGTTATAGACACATAAGGGGTTTGTATTTTTGTGTGTGGTCTGGTCAGCACGGTTGGGGGTGAACTTTGCATATGCAGGGGTTTATAGGGAGACACTCTTCGAGTTGAATCCGCAATGCATTCCATAGATAATCTGACTACTTTTTATGTTTTCATGAATCTCAGATTCTAAATAGCATCATAATGATTATGAGCTTGCGTGCATGAAAAGAATAAAGCAAAACAATGCCATGGCTGTCAAACTTGGCATTAAGGGACTGAAATCAAGTCTGGATGCGATGCAATGCAAACGCTCTCCACCTATAGATTCATTCTCATAATATGATCCTAACAGTGATTCTGAGCTAGAGGGAGACCTAAGTCAATGTAGCTCCCTGGTGGAGGAGTCAGAGGAAGATGCCCTATCTTATTCACCCATCAAGGTGCTTGCTCTAACTTTCCAAGGTTATATTTGTCGCACATATCTTGCAACTGATGCTTTGCATTGCTTCTACTTTATTGAACTACCATTAGCTTAGTTTACACATCATGTATGTGAATACGCCCTGCCTATCCATTTTCAGTACATATTCCTTCTGTCATCATACCATATTTATCCATTCAAATGTTGTTCTTGTGTATCAGATGTTCAAAAGGAAGAGGGTGATTGCTGATCGTGGAGGAGCATAAGCAAAGTATTTGGAAATGGTAGTGGCACCTGATAAATCAAATAGCCCATTAGGTGTAGTTGCAATATCACCTGACCCACAAAACACCCCAACTCTAGCAGACTCTAGCCCTACTACACTGGTCATTTCTGATGCCCCAACTCAGCAGACCCCAACTGCAGCAAACATTATGATTATGCTAGTTGACATAGCACGAGCTCTATGATGCAAAACCCCCATTCCAGCAAAGAGTGCACCAAACCCCCATCCCAATTGCAGCAAATAGGACCCCTGTTCCATTTCTTCCCAGTTTAGAAGACAAAGCTTATATTGTTGTCAGAAACTCTGTGCGCATCTTTCCTTCATGGAAAGATTATACCGCACAAACAGAACAATTTCCAATCTTCCTCCACAACTTATGCATAAGTAATGTACTAATGTTATTCATGGTCATTGCTACATATGTTTCTGCTGACAGAAGACACAAGATTTCATTCTTTTAAATAGGCGAGGACCAAACTGGATTGTGAAGACCAGCAAGGGTTGGTTGCACTTTTCAAGCACTCGTTGATGAAGTATTGTTCCTACCTGAGGCAAGCGCACTTCGATGGCAAGCCTCTAAACAAAATTTCTGTAAAGTCTCCGGTGCTACATTTATCTGACGGTGACTGGAATAATCTTGTTACAAATTGGTCTTGGCTGCAGTGTAAGGTACTATCTATGATATCACATCACAGTTTGAACTACATTTCTGCATTTGCCTTAACGTCTCACTTGTACGAAAACTATTAGCAGAAGAACATTCATTCTCACTTTAGACTACTTCTTGCCCTGCATTGCTCTTGTGAGTACCTCTTGCCCTGTATGACCATACTTACTTTCATAGTTATTTGATTATGTAGCATAACGGCACATGTTAGCCTCGTTATCGTCCATTTGGTGGACATTATAAGATCCGTATGGACTCTTACATAAATTTAGAATCAACCCATTGCTTTTGAAGAGGTTTAGCTTTGCAGTCCTCTTGTAAGGACTGAATGTCGTCTATCACTGTACTTACATTAACAGCTACTCCCTCCGTCCCATAATATAAGAATGTTTCGTACAGTACACGAGTGTTCAAAAAACTCTTGTATTATGGGAAGAGGGATTGGTTCATTGTGTAGCATTCTGCATCTTATCTCCCTCGCCCACCATTTACTAAAAAAGATCAGATATATATTTAATCTTACCAAAAAGTAGAATACACAGACAATGCCAGTGCAGAAGTGTAGCCCATTGCTCTTGTCAGTACATTTTGTCCTGTAATGCTTGTACTTCCAGGGATTGGTAGTTGATTATGTAGCATCAATCTGCATCTTATCTTCATTATCCTCTATCCCTTCCAGTATTATCATATCTATAATTACTCTCTACAAAATGTAGAGTACAGGCAATGCTTATGAAGAAGATTCTGTGCTGAAATTATTGAGTTATCCTTCCCCTGACACGGAGAAGGGAATTATGAAGCCGGTGTTAACTATTAATGTAAGTCAGTCCTTCTAAAGCCTTTATCCTCAACTGATGTTTAATTTTCTCATACTCCCTATCATTTACTGTTGTTTAGTTTGCTGTTTCTACCAAAATGCATGTTCGCAAGAACCGTAAGTTCTAAGTTTTACTTCTAAAACCAAATTCCTTATTCATACCATGCACATTACTCAATACTCCCTATATGTATGCTTGTTTTTGTGGATCTATAATCCAGTGTGTGGTGAAGCAGCCCACGTTTGCACCTTGTCATCTCTTGTTTTATCTTACTGATGTGGCCGATGATATGAACAACATGCCATGCACATTAACCAAAATAGATACAATGATTTTCTTTGCCCTTCATCTATGCTTGTTATGTTGACATGGTAATCCAGTAGTGTGGTGAAGCTCCCCGCATTATGAACAATGCCAAATTATGTTATTGATATTTTGAACTTACTCTTTATTTTCTAATTTGAAATTGTATGGAATTGACAGTACAGTTATCATATTTGTTTATACACGTGCAAAACCTGTCATCTCTCTGCTTTGTTTCAGGGTGATATGCCTGATGGCATGCACAAGTCTGTTGAACGCTGTGAGACAAACCCAACATATATTGCAGCAAAGAAGGCAAAACATCTTGAAGATAGCGAGACAACCCCAAAGTCTTGTCTTGATGCAGTGTTCAAGTTACTTGAGACTAGCAGTCAGACAAGCTCATAGAATTCGTTGTCTGAATCAGTTCGACTTCTTCAGTCGCAAGTTCTAGCAGAAAGGCATTCTGCAACTCAACTTCGACTTGAAGTCCTATCTCTAAGAAAGATTGCGGAGAACACCAATGAGAACCTCATCACTAAACAGCTACAACTAGAAGCTATGACCGACATGCTAGGCCAGTCTCACAGCCTTCCTCAGCAGCTTGTGCGGTAGTTCCCGCGCAATGCTAACCTTTCTTGAACTGTCTTGGAAGTGGTCTCGATTCAGTATTATTTTGTTACGCTGCAATGGTGCCCAATTTTTGTAATCTGCTTCTTCATTGCACGTTATGATCACTGGTGGCGAACTTCGATGCCCAGGGGATGTAATATACCATAAATCCTTTATTGTAGAGTGTAGGTTTATTCTTAGTTACTATGTCGTAATTTCTTTATTGTATAGAGTAGGTTTGTTCTTAATTCCGACTAGTTACTGCCATCATTCGCTATCTGAAAAAAAAATCAGATGTAGTCGACCGGGCCGAAACATTCACCTCTAACGGGTCAGGTGTTTAGCGGGCCACAATTGGGCCGGCCTGCATCTTTCATGGGCCTGAATCATTGGGGCCTTCACACTTTGCGCGAGGCCCACAACTTACACCGGCCTATATTTTAGTTGGGCCTTTTGTGGACCCAACGCTTAGTTTGGCCCAGGTAGCGTTGGGCCATTAACAGGTTGAATATTGTACTGGCCTGTTACGGCATAGATGAAACCATGGGCCTTTAGCAGGCCGAAATGCATATTGGGCCTCAATTTTCACTAGTCGCCGAGGGGCCTTCAGCATGCTGAAATGTAGACTAGGCCTTTTTGGGCCCAGTTATATCACGGGCAGTTACCAGGCTGAAACATATCTCGGGCCTTAGTTAGCCCACTGATATCATGGGCCTTTAAGAGGCCGAAAGCTTAGTACAGACATCAACAGGCCGAATTATGCGACAGGCCTTTAACATGCCCAAAGTCATGTTGGGCTTAACTGTTGCCACCTTTATCACGGGCCGTTAGTGGGCCCGATGTCCTGCCGGACCATATATGGCCGGGCAGCACGGGCCATTCCCAGGCCGAAAGTCACACCGGGCTGAAATGGGCCCATGTCTACATCGGGCCTCTAACAGGCCGAAAGTCACTGGGCTGTAATTGGGCCCAAATATTCGGCGAACAATTAACGGGACAGATCTAGCTTCGGGTCGTAAATGGGCCCAAATATTCGGCGAACAATTAATGGGCCAGATCTGGCTTCGGGCCATAAATGGGCCTTTATTAAGAAGGTCGTTATTGGGCTGGCCCAAAAGTACCTGAGTAAGTACTACGGGCCTTTGACTGGGCCGGCCATTTTAACCTATATGGGCCTCTGTTGGGCCGTGCCATGTGTCGACGTATCATAGGCGCTTTGGGTCCTATGAGTGGATGACATCTGTCCCAACGGTGAGCCGACACGTGTTTCCTCCAGCCAATGATGATTTTACACATGGATAATCCACATTGGTCGGGGCTGTTAACGGGTTATTGGATCCAAAACCGGACCCGATATCTTAACGGCGATCCGTTACGATGGATGCCACGTGTCGGTCACCCTTGACGAAAGCACTTCTGTGACACGCGATTTATCATCATGGAAGTGGACACTTCCGTGATGATAATTTTGGTAATGTCATGGAACACTTCTACGACAACACAGGTATGACTATCTTGATTCTGTCATAAATTTTTCATGGATGTACATGCATGACAGAAAACGTGACCTACTATGACAAACACGTATCATCACGGAAGTGTATTTTTTTGTAGTGTCACCGTCCCGTATGCAGTATGTTGTGGCCTGCCGGGCCACACGCTCCGCGTCCTCCTCCTTCTCTGGCAACGTCCCTTGCATCAGGTATTTCTTGAGTTCCTTGGTCCAGCATCCCTCCTGGGGCTCGAGCGCCAAGAGTAGGCGCGCTCCTGAGGTCGGGCCAAGGGTTGGGGCTCCTATGGAAGGCGGCTGCGGGAGTTCCTCCTGAGGCTGGGCTGTTCTTGAAAAGCGGTGGTGTTGCTGATGGCTTGAAGAGCCGATCCTCGCAGACGCCAGGCTCTTGGGGTTGTCGCTTGGATGCCCTTCTGGCGATGTCGTTGGCTTCCTTGTTGGTTCCCCGGGGCACGTGCTGCAACTCCAGGACCAGGAACTGCTTCTCCATCTTGCATACATCCGCAAGGTATGCCTCCATGGGTTCGTCCTTTGGCTCGTATACCTTGTTGGAGAAGTTGACGAGGAGCTGCGAGTAGCCCCTGATGGTGAGACGCTTTACCCCCAGTGCCGCTGCAGCCTTCAGGCCGGCTATGAGACCTTTGTATTCTGCAATGTCGTTGGAGACCTTCTCGCCCCGCTGGAACTAGAGCTGCACGGCGTAGTAGAGCTTGTCCTGAGTGGGCGATATGAGCACTGCTCCAGCCCCCGCGCCTTGGTGCGCGAAGGCACATCGAAATACATGATCCAGTCGTCGGGCACCTCGCTTCCCGGTGAGAGGGACCAGTCCTCGCCTATTTCAAGCGCCGGGGCGTCCGTCCATTCTGCCACGAAGTCAGCGAGTGCGGCTCCCTTGATGACCCTGGTAGTGCAGAACTCCAACTGGAATGCTTGCAACTCGATGTTCCACTCAGCGACCCTTCCAGCAGAGTTGTGGCTCTTGAGCACTCTCTCCAATGGGTAGGCTGAGACGACCTTGATGGGATGGCCCTGGAAGTAGTGCCGCAACTTATGCGAAGCCACTAAGAGCGCGAATAAGAGCTTCTAAGGCATGGGATAGCGTGCACTGATACGTCCATTTTGCATCATGCTTTCATATCGATATTTATTGCATTATGGGATGTTATTACACATTATGTCACAATACTTGTGCCTATTCTCTCTTATTTTACAAGGTTTACATGAAGAGGGAGAATCTCGGCAGCTGGGATTCTGGGCTGGAAAAGGAGCAAATATTAGAGACCTATTCTGCACAGCTCCAAAAGTCCTGAAACTTCATGGGAGCTATTTCCAGAATATATAAAAAATACTGAGCACAAGAAGTTCCAGATGGGGCCACACCCTGGCCACGAGGGTGGGGGCACGCCCTACCCCCCTGGGCATGCCCCCTGCCTCGTGGGCCCCCTGGTGGCCCTCCGATGCCCATCTTCTGCTATATGCAATCTTTGGTTGAGAAAAAAAATCATAAGCAAGCTTTTGGGACGAGACTCCGCCGCCACGAGGAGGAACCAATCTAGGGCTCCGGCGGAGCTGTTCTGCCGGGGAAACTTCCCTCTGGGAGGGGGAAATCATCACCATCGTCATCACCAACGATCCTCTCATCGGGAGGGGGTCAATATCCATCAACATCTTCACCAGCACCATCTCATCTCAAACCCTAGTTCATCTCTTGTATCCAATCTTTGTATCCAAACCTCAGATTGGTACATGTGGGTTGCTAGTAGTGTTGATTACTCCTTGTAGTTGATGCTAGTTGGTTTACTTGGTGCGAGATCATATGTTCAGATCCATTATGCATATTAATACCCCTCTGATTATGAACATGAATATGCTTTGTGAGTAGTTACGTTTGTTCCTGAGGACATGGGAGAAGTCTTGCTATTAGTAGTCATGTGAATTTGGTATTTGTTTGATATTTTGATGAGATGTATGTTGTCGTCCCTCTAGTGGTGTCATGTGAACGTCGACTACCTGACAATTCACTATTGTTTGGGCCTAGAGGGAGGCATTGGGAAGTAATAAGTAGATGATGGGTTGCTAGAGTGACAGAAGCTTAAACCCGAGTTTATGTGTTGCTTCGTAAGGGGCTAATTTGGATTCATATGTTTCATGCTATGGTTAGGTTTACCTTAATACTTCTTTTGTAGTTGTGGATGCTCGCAATAGGAGTTAATCATAAGTGGGATGCTTGTCCAAGTAAGGACAACACCCAAGCACCGGTCCACCCACATATCAAATTATCAAAGTACCGAACGCGAATCATATGATCGTGATGAAAACTAGATTGATGATAATTCCCATGTGTCCTCGGGAGCGCTTTACATCATATAAGAGTTTGTCCAGGCTTGTCCTTTTCTATAAAAAGGATTGGGCCATCTTGCTGCACCTTATTTACTTTTATTACTTGTTACTCGTCACCAATTACCTTATCACAAAACTATCTGTTACCGATAATTTTAGTGCTTGCAGAGAATACCTTGCTGAAAACCGCTTATCATTTCCTTCTGCTCCTCGTTGGGTTTGACACTCTTACATATCGAAAGGACTACGATAGATCGCCTATACTTGTGGGTCATCAAGACTCTTTTCTGGCGTCGTTTCTAGGGAGTGAAGCGCCTTTGGTATGTGGAATTTGGTAAGGAAAAATTTATATAGTGTGCTGAAATTTACTGTCACTTGTTACTATAGAAAGTAATCCTTTGAGGGTTTGTTCGGGGTATCTTCCCCCCGACCGATAGAGCAAATAGTTGCTCCTCAACCTACCCTACCTATTGGTCCTACTGAAAATGAAAATGTTTACTTTGAAATTCCTTCGGGTATGATAGAGAAACTGCTAGCTAATCCTTTTGCAGGAGATGGAACATTGCATCCCGACTTACACTTGATCTATGTGAATGAAGTTTGTGGATTATTTAAGCTTGCAGGTATGCCCAATGATGTTATCAATAAGAAGGTCTTCCCTTTATCCTTGAAGGGAGATGCATTGACATGGTATAGGCTATGTGATGATATGGGATCATGGGACTATAAGCGATTGAAATTAGAATTTCACCAGAAGTTTTATCCTATGCATCTTGATCATCGTGATCGTAATTATATATATAACTTTTGGCCTCGCGAAGGAGAAAGCATCGCTCAAGCTTGGGGGAGGTTTAAGTCAATGTTATATTCATGCCCCAATCATGATCTCTCAAGAGGAATGATTATTCAAAAAAAATTATGCTCGGCTTTCTAACAACAATCGCTCCATGCTCGATACTTCTTGTACTGGTTCCTTTATGATGAAGACTATTGAATACAAATGGAATTTATTGGAGAGAATTAAACGCAACTCTGAAGATTGGGATCTCGACAAAGGTAAGGAGTCAGGTATAACACCTAAGTTTGATTGTGTTAAATCTTTTATGGATACCGATGTTTTCCGGAAATTTAGCACTAAATATGGACTTGACTCTGAGATAGTAGCTTCTTTCTGTGAATCCTTTGCTACTCATGTTGATCTCCCCAAGGATAAGTGGTTTAAATATAATCCTCCCATTGAAACAAAAGTAGTTGCACCTATTAAATTTGAAGAAAAGACTATCACTTATAATGATCCTGTTGTTCCCACTTCTTATGTTGAGAAACCACCTTTCCCTGTTAGAATAAAGGATCATGCAAAAGCTTCAACTGTGATTCATAAAACTAATATTAGAACTTATACACCTCCTGATCAAATTAAAGTTGAACCTAATATTGCTATTGTCAAAGATCTCCTGGCTGATAATATCGATGGGCATGTTATTTATTTCTGTGATGAGACTGCTAGAATTGCTAAACCTGGTGCTAAAGATAAACATAGACCTGATATTTCTTTTAAAATAGGAGATCATTGCTATCATGGCTTATGTGATATGGGTGCTAGTGCTAGTGCAATACCTATTTCCTTATACAAAGAAATTATGCATGATATTGCACCAGCTGAGATAGAAGGTATTGATGTTACCATTAAGCTTGCTAATAGAGATACTATTTCACCGATTGGGATTGTTAGAGACGTTGAAGTCTTGTGTGGGAAGGCTAAATATCCTGCTGATTTTCTTGTTCTTGGTTCCCCTCAATATAGCTTTTGTCCCATTATATTTGGTAGACCCTTCTTGAACACTGTTAATGCTAAGATAGACTGCAATAAGGACATTGTTTCTGTTGGTTTAGGGAATATGTCTCATGAGTTTAATTTTGCTAAATTTCATAGACAACCCCATGATAAAGAATTTCCTAGTAAAGATGAATTATTGGTCTTTCTTCTATTGCCGTGCCTCCTACTAATCCATTAGAACAATATTTGCTAGACCATGAAAATGATATGTTCATGAATGAAAGAAGGGAAATAGATGAAGTATTCTTTAAACAAGGACCTATTTTGAAACACAACTTGCCCATTGAAATCCTAGGGGATCCTCCTCCACCCAAGGGTGATCCCGTGTTTGAGCTTAAACCATTACCTGATACTCGTAAATATGCTTATGTTGATGAAAAGAAAATATATCATGTTATTATTAATGCTAACCTTTCATAGAAGGAGGGAGAGAAATTATTGAAAACTCTGAAGAAGCACCCTGCTGCTATTGGATATACTCTTGATGATCTTAAGGGCATTAGTCCCACTCTATGTCAACATAAAATAAATTTGGAGGAGGACGCCAAACCAGTTATTGATCACCAACGACGTCTAAATCCTAAGATGAAAGAAGTGGTGAGAAAGGAAATATTAAAGCTCCTTGAGGTAGGTATAATTTATCCCGTTGTTGATAGTCAGTGGGTAAGTCATGTTCATTGTGTCCCTAAGAAGGGAGGTATTACTGTTGTTCCTAATGATAAAGATGAATTGATCCCACAAAGAATTATTACAGGTTATAGGATGGTAATTGATTTCCGAAAATTAAATAAGGCTACTAAAAAGATCATTACCCCTTACCTTTTATTGATCAAATGCTAGAAAGATTATCCAAACATACACATTTTTGATTTCTAGATGGTTACTCAGGCTTCTCTCAAATACATGTGTCAACTGATGATCAATCAAAGACCACTTTTACTTGCCCTTTCGGTACTTTTGCTTATAGACGTATACCTTTTGGTTTATGTAATGCACCTGCTACCTTTCAAAGATGCATGATGGCTATATTCTCTGACTTTTGTGAAAAGATATGTGAGGTTTTCATGGATGATTTCTCCGTTTATGGATCCTCTTTTGATGATTGCTTAAGCAACCTTGATCGACTTTTGCAGAGATGTGAAGAAGCTGATCTTGTCTTGAATTGGGAGAAGTGCCACTTTATTGTTAATGAAGGTATTGTCTTGGGGCATAAAATTTCTGAAAGAGGTATTGAAGTTGACAAAGCTAAAGTTGATGCTATTGAAAAGATGTCGTGTCCCAAGGACATCAAAGGTATAAGAAGTTTTCTGGGTCATGCCGATTTTCATAGGAAGTTCAATACGGACTTCTCAAAAATTTCTCGGCCTCTGACAAATCTATTACAAAAAGATATTCCTTTTGTCTTTGATGATGATTGTGTAGTAGCATTTGAAATACTTAAGAAAGCATTGGTTTCTGCACCTATTGTTCAGCCACCTGATTGGAATTTACCCTTTGAAATTATGTGTGATGCTAGTGATTATGCTGTAGGTGTTGCTCTAGGGAAAAGAGTTGATAAGAAACTAAATGTTATTCAACATGCTAGCAAAACTCTAGACAATGCCCAGAGAAATTATGCTACTACTGAAAAGGAATTTTTAGCAGTTGTATTTGCTTGTGATAAGTTCAGACCTTATATTGTTGATTCTAAAGTAACTATTCACACTGATCATGCTGCTATTAAATACCTTATGGATAAGAAAGATGCCAAACCTAGACTTATTAGATGGGTTCTCTTGCTACAAGAATTTGATTTGCATATTATTGATAGAAAGAGAGCTGAGAAACCCGTTGCAGACAACTTGTCTAGGTTAGAGAATGTTCTTGATGACCCACTACCTATTGATGATAGCTTTCTTGATGAACAATTAAATGTCATAAATGCTTCTCGTGCTGCTACATGGTATGCTGATTATGCTAATTATATTGTTGCTAAATTTTTACCACCTAGTTTCACATACCAGCAAAAGAAAAAGTTCTTCTATTATTTGAGACATTACTTTTGGGATGACCCACATCTGTATAAAGAAGGACTAGATGGTATTATTAGACAATGTGTACCTGAGCATGAACAGGAACAGATCCTACGCAAGTGTCACTCCGAGGCTTACGGAGGACACCATGCTGGAGATAGAACTCCACATAAGGTATTGCAATCCGGTTTTTATTGGCCTACTCTCTTCAAGGATGCCCGTATGTTTGTCTTGTCTTGTGATGAATGTCAAAGAATTGGTAATATTAGTAGATGTCAAGAAATGCCTATGAACTATTCACTTGTTATTGAACCATTTGATTGTAACACCCCGGATGTAACTTTCCATATTTGTACTCCAACTCTTGCCGTTTCCCGCGTTAAGTTATTTTATTTTCTCGGGTTCGGGTCTTTGTCTCCATGTGTTGTTGTCTTGGTCATGCATCTCATATCATGTCATCATGTGCATTGCATTTGCATACGTGTTCGTCTCATGCATTCGAGCATTTTCCCCGTTGTCCGTTTTGCATTCCGGTGCTTCGTTCTCCTCCGGTGGTCTTTTCTAACTTTCTTTCGTGTGTGGGGATTAAACATTTCCGGATTGGACCGAGACTTGCCAAGCGGCCTTGGTTTACTACCGGTAGACCGCCTGTCAAGTTTCGTGTCATTTGGACTTCGTTTGCTACTCCAACGGTTAACCGAGGGACCGAAAAGGCCTTGTGTGTGTTGCAGCCCAACACCCGTCCAATTTGGCCCAAAACCCACCAAACTCTGATCCATGTCCTAGAGCGTTCGATCACGATCGCGTGGCCGAAAACCGCACCTCATTTGGACTCTCCTAGCTCCCTCTATGCCTATTTAAAGACCCCTCCGTTTTCGGATCTCCCCTCTCCCCGAAACCCTAAAAATTCATCCCTCCGCCGCCGGACATGTCCGCCTCCTAGCGGATGAAATCGCCGCCGCTGCCCCGTGCCAATCGCGCGCCGACACGTGGCACTCGTCGCCTCCCACCGCCGCCGGCCCGCGGAGCCCGATCCGGGCCCCCGCGAGCCCACGTCGCCCGCCGCCTCCTTCCAGCCCCGCGCCGTCCGACCCCGCCGCCTTCTCCAACTCCGGTGGCCGGCGCCGCCGCGCCGCACCCTCGCGCCATCGCCGCCTCCGGCCTCCACGGCCACCGCCCCTCGCCCAGCCGCCGCCTCGCCGCTGCCGCCCGGTCGCCGAGCCGCCCGGATCCGCCCGCTCGGCCGCCTCCCCGCCTCGCCGCCGGCCAGATCCGGCAATGGGAGGGCCGGATCCGCCGCCACCGACCCTGGCCGCCGCCGTCTGCTTCATCTCCGGCGAGTCCTCCGCCACCTCGGTTCGCGCGCCGCGAGGAACCCTAGATCTAGCGGTTGACTTTTTCCCCTCTCCTCCTAGTTTTTATGCATAATTTGACCGGCCGTATCTCCGCATCCGTAGCTCCGTTTTGGACATATAGTATATCAAAATGTTTGTCTCGATGGGAACATCATTTCATTCCATTGCATCATTTTCATTTGAGCTCATCTTGACGCCCGAAATGCTGTTAGAAGGAGGCTTCATGAGTTAATTGTCAGATCTGCTAGTTCATCTTAGACTTTTGTCATTTTTGCCATGATTGTTGTGTGCATGATATGCCTATGAGTCCTACATATGTTTTGTTAAGGATTTTTTCTTCTTTCCAGAGGTGCAACCCATGCATTTTTGTGATGTGTGTGGTGACTTGTGCAAGCTTGCAAAGTGAGGCACCCGGTAAATCTGTTTTCAGGGACTTGGTAGTTTTCACTAAGTCTGGGATTATTTAGTTCATGATGCCATATGTTCATGATGTTTCCTAGTGATCCGTGCCTCTTTTGAGGATGATAAGTAAAGGATTTTTGTTAATCTTGTTATGCTCTATCCATTCATGCCTTTGTTTGCAATTATGGAGCACCCTAGCCTGAGTCAATCGAGCTCTACTTTTGCTTCATTGTGAATCTGGGCAGATCGTCAACTTGTTTGCGATTTAGCCGATGTTATTGTAGTTGATCCGTGCATGCTATGCCATTGTTCTTGCCATGTCTAGCTTGTATTTTGTGCCTTCTTTATGGGTGTATGCTTGTCTTGCCATGACTTGCAACGTAGTGAGTGCATCGACCTCGTAAACATGCCTTCGTGAGTTATGTTTCAACAAGTCCCAGTTTTCACTAAGTCTGAAAACTGATTATGTTTTTGCTATGTTTGTGTGCTTGTTAGTATATTTTGTGATCCATTTTGGCTCAAGGTCACTAAGGGACTTTTGTTAAGCTTGTTGAGTAGCTCCATGCCATGTCTTTCTTTGTCATGTTCAGGTCCTGTAGCATGTTGTTTTAATGCTCCGAAGAGGGCTTCATGATCTGAAATTCCAGACAAGTGTCATTTGCGTTTTTGCCATGCTTGTTTGAACCTGTTAATGGATGATTTGGCCGTAGCTCAGTGCTGGACTTTTGTTAAGAATCTTGTGTGCATCCCTACCATGTATTTTGTTGTCATGTTTGGTGGATATAGTATATTAATTTCATTGCATTTACATGCCTACTTGCTGTAAATCGCAGACCGGTGTCATTCTTGAATCGCTTACCATTTCCAAACCGTAACTCCGATTCCGGCGTTCTTTATACCGTTTTGAAGCGATTTCATCTCATCTTTCCAGTGGCACCCTTGGAATTCCAAGTTGAGGCCAGGTTCATGCATTTCCTGTCATATCTTGCATTTTGCATCCCGCATCGCATCCCGCATAGCATATCATCATTGCATCATATCGCTTGATCCTTGCACGGGGTTGATTGTGTCCTTGTTGCTTGTTTGTCTTGTTTGGGTAGAGCCGGGAGACGAGTTCGCTAACGAGGAGCCCGTTGAGTTTGCTCTTGAGGATCCAGTCAACTCTGACAACTGTGTAGGCAAGATGATCATACCCTCGAAATCACTACTATCTTTGTTGTGCTAGTTTGCTCGCTCTTTGCTATGCCATTGCTACAATGCCTACCACTTGCTTGCAAGCCTCCCAAATTTCCATGTCCAACCTCTAACCCACCTTGTCCTAGCAAACCGTTGATTGGCTATGTTACCGCTTTGCTCAGCCCCTCTTATAGCGTTGCTAGTTGCAGGTGAAGATTGGAGGCCGTTCCTTGTTGGAACATCTTTTATTTACTTGTTGGGATATCATTATATTGCTATGTTATCTTAATGCATCTATATACTTGGTAAAGGGTGGAAGGCTCGGCCTCTCGCCTAGTGTTTTGTTCCACTCTTGCTGCCCTAGTTTCCGTCATATCGGTGTTATGTTCCCGGATTTTTGTGTTCCTTACGCGGTTGGGTTATAATGGGAACCCCTTGATATTTCGCCTTGATTAAAGCTTGTCCAGCAATGCCCAACCTTGGTTTTACCATTTGCCACCTAGCATTTTCTTCCCTTGGGTTCTGCAGACTCAAGGGTCATCTTATTTTAACCCCCCCGGGCCAGTGCTCCTCTGAGTGTTGGTCCACCTGTCAGCTACCGGTGGCCACCAGGGGCAACTCTGGGCTGGCCTACCCGTACCTAAGACAATCTGAGTGTGCCCTGAGAAAGAGATATGTGCAGCTCCTATCGGGATTGTCGGCACATTCGGGCGGTGTTGCTGGTCTTGTTTTAACCTGTCGAAGTGTCTTGAGTTACCGAGATACCGAGTCTGATCGGAACGTCTTGGGAGGAGGTCTATTCCTTCGTTAACCGTGAGAGCTTGTCACGGGCTAAGTTGGGACTCCCCTGCAGGGATTGAACTTTCGAAAGCCGTGCCCGCGGTTATGGGCAGATGGGAATTTGTTAATGTCCGGTTGTAGACAACTTGAACCTTAAATTAATTAAAATGAATCAACTGAGTGTGTTACCGTGATGGCCTCTTCTCGGCGGAGTCCGGGAAGTGGACACGGTGTTGGAGTAATGTTTGCGCAGGTTGTTCTCTAGCTTCTCGCTCGTGCCTTGCCTCCTCTTCTCGCTCTCTTTTGCGAATAAGTTAGCCACCATACTTGCTAGTCGCTTGCTGCAGCTCCACTCATATTTTACCTTGCCATACCTATAAGCTCAAATAGTCTTGATCGCGAGGGTGCGAGATTGCTGAGTCCCCGTGGCTCACAGATTACTATTACACCAGATGCAGGGCCTGATGATTCCGCTCCAGGAGACGCGTATGAGCTCAAGTGGGAGTTCGACGAAGACTCTCAACGATACTACATTTCCTTTCCCGATGATCAGTAGTGGTGCCCAGTTGGGGGTGATTGGGACCGTGTCGCATGTTGGGTTCTCTTTTATTTTGGCGCCGTAGTCGGGCCATGAGTGTTTGGATGATGTAATGTTATTTATGTTCTTGATTGACGTGGCGAGTGTAAGCCAACTATGTTCTCCCCTTTATTATTCATATTACATGGGATGTTGTGAAGATTGCCTAACTTGCGACATATGCCTTCAATGCGATTATGTCTCTAAGTCGTGCCTCGACACGTGGGAGCTATAGTCGCATCGAGGGTGTTAAAAGTTGGTAATCAGAGCCTTTCCCGACCTTAGGAGCCCCATTGCTTGATCGTTTTTAGCGGCCGAGTTGTGTCTAGAAAAATGTTTTGAGTCATTTAGGAATTATATATCGGAGAGTTTAGGAATTCTTTTTACTTCCCAGTCTCCTCATCGCTCTGGTAAGGCATCCTGACGTAGAGTTTTGACTCTTCTCTACTCAAATTTCACTAAAAAAAATTTTAGGATCACTTGAGTATCTTGGAATTGTTCCGATGGTTTTATGATGAGAACATTGTCTTGGTGCCTCCTGTCAGGGGTTTAGTGGAAGTGTCCCGGGGAGTTGAGCTCTGAGGTGTTGTCATCATAATTTTATCGTTGCAATTCTGGAATACTTGAGATATGTTCACCGACATCGAAAATCTCTTTTATGCAGTTCGTTGGTGAGATAACCTCGACGCCACCCAGTACTGGGGCGGGAGTTCAGGAGTATCGCCATAACTTGTATAACGGATGCTTTTCGAAGGTTGAGGTAGATGGTTTCTGAAGTTTTCTTGATTATGTGTTGAAGGATGGATACAGCTGGATGTAGGATTTGCTAGTTTGGGTGAGATATGATGCTTCCCCTGTATCCCCAACACCTGATTGCATAACCGGAAAAGTTTGGGAGTTTCATAGGTGGGAATTCTAGTAGCTCTAGTTCTTCTTCCACGGATATTGGTTTGAGATTGGGATTTCTTACCGATTATTCGTTCTTGATCCGTACCTTGTTGATTTATTTCTCTACCTTAATTCTACGTGGCTTCTCAATTTATGGATATGTGACCATTTGAAGAGGAATGCATTCGTTCATTTTGTTCGGATGTGAAGACTATATGTTGCAATTTTCATTCCGTTGGATTCAGCTTCAATACTTATCTGTCAATGTGCTAATGGTGGTCAACCTCTTCAGGATGGCTCCTCCAACGCGCATGACTCCGAATCCTGATCCGCCACCTCCTCCACCTCCTCCAGAGGCATGGCAAGCTGTGATGGCCGCAACCAATGCAAACACACAGCTGATCATGCAGATTCTTCAAGAGCGCAATCAAGGCAGTCAAGGGAATCAAGGCAGCAGTCAGAGTCACTTTGCTACACTCAATCAGTTCCTTGCTAACGGGCCAAAGACTTTCAGCAATTGTGTTGAGGCAACCGATGCTGACGATTGGCTTGTGGATCTGTGTAAGCATTTCGAGTGCAGTAACGTCAGGCCTGAGGACTTTGTCAAGTTCGCTTCCTTCCAACTCAAAGATCAAGCTGCAGAATGGTTCCAGCGGTACAAGGATTCCCGAGGTGGACGTGTTATCACTTGGGATGATTTCCGTCGAGATTTCCGAGCTCATCATATTCCGCAGAGCGTAGTTGAAAGCAAGCGTGAGGAATTCCACAATCTGAAGCAAGGCTCTTTGTCTGTCTATGACTACAACAAGTTGTTCCAGAAGCTTGCCCGCTTTGCCAAGCAGGATGTCCCTGATGAGAAGAGCATGATATATCAGTTCAGGGGTGGTCTCAGAGAAGATATTCAGCTCGCTCTTGTTCTCTTTGAGCCCTTGAGGTACGATGAGTTCTACAACATGGCACTGAAGCAAGAGGCTGCTCAGTTGAGGTGTGATGCTTCCAAGAAGCGAGTCAGAGATGTTACTCCTTCTTCCTCTACTCAAGTGGCCAAGCAGCAGAAGTTTTGGCTTCCTCCTCCTCCGTTCCGTCAGCCGTATCAGCAGAAGAGCAAAGGTGGTAGTGGTTCTTCCCACCCACCCAACCCTGGCTTTCAGAACAACACTTCGTCTCAAGCTCCAAGATCGAGTGCTCTGTATCACTGTCCGCTTTCAGAGGTCACGTGCAACAAGTGCTAACAGAAGGGTCACTATGCCAACAAGTGTTTCAACCAGAGGCGTCTTCCTCCTCCTCCTCCTGTTAGATCGGCAAGTACAGCTGTGGTCAAGCATAACCCCAAGCATGCCAAGGTCAATTTGATGAATGCAGCTTAGGCAGAGGACTCGTCAGATGTGATCATGGGTAACCTTCCTGTTAATGATATTCCTGCAAAAGTTCTTTTTGACACTGGTGCATCGCATTGTTTCATCTCGAGACCTTTTGCATCTAAGCATGATTTTGTTACTCAAGTGTTGCCGAAGCCGTTGGCTATCGTCTCTCCGGCCCGTCAAATGACATCTCGAGTATGCGTTCCGGATGTTACTATCACTTTGGGTGACTACAAGTTTCTATCTTCTCCAACGGTTCTCGGTGACTCGGGTATTGATCTTATTCTCGGGATGGATTGGCTTTCTAAGCACAAGGCTCAGCTTGATTGTGCAGCCAGGCAGATTCAATTGACTCATTCGTCTGAGGATGTAATTGTCTTTGCCGCTCTGGATAATACTATCCGTCTGTTTTCTCTCAATGAGAAGGGTGAATTGGATGCCATCTCTCAAATTCTAGTCGTTTGCGAATATCAAGACGTCTTTCCAGAAGAGCTCCCAGGAATGCCTCCGCACCGGCCAATTGAATTCGTTATTGATCTTGAGCCCGGTACGGAACCTGTGTGCAAGCGTCCTTACAAGCTCGGACCTGAAGAGTTGAAAGAGCTGAAGAAGCAACTCGATATGCAAGAGAAAATGGGTCTTATCCGGCCTAGTTCTTCCCCGTGGGGTTGTGGTGTTCTTTTTGTGAAGAAGAAGGATGGAACGGACCGACTTTGTGTTGATTACCGTCCAGTGAACAAGAAGACCATCAAGAACAAATACCCACTTCCCAACATCAATGAGCTGTTCGAACAACTCAAAGGTGCCCAAGTATTCTCCAAGCTTGATCTCCGTATGGGTTATCACCAGATTCGCATTCGTGAAGAAGATATTCCCAAGACAGCATTTAGAACAAGCTTTGGTTCATATGAATACACTGTCATGTCTTTTGGCCTTGCCAACGCTCCTCCGACGTTCTCTCGCATGATGAACTTCATCTTCAATGCCTACACCGATGACTTCGTTTTGGTCTATCTCGACGACATTCTGGTTTTCTCCAAGAACAAGGAAGATCATGCCAAGCACTTGCGTTTGGTTCTTGATAAGCTCAGGGAACATCAGTTCTACGCCAAGTTCTCCAAGTGTGAATTTTGGCTCGATGAGGTTCTTTATCTTGGTCATATCATCTCTGCCAAGGGCATTGCCGTGAATCCTGAGAAGGTGTCTGCAATTGTGAATTGGGAACCTCCTCAGAACGTGAAGCAACTCCGCAGTTTTCTTGGTCTCGCAAGCTATTGTCGAAGATTCATTGAAAACTTTTCTAAGATCGCGAAGCCTCTCTCTAATCTTCTCCAGAAGCATGTCAAGTACGTTTGGTCTCCGGAGTGTGATATTGCTTTCAACACTTTGAAAGAGAAGTTGATCACAGCTCCAGTTCTGACTCCGCCTGATGAATCCAAGCCGTACGAGGTCTTTTGTGATGCCTCTCTCCAAGGTCTTGGTGCAGTATTGATGCAAGAGAAGAAAGTTGTTGCTTATACATCTCGCCAGTTGAAGCCTAATGAGAAGAACTACCCCACTCATGATCTCGAGTTGGCGGCAGTTGTGCATGCTCTTTTGACTTGGAGACATCTTCTCTTGGGAAGAAAAGTGGACATTTTCACTGATCACAAGAGTCTCAAGTACATCTTCACTCAGCCTAATCTCAACCTCAGGCAAACTCGTTGGGTCGAAATGATTCAAGAGTATAATCCGAGTATTGAGTATACTCCAGGCAAGGCCAATGTGATTGCTGACGCTTTGAGCAGAAAGGCCTACTGTAATAGTCTGATTCTCAAGCCTTATCAACCCGAGCTTTGTGAAGCTTTCCGCAAACTTAATCTGCAAGTTGTTCCTCAAGGTTTCCTCGCCAACCTTAAAGTCTCTCCTACCTTAGAAGACCAGATTCGCCAAGCCCAGCTTCTTGATGTTATGGTGAAAAAGGTGAAGATTGGGATTGCCAAGAGTCAGCCCAAGTACAAGTGCTACCGCCTTGATGACAAGGACACTCTCTTCTTCGAGGATCGTATTGTTGTGCCCAAAGGTGACCTCCGTAAAGTGATCATGAACGAGGCTCACAATTCTCTCCTCTCCATCCACCCTGGGAGCACGAAGATGTATCAGGACCTTAAGAAAGCTTATTGGTGGACTCGAATGAAGCGCGAGATCGCTCAATTCGTGAATGAATGTGATGTCTGCAGAAGAGTGAAGGCAGAACACCAAAGGCCAGCAGGTCTCCTCCAACCTCTTGCCATTCCAGAATGGAAGTTTTACCACATTGAGATGGACTTCGTGACTGGGTTTCCAAAGTCCAAGTGTGGCAATGATGCTATATTTGTTGTCATCGACAAACTCACCAAAGTGGCTCACTTTCTTCCTATCAAAGAGTCGATCACTGCAGCTCAATTGGCAGAACTCTATACCTCTCGTATTGTCTCTCTGCACGGTATTCCTCAAGTGATCTCTTCAGACCGTGGCAGCATCTTTACCTCGAAGTTTTGGGGTTCTTTCCAGAAGGCCATGGGCAACAACATCCGCTTCAGCACAGCTTTCCATCCTCAAACAAGCGGTCAAGTCGAGCGTAACAACCAGATTCTTGAAGATATGCTCAGGGCTTGTGTGATCTCCTTTGGCATGAAGTGGGAGGATTGTCTTCCTTATGCTGAATTCTCCTACAACAACAGTTTTCAAGCAAGTTCGGGCAAGGCCCCTTTTGAAATTCTGTATGGCAGGAAGTGTCGTACCCCTCTCAACTGGTCTGAAACCGGTGAACGTCAGCTTTTGGGTAATGACTTAATCACAGAGGCAGAAGAAATGTGCAAAGTCATTCGAGATAACCTCAAAGCAGCCCAATCCCGCCAGAAGAGCTACTATGATAGTAAGCACCGTGATTTGGCTTTCGAGATCGGAGATCATGTTTACCTCCGTGTCTCTCCTATGAAAGGTACTCGTCGCTTCGGTATCAAAGGGAAGCTTGCCCCTAGATACATGGGACCTTTCAAGATTGTCAGCAAGAGAGGCGACCTCGCCTATCAACTCGAGCTTCCTTCAAACCTTGCAAATGTTCATGATGTGTTCCATGTCTCTCAGCTTCGAAAGTGTTCAAGACTCCTGACCGCACCGTCAACTTCGAGGACATTGAGCTCCAAGAAGATCTCTCTTATCGTGAGCACCCAGTTGCTATTCTTGAAGAGACTGAACGCAAGACTCGCAACAAGTCAATCAAATTTCTCAAAGTCAAGTGGTCACACCATTCCGACCGTGAAGCTACCTGGGAACGCGAGGATCACCTCCGTTCTGAGTACCCGGCGTTCTTTCAGTCCTAGATCTCGGGACGAGATCCTTTCGTAGTGGTGGAGTGTTGTAACACCCCGGATGTAACTTTCCATATTTGTACTCCAACTCTTGCCGTTTCCGGCGTTAAGTTATTTTATTTTCTCGGGTTCGGGTATTTGTCTCTATGTGTTGGTGTCTTGGTCATGCATCTCATTTCATGTCATCATGTGCATTGCATTTGCATACGTGTTCGTCTCATGCATTCGAGCATTTTCCCCGTTGTCCGTTTTGCATTCCGGTGCTTCGTTCTCCTCCGGTGGTCTTTTCTAGCTTTCTTTCGTGTGTGGGGATTAAGCATTTCCGGATTGGACCGAGACTTGCCAAGCAGCCTTGGTTTACTACCGGTAGACCGCCTGTCAAGTTTCGTGTCATTTGGACTTCGTTTGATACTCCAACGGTTAACCGAGGGACCGAAAAGGCCTTGTGTGTTGCAGCCCAACACCCCTCAAATTTGGCCCAAAACCCACCAAACTCTGCTCCATGTCCTAGGGCGTTCGATCACGATCGCGTGGCCGAAAACCGCACCTCATTTGGACTCTCCTAGCTCCCTCTATGCCTATTTAAAGACCCCTCCGTTTTCGGATCTCCCCTCTCCCCGAAACCCTAAAAATTCATCCCTCCACCGCCGGACATGTCCGCCTCCTAGCGGACGAAATAGCCGCCGCCGCCCCGCGCCAATCGCACGCCGACACGTGGCACTCGTCGCCTCCCACCGCCGCCGGCCCGCGGAGCCCGATCAGGGCCCCCGCGAGCCCACGTCGCCCGCCGCCTCCTTCCAGCCCCGCGCCGTCCGACCCCGCTGCCTTCTCCAACTCCGGTGGTCGGCGCCGCCGCCCCGCACCCTCGCGCCATCGCCGCCTCCGGCCGCCACGGCCACCGCCCCTCGCCCAGCCGCCGCCTCGCCGCTGCCGCCCGGTCGTCGAGCCGCCGGGATCCGCCCGCTCCGCCGCCTCGCCGCCGGCCAGATCCGGCCGCGGGAGGGCCGGATCCGCCGCCACCGACCCCGGCCGCCGCCGTCTGCTTCGTCTCCGGCGAGTCCGCCGCCGCCTCGGTTCACGCGCCGCGAGGAACCCTAGATCTAGCGGTTGACTTTTTCCCCTCTCCTCCTAGTTTTTATGCATACTTTGACCGGCTGTATCTCCGCATCCGTAGCTCCGTTTTGGACATATAATATATCAAAATGTTCGCCTCGATGGGCACATCATTTCATTCCATTGCATCATTTTCATTTGAGCTCATCTTGATGCCCGAAATGCTGTTAGAAGGAGGCTTCGTGAGTTAACTGTCAGATCTCCTAGTTCATCTTAGACTTTTGTCATTTTTGCCATGATTATTGTGTGCATGATATGCCCATGAGTCCTTCATATGTTTTGTGAACGATTTTGTCTTATTTCCAGAGGTGCAACCCATGCATTTTTGTGATGTGTGTGGTCACTTGTGCAAGCTTGCAAAGTGAGGCACCCGGTAAATCTGTTTTCAGGGACTTGGTAGTTTTCACTAAGTCTGGGATTATTTAGTTCATGATGCCATATGTCCATGCTGTTTCCTAGTGATCCGTGCCTCTTTTGAGGATGATCAGTAAAGGAGTTTTGTTAATCTTGTTATGCTATATCCATCCATGTCTTTGTTTGCAATTATGGAACAACCTAGCTTGAGTCAATCGAGCTCTACTTTTGCTTCGTTGTGAATCTGGGCAGATCGTCAACTTGTTTGCGATTTTGCCGATGCTATTGTAGTTGATCCGTGCATGCTATGCCATTGTTCTTGCCATGTCTAGCTTGTATTTTATGCCTTCTTTATGGGTGTAAGCTTGCCTTGCCATGACTGGCACCGTAGTGAGTGCATCGAGCTCGTTTACATGGCTCAAGGTCACTAAGGGACTTTTGTTAAGCTTGTTGAGTAGCTCCATGCCATGTCTTTCTTTGTCATGTTCAGGTCCTGTAGCATGTTGTTTTAATGCTCCGAAGAGGGCTTCATGATCTGAAATTCCAGACAAGTGTCATTTGCGTTTTTGCCATGCTTGTTTGAACCTGTTAATGGATGATTTGGCCGTAGCTCAGTGCTGGACTTTTGTTAAGCATCTTGTGTGCATCCCTTCCATATATTTTTTTGTCATGTTTGGTGGCTGTAGCATGTTAATTTCGTTGCATTTAGATGCCTACTTGCTGTAAATCGCAGACCGGTGTCATTCTTAAATCGCTTGCCATTTCCAAACCGTAACTCCGATTCGGGCGTTCTTTATATCGTTTTCAAGCGATTTCATCTCATCTTTCCAGTGGCACCCTTGGAATTCCAAGTTGAGGCCAGGTTCATGCATTTCCTATCATATCTTGCATTTTGCATCCCGCATAGCATATCATCATTGCATCATATCGCTTGATCCTTGCACGGGGTTGATTGTGTCCTTGTTGCTTGTTTGTTTTGTTTGGGTAGAGCTGGGAGACGAGTTCGCTAACGAGGAGCCCGTTGAGTTTGCTCTTGAGGATCCAGTCAACTCTGACAACTGTGCAGGCAAGATGATCATACCCTCGAAATCACTACTATCTTTGCTATGCTAGTTTGCTCGCTCTTTCTTATGCCATTGCTCCGATGCCTACCACTTGCTTGCAAGCCTCCCAAATTGCCATGTCAAACCTCTAACCTACCTTGTCCTAGCAAACCGTTGATTGGCTATGTTACCGCTTTGCTCAGCCCCTCTTATAGCGTTGCTAGTTGCAGGTGAAGATTGGAGGCCGTTCCTTGTTGGAACATCTTTTATTTACTTCTTGGGATATCATTATATTGCTATGTTATCTTAATGCATCTATATACTTGGTAAAGGGTGGAAGGCTCGGCCTCTCGCCTAGTGTTTTGTTCCACTCTTGCCGCCCTAGTTTCCGTCATATCGGTGTTATGTTCCCGGATTTTTGTGTTCCTTACGCGGTTGGGTTATAATGGGAACCCCTTGATATTTTGCCTTGATTAAAGCTTGTCCAGCAATGCCCAACCTTGGTTTTACCATTTGCCACCTAGCCTTTTCTTCCCTTGGGTTCTGCAGACTCAAGGGTCATCTTATTTTAACCCCCCGGGCCAGTGCTCCTCTGAGTGTTGGTCCACCTGTCAGCTGCCGGTGGCCACCAGGGGCAACTCTGGGTTGGCCTACCCGTACCTAAGACAATCTGAGTGTGCCCTGAGAAAGAGATATGTGCAGCTCCTATCGGGATTGTCGGCACATTCGGGCGGTGTTGCTGGTCTTGTTTTAACCTGTCGAAGTGTCTTGAGTTACCGAGATACCGAGTCTGATCGGAACGTCTTGGGAGGAGGTCTATTCCTTCATTGACCATGAGAGCTTGTCATGGGCTAAGTTGGGACTCTCCTGCAGGGATTGAACTTTTGAAAGCCGTGCCCGCGGTTATGGGCAGATGGGAATTTGTTAATGTCCGGTTGTAGACAACTTGAACCTTAAATTAATTAAAATGAATCAACTGAGTGTGTTACCGTGATGGCCTCTTCTCGGCGGAGTCCAGGAAGTGAACACGGTGTTGGAGTAATGTTTGCGCAGGTTGTTCTCTAGCTTCTCGCTCGTGCCTTGCCTCCTCTTCTCGCTCTCTTTTGCGAATAAGTTAGCCACCATACTTGCTAGTCGCTTGCTGCAGCTCCACTCATATTTTACCTTGCCATACCTATAAGCTCAAATAGTCTTGATCGCGAGGGTGCGAGATTGCTGAGTCCCCGTGGCTCATAGATTACTATTACACCAGATGCAGGGCCTGATGATTCTGCTCCAGGAGACGCGTATGAGCTCAAGTGGGAGTTCGACGAAGACTCTCAACGATACTACGTTTCCTTTCCCATGATCAGTAGTGGTGCCCAGTTGGGGGTGATTGGGACCGTGTCGCATGTTGGGTTCTCTTTTATTTTGGCGTCGTAGTCGGGCGATGAGTGTTTGGATGATGTAATGTTATTTATGTTCTTGATTGACGTGGTGAGTGTAAGCCAACTATGTTCTCCCCTTTATTATTCTTGGTTGGTGCGGCTCCCTTTGTCTTGGAGGTATCCGAGTCGAAGGGCTGCGCTGTTGCGGCGGTCTTGAGGGCGAGCTTGAGCGTCATCAAGGCTTCCTTGGCGTCCACCTTGATGGTGAGGACACCCTCGCTCCCCGGCATCTTCGTGAGGTTGTAAGCCAGATGGGTTGCTGCCATGAACTGGGCCAGAGCTGGGTACCCGAGGATGGCGTTGTACGGGAGGCTGATGTGGGCGATGTCAAAGTCAATGAGCTTGGTGCGGTAATTGTCGTGCATGCCGAAGGTCACGGGGAGGCGGATCTGCTCCAGGGGCGGGCGGAGCCTCCACCAACCCCTGAGAAAGGCTTGCTAGGGCGGAGCCGCTCAAGCGGTACATGAAGAAGGCTGAAGACCTCGACGGAGAGCATGTTGAGGCCGGCGCCGTCATTGATGAGCGTCTAGCTGATGGACACGTGACAGATGGTGGGCGTGCAAAGCATTTGGAGCGCACCCGAGCTGATGGTGGAGGCGGGATGATCCCCTGAGTCGAAGGTGAGGTCGGCCTCAGGCGCGTCCCAGCCCGGCGGAGCCCCCGGGCGCTTGGAAGCGGCGCCGACCTGGCAAAAGACTGCTTGACGTGAAGATCCGAGGGTGGTGTTTGTGCTCATCCGAGGAGGGCCGCAACTGCGTGGTGCGCCGGTGCCCCGTAGCGTGCGGCGAAGAGGCCACGCAACTCCTCCCAAGATGCCACCGTGGATCCGGGGAGGTTGAGCAGCCAGGCGCACGGTGCGCTAGTGAGAGGCATGGGAAGCCAGTTGGCCATGACCTTGTCCTCGCCCCGGCCTTAAGGACGGCCTCCTAATACGCCAGCAGGAAAGCCGTCGGGTCTGCTGCGCCGCCGTAGCGCGGCGGCATCTCCGGCTTGAACTTGGGTGGCCACTTCACCCGCCGCAGGGCGGGAGCAAGGGCTTGGAGCCCCCGAGCGTCGCTCTGGGCACCCGTAGATCCAGCTGGCAGGGCGGTGCCGGCCATGGAGAATGGGTGTGAAGATGGTGGAGCGTGAATAGACGGAAGGAAAACTCCGGTGCACCCGCTACCTGGCGCGCCAAATGTCGGATCACGGGTTCCGGCAAAACCCTTAAGGTTCGAACACTGGGGTGGGCGCGAAGATCTCCCCCTACCGATCCATGTCCTAGCTTCGCTAAGATCTCACGGGCTAACTCGACGAACTCAAAAACACACAGGGCACAGGATTTATACTGGTTCGGGCCACCGTTGTGGTGTAATACCCTACTCCAGTGTGGTGCAGTGGATTGCCTCTTGGGCTGAGGATGAACAGTACAAGGGGAAGAACAGCCTCCTGAGGAGAGGTGTTCTTGTGCTCGGTGAACTTGTGGTTGTTCCGGTCTCTCCCCTAGCTATGGTGGTGGCTAGTCCTATTTATAGAGGCCCTGGTCCTCTCCCCAAATATTGAGTCGAAAGGGAGCCAACAACGGCCAATTTGAAAGGGGACAGCTAGTACAGCTTATCCTGACAAAAGAAGTCCTCGCCTGCCAAAGGCTCTGGTGGTGACGCCGCCTTGGGCTCCATGGTGACCTCCGTCTTGCCGTCCTGGTGGTCTTGGTCTCATTGCACTGATATGGAAACCTTTACTTGACGCTTCAGTACTCTGCATCTGCGCTTGCCTCCTTAGCACCAAAGAGGAAACAAGGACATTGTGCGCGCCGGTGCCCGCCTGGCCTTGGTCGTCATGGCTCACGTCACTAGAACCTCGTGAGGTTTGTCTTGCCTTGAACTCTCCACCCCTCGTGAGCCAGCCTAGTGAGGCCGCTCCTGAGGAGGTCTTGTGTCGTCCGCCTCGCGAGGCTTGGCCCCTCGCGAGGGTCTCGAAAGCTTGTTGGTGAAGATGGGCCGTACGGGCCCGCTCGCAGAGCCACGTCGTGGGCCGTAGGCAGGCAAGTCTGGGGACCCCCATTCCCAGAACACCGACAATCACCATCATTATCACCATCCTCCTCTCTTTTACGCAGTCCACTCTCCCGCACCCCGCTGTAATCCCTACTTGAACATGGTGCTTTATGCCACATATTATGATCCAATGATGTGTTGCCATCCTATGATGTTTTAAGTAGATATCCTTTGTCTTTGGGTTGATTGATGATCTAGATTGGTATGAGTTGTATGTTTTACTTTGGTGTTATCCTCTGGTGCCCTCCATGTCGCGCAAGCGTGAGGGATTCCCACTATGGGGTGTTGCAATATGTCCATGGTTTGCTTATTGTCTGCGTTGCGTGAGTGACTGAAACACAAACACGGATAAGTGGGGCATGGCGTATGGGAATAAACAGGACTTGATACTTTAATGCTATGGTTGGGTTTTACCTTAATGATCTTTAGTAGTTGCGGGTACTTGCTAGAGTTCCAATCATAAGTGCATATGATCCAAGAAGAGAAAGTATGTTAGCTTATGCCTCTCCCATATGAAATTGCAATAGTGAGTACCAGTCTTGTTAACAACTGCCTAGGACAATTCCGCACACCGATCCACCATTATTCCACACTCGCTATTTATAATATTTAGTAATATATTCTAAATTTATGATAACAGCCCCTACTTTTATATTTTATCTCTCCGATATCATGCAAAGTTATCCTCTTCGTACCCACAACGTAGTTTTATTTCTCATTTCTAGTTGGAGGCAAACGTTCGGTGTACGTAGAGTCGTATCAGTGGTAGATAGGGCTTGAGAGAATATTGATCTTACCTTTAGCTCCTTGTGGGTTCGACACTCCATACTTATCACTTCCACCTTTGGAAATTGCTATGATAATTCCCTGCACTTGGGGATTATCAGATGACCAGAACGAGGCCCGTCGCATAGTTCGATGCTCTAAAGCCTACAAAGTTCACGAAGGCGAACTCTATAAGAAAAGTACATCTGGAGTTCTTCAAAGATGTATCTCCGAAGAGGAGGGCAGCAGCTCTTGGACAAAATATATGTTGGTCTTAGTGGCCACTAGCTGCAGCTCGGGCCCTTGTAAGCAAGGCCTTCCGTATAGGTTTCTTTTGGCCAACAGCCCAAGCAGATGCACAGGCCCTTGTACAACGTTGTGTAGGATGTTAGCTTTTCGCCAATCAAAGTAATATGCCGCCCACTGCCCTAAGAAAAATCCCCATTACCTGGACTTTTGCGGTCTAGGGGCTAGATACGGTCGAACCCCTTAAAGGGGGCAGCCACAAGAAGAAATATTTGCTGGTTATGGTGATAAATTCACTAAGTGGATAGAGGCCAAACCGGTAAAAGCGGCTGAAGCTGGGCCGGTGATCGACTTTATATCTGGCGTTGTACACTGTTATGGTGTTCCACACAGCATCATTACTGATAATGGCTCTAACTTCATAGCCGATGAGGTGAAAAATTGGTGTGCTAACCTTGGCATTAAGCTCGATTACGCCTCTGTATATCACCCTCAAACAAACGGGCAAGTCAAATGGGCTAATGGTCTAATAATGAGCGGCATCAAACCCAGACTAGTGTGATCCCTACGGGAGTCAGATAAACATTGTGTCGGGGAACTTTATTCCGTACTCTGGGGACTGCGGACCACTTTTGCTTCATTGAGTCAATCGAGCTCTACTTTTGCTTCATTGTGAATCTGGGCAGATCGTCAACTTGTTTGCAATTTTGCCGATGCTATTGTAGTTGATCCGTGCATGCTATGCCATTGTTCTTGCCATGTATAGCTTGTATTTTGTGCCTTATTTATGGGTGTATGCTTGCCTTGCCATGACTGGGACCGTAGTGAGTGCATCGAGCTCGTTTACATGCCTTCGTGAGTTATGTTTCAGCATGTCCCAGTTTTCACTAAGTCTGAAAACTGATTATGTTTTTGCTATGTTCGTGTGCTTGTTAGTATATTTTGTGATCCCTTTTGGCTCAAGGTCACTAAGGGACTTTTGTTAAGATTGTTGAGTAGCTCCATGCCATGTCTTTCTTTGTCATGTTCAGGTCCTGTAGCATGTTGTTTTAATGCTCCGAAGAGGGCTTCATGATCTGAAATTCCAGACAAGTGTTAATTTCACTAATTCCAGCAAGTGTTAATTTCACTAAGTCTGAGATCTGTTTGTCATTTGCGTTTTTTCCATGCTTGTTTGAACCTGTTAATGGATGATTTGGCCGTAGCTCAGTGCTGGACTTTTGTTAAGCATCTTGTGTGAATCCCTTCCATATTTTTTTTTGTCATGTTTGGTGGCTGTAGCATGTTAATTTCGTTGCATTTAGATGCCTACTTGCTGTAAATCGCAGACCGGTGTCATTCTTAAATCGCTTGCCATTTCCAAACCGTAACTCCGATTCGGGCGTTCTTTATATCGTTTTCAAGCGATTTCATCTCATCTTTCCAGTGGCACCCTTGGAATTCCAAGTTGAGGCCAGGTTCATGCATTTCCTATCATATCTTGCATTTTGCATCCCGCATAGCATATCATCATTGCATCATATCGCTTGATCCTTGCACGGGGTTGATTGTGTCCTTGTTGCTTGTTTGTTTTGTTTGGGTAGAGCTGGGAGACGAGTTCGCTAACGAGGAGCCCGTTGAGTTTGCTCTTGAGGATCCAGTCAACTCTGACAACTGTGCAGGCAAGATGATCATACCCTCGAAATCACTACTATCTTTGCTATGCTAGTTTGCTCGCTCTTTGCTATGCCATTGCTCCGATGCCTACCACTTGCTTGCAAGCCTCCCAAATTGCCATGTCAAACCTCTAACCTACCTTGTCCTAGCAAACCGTTGATTAGCTATGTTACCGCTTTGCTCAGCCCCTCTTATAGCGTTGCTAGTTGCAGGTGAAGATTGGAGGCCGTTCCTTGTTGGAACATCTTTTATTTACTTCTTGGGATATCATTATATTGCTATGTTATCTTAATGCATCTATATACTTGGTAAAGGGTGGAAGGCTCGGCCTCTCGCCTAGTGTTTTGTTCCACTCTTGCCGCCCTAGTTTCCGTCATATCGGTGTTATGTTCCCGGATTTTTGCGTTCCTTACGCGGTTGGGTTATAATGGGAACCCCTTGATATTTCGCCTTGATTAAAGCTTGTCCAGCAATGCCCAACCTTGGTTTTACCATTTGCCACCTAGCCTTTTCTTCCCTTGGGTTCTGCAGACTCAAGGGTCATCTTATTTTAACCCCCCCGGGCCAGTGCTCCTCTGAGTGTTGGTCCACCTGTCAGCTGCCGGTGGCCACCAGGGGCAACTCTGGGTTGGCCTACCCATACCTAAGACAATCTGAGTGTGCCCTGAGAAAGAGATATGTGCAGCTCCTATCGGGATTGTCGGCACATTTGGGCGGTGTTGCTGGTCTTGTTTTAACCTGTCGAAGTGTCTTGAGTTACCGAGATACCGAGTCTGATCGAAACGTCTTGGGAGGAGGTCTATTCCTTCATTTACCATGAGAGCTTGTCATGGGCTAAGTTGGGACTCCCCTGCAGGGATTGAACTTTCGAAAGCTGTGCCCGCGGTTATGGGCAGATGGGAATTTGTTAATGTCCGGTTGTAGACAACTTGAACCTTAAATTAATTAAAATGAATCAACTGAGTGTGTCACCGTGATGGCCTCTTCTCGGCGGAGTCCGGGAAGTGGACACGGTGTTGGAGTAATGTTTGCGCAGGTTGTTCTCTAGCTTCTCGCTCGTGCCTTGCCTCCTCTTCTCGCTCTCTTTTGCGAATAAGTTAGCCACCATACTTGCTAGTCGCTTGCTGCAGCTCCACTCATATTTTACCTTGCCATACCTATAAGCTCAAATAGTCTTGATCGCGAGGGTGCGAGATTGCTGAGTCCCCGTGGCTCATAGATTACTATTACACCAGATGCAGGGCCTGATGATTCCGCTCCAGGAGACGCGTATGAGCTCAAGTGGGAGTTCGACGAAGACTCTCAACGATACTATGTTTCCTTTCCCGATGATCAATAGTGGTGCCCAGTTGGGGGTGATTGGGACCGTGTCGCATGTTGGGTTCTCTTTTATTTTGGCGCCATAGTCGGGCGATGAGTGTTTGGATGATGTAATGTTATTTATGTTCTTGATTGACGTGGCGAGTGTAAGCCAACTATGTTCTCCCCTTTATTATTCATATTACATGGGATGTTGTGAAGATTTCCTAACTTGCGACATATGCCTTCAATGCGATTATGTCTCTAAGTCGTGCCTCGACACGTGGGAGCTATAGTCGCATCGAGGGTGTTACATTGATGCTTGGGGCTTTGATTATATGGGAGCTTTTCCTTCCTCTAATGGGTATCCACATATCTTAGTTGTTGTTGATTACGTTACTAAGTGGGTAGAAGCTATTCCAACTAGTAGTGATGATCATAACACCTCTATTAAGATGCTTAAAAAAGTTATTTTCCGAGGTTTGGTGTCCCTAGATATTTAATGACTGATGGTGGTTCACATTTTATTCATGGTGCCTTTCGTAAAATGCTTGCTAAGTATGACGTTAATCATAGAATTGCATCTCCTTATCACCCACAGTCTAGTGGTCAAGTAGAATTGAGTAACAAAGAGCTCAAATTAACTTTGCAAAAGACTGTTAATAGATCTAGAAAGAATTGGTCCAAGAAACTTGATGATGCATTATGGGCCTATAGAACTGCATATAAAAATCCTATGGGTATGTCTCCATATAAAATGGTTTATGGTAAAGCATGTCACTTACCTCTTGAACTAGAACATAAGGCATATTGGGCCATTAAAGAGCTCAATTATGATTTCAAACTTGCCGGTGAGAATATGTTATTTGACATTAACTCAATTGATGAATGGAGAACCCAGGCTTATGAAAATGCCAAATTGTTTAAAGAAAAAGTTAAAAGATGGCATGACAAAAGGATACAAAAGCATGATTTTAATGTAGGTGATTATGTATTGTTATACAACTCTCGTTTATGATTTTTTTAAGGCAAACTCCTCTCTAAATGGTAAGGTCCATACGTTATCGAGGAGGTCTATCGTTCTGGTGCCATAAAAATCAACAACTTCGAAGGCACAAATCCGAGGGTGGTGAAAGGTCAAAGAATCCAACATTATATCTCAGGCAATCCTATAAATGTTCAAACCAATGTTATTGAAACCGTAACCCCGGAGGAATACATAAGGGACACTTTCCAGAATGTTTCAGACTCCGAAAAGGAATAGGTATGTGGTACGGTAAGTAAACCGACTCCAAAACAGTTCTAATGGCAATTTTTCTTTGTTTTGGAGCATTTAGAAAAATAGGAAAATATGAAGCAGACCGGAAAGGACACGAGGCTTCCACGAGGGTGGAGGGCACGGCCTACCCCCCTGGGCGCGCCCCCTCCTACCTAGTGGGCACCTCGTGTGCTCTCCAGACTCCGTTTTCTTGCACAATACTTCTTTTGGTCGGTAAAAAATCATTAATCTCCCGAAGGTTTTGACCACGTATCACGCAAATATCTCTTGTCTTTGTTTCGAGCTGTTTTTCTGACAGATCTAGGTCGTCATGTCGTCTTCAAGTGCCCCCAAGGACAAGTTCTTCAAGAAGGTCATCAACCCCTACCTCGCGGAGGTGCTGCAACACCCTCAAACCATTGAGATGCGTGAGGGGTTGTTGCACATCCATGATGTTGAGGGACCAAGGAGGACAGGAAGCACGGAGGCAAGGCTCGAGGCATTGGAGCAACAAGTTTTCAAGTGTTAGGAGATGGTGGAGTGTGGACTCGACTCCAATCACATTATGATCACGGAGTTCATCAGCAAGCACAAGCTGGACGTCAAGGAAATTGGGGAGGCCATCTTCAAGCTTCATGAGAAAATCGAGCACCTCCAAGCCTAGATCTATGACCTGCAAAATCAAAACTGTGAGTATGAATATAGATTCAAGAGGATGAGTTTGGTTGCAGATTTGAGGATTCAGGAGACTCGATCATCCTTCTATGATGGTGAGCCTATGCCTTGGAAGAGGGACGACAAGCCTACATCATCAACAACTCCACCTTCTTCACCAATAAAGAAGAACTGAGTATCTGGTATGGGCACTCCCCTTGGCAACTGCCAAGCTTGGGGGAGTGCCCCGGTATCGTATCACCATCACTTTTATCTTTACTGTTTTTCTTAGTTTGATCCTTT